>NC_142178.1:1277500-1596875 GCF_026936395.1 Plectropomus leopardus
ATCCAACAAGACAAGCAGAGGTCATTTATCTCCCCAATTCCTGCACAACTCTCGGTCAGTATGCTTTGGAATACAGAGGACCTTTACTGTGGAATTCCAGTCCTCACTTAATTAAAACTTGTCCATCGTTGTTTTCATTAAAGTCTAACATGAAGAAACACCTGTGCTGTAGTTAATGTTTTAGCTGTACTGATGTGTAATGTGTATGTGTCTGTTTTATTTATGTGGACTATAGAACTACTTATAGTATACTGATTTTACCGATATATTGTCATGTTAAGGCGGACATTTCGTTTAGTATTCTAATAGATTGTAAACTCTAGAGGGGAGGTTTTTACTATAAGCCCCTTTGGGCTTCTTCACCTCACTTGCACAATTCTTGTCATGTTTGGTATTAACTTCTTGCTTTTATTTAATTGTGTGTGTCAATAAATAAATAAATAAATTAGCTGAAACTTACTATAAAGCTCCTTAAAGCTGAAGGGAGCAGCAGATTTGTAGATTTGAGTGAGATTCATCACTACATCTACGAGCAACCACTCTTAGATTTTTTTCATTGTCATTTAAACGTTGTTATCTGATCTGTAACTTTTTAGAGGAGCTCACACTTGTTATTCTATGCTGTTGTCATAACTGAGTTAGAAAAACTAAATGCATTTATTTGAACTTGAAAGCATGTATGTTACTTTTGTGCGAAAGTGTGTGTTTACTGTAATACTTTAAGTAGATGTTAATACAATAATGATTTAATATCAAAAATTAAAAAAAAAACACTAGACATTAAAAAGTAACTAATATTTTCTCATTTCTTCTAAGAATCGTAAATGGTAAATGGACTGTACTTGTATAGTGCTTTTCTAGTCTCAAAGCGTTTCACAGGACATGTCACATTCACCCATTCACACACACATTCACACAGTAGTGGCCGAGGCTACCATACAAGGGGCCACCTACTAGGTGGTAACTATTCATACGCATGCACAGTCCAATGACGCGGCATTGGGAGCAATTTGGGGTTCAGTATTTTGCCCCTTCCGATTAGAAGATGACCCATTCTGTGGACGCCCCAATAGGTTGTCAGTATTAGTGATCATATTATCTGTGGATGCCGTGGACCGCTGATCTGGGTTTGTGTGCTGAAACGTTTACTGCTTGGATTGACACGCTCTTGGAATGTGTGATCTTGGTGGAAAATATTGGAGGCTGGGGTGTGCATTGAAATATGCTTCTGGTGTGAAGCAGCCTGCTAACTCTTGTGTAACTCTGCTCTGAACACGTCCTTTCAAGTGTGCCTTTGAGGGTATAGCCTAAAGTGCTGTTGCCCACAAGACTCTCATTCTCACAATGGCGAGTCAAATGAGGCAGTTCAAAAGAATCACAGCATCAGGAGAACGCGTTTTCCCATCTCTAGTTTGCAGACCAAATAATTGTATGGTGACTGATGGCAGGAATACATCAATTTGTAGGTGACTAACTTTAAAAATAATTAGTTTTCACTCACTCACTCAGTAAGTTAACATGATGATGAAATGAAAAAAAAGTAAAATTATTGTGTTAGTCCATCTATAACTAAACTTTTAAAATACATGGAAACATGTTGGACTGAAATCATGTAATTTCTAGAAGTTGAACTAATCGGTGCGTAAAATAGCATCACTTTGACAGTGCTTTTTTAGCATCTGTATAAGAGTCTTTGTTCCGGAAATCCCTTTCGTCATGTGATTATCATAGTCAAACAGTTGCAGTGTCGTTAGGATCAGGAAAATAATGTTGTTTGGGTTGAACTGAGTATGTCTTGTACATGACGTGACATAAGTCAGCTTAGCTGTGCAAGTTAGAAAAACCCTCAACATTGACCTTTGATTTCACAGGGGGCACTACAGCGGTCTCATACAGATGCTTAAGGATGCCTTGTGTGTCTGTATGAGACACTGAGGGACGTGACAAAACACTGGTATATAATGACCTGGGAATGAGAATGCTCAGTACATTCATAGTGTAGTGGTAACACGTAAATGCATTGTCAGATTTCAAACCTTTTGATTTTTTTCTTTTTTTTACTTCCCCACCTCTAGTTTGCAGACAAAAAAACTGTATGATGACTGATAGCAAGAATAAATCAAATTTGTAGGTGGTCAGATTTAATTAACTTAAAAAAATAATTTGTTTTTTTACTCTTCACTCAGTACAGGTACATGATGTTAGGAAAAGTCTAAAACAGAACTTTTAAAATACATGTAAACATCTTAGAATTAAATGACAGAAATGAAATGTTAGAATGTGCACAGAACCAGTCTTTGTGTTCTTTTGCGCCACTGAATAGCAGGACGCCACCTGCTGTGTCTGCATGATATGTGCATGGGCGACATCGAGAAAAAAACGGGACAAAACCTGTTGCATACGCATGAAATGCAGCGGGATGGCATCAGGTCAAAATGCTGCTGGTATCGATGTAATACAAGGAACATGTGGGCACCTATAGGGCAGGCAAGAGTGGTAGTGAATGGGTCCCATAAACAACAGACCTCACTGCCTGTCTGAATGTGATGGGTTTTTTTCCTACACCTTACTCTAATAATAACCATCCCTGCCAGCATGTGTATTTGTTGACATTTCGGTGTCGGTTGCCATGTGCTTGTGTTGTCTAAGCATAGCTATGTGCCGCATCATCCCACTATCTGTATTTGTTGACATCATGGTAGAGGCATCCCAGAATGTAAATAGCGAATACAGAAGGATACCCAGAGTGAAATATGAAGACATGGAAGTCCATGGCAAAGTGGTAACGTGAGGAGTTTGGATGGGAACACATTGAACTAACACACCAAGATAATGTTGTTGGGGTCATTTTACTCTTTCATGTATACAACCGGACCTGAACTGGCCTAGGCCAGGGTGCCACCTGCTACTTACTAACCATTCACATGCACTTACACCCCAATGACACAGCATCAAGAGCAATTTGGAGTTCAGTATCTTGCCCAAGGATACTTCGACATGTTGCCTGGAGGAGCAGGGCAGGTTCGAACCGCTTGTCTCCCGATCAGAAGACGACCCGCTCTACCTCTGAGCCACAGCTGCCCCATGTGACATAATAGGTCAACTGGAACAAAGTCCAATAGCAACTAGCTGAGAGGGGGCATATCCTACACAGTCTCATCTCAACTCATCACATGTAGCTGCTTTGTCTACCTTTGGCTACCATGATGTCAAAAAATGCACATGGTTGGATTATGCTGCATGTGTTTATGCTTAGACAACAACAGCATGCTGGACCACCAGCAAACTCACATCCTGGCACAGATGGTTAGGTTTGGGGGAAGAAGACACATGGGTAGCTATGGGAAAAAAAACAAAAAAAAAGCTCAGATTAAAACTGGAAGTGAACACTAGACTCCCACTTCAGGTCAGGGTTCGTGGGACCCATCCGTCTCCCCTCCCTCCTGCCCTATAGGCACCCTCATGCTTCTTATATTACATCATTGCCAACAACATTTGAACCTGCCACATTTCACGCCCACACAACATGTTCCATCTAGCTGTGTTTACAATTGACACCGCCCATGCGCATTTCGGGTGGACACAGCAGGTGCCATCCAGTGTATTCTGAGCTGACACTGTCCAGCTGCATGCCATACACATGCAAAACATGCCTTTTGGCATCACTTAGGCCAAAAGCACTGACAGAGCAGCTATTTTACAAGTTTGGAATGAGAACAGGCTGGCATATAGCTACCAACTGTGGTGGAGTTGGACATACATTATCCCCTGCTGCTTTAATATTGGGACAAGTATTCTAATTCTAATGAAATGGCTTTATCAAGCAATGACCGTAGCTTGACTTAACTGAGCATGTAAATGTACTCACTCACTCACTCACTCACATTTTAGTGTTTTCCAAAAAGAATCAGTTCTGGAGAAGTGTTATTTTGACAGTTTTCAGCTTCTCCTGGGTCAGATGACCTGACTCAACCTTCTTGTCAATTTTTTTTACAGTTAGATTCACCTTTGTCTTCTTCGTGAAGAGGAAAGGAAGGTTGGAATGCAATTTCATACTCTTCCTCCAATAGCTTTCCTTGTTTGTTTTATACAAAGGTCACAGATGTTTGGATGCCTGCTGTGGTGCCCAGCACACCTAATGGGACCTTTACAGTTTTCGCCCCCACAGAGGTAGCTCTGCTACTGCTGTCCATAACAAGCCCTGCAAGAGTGTCAAACTGACTGAAAACAAGGATGTTCACACAAATTCCTGTACAAAGACAACCATGCACATGCACATATTCTGTATCAAACTATTACACCTCCACATCGCCAGCTGGCTCCCCACCGAGACGCCTTCTGTTCAGCAGACAGATTCTACATGTTTACAGCTAATGGATATCAACTGCCATATATTCATGTCCCCTGGAAGAAATAAACTCACTGTTTCTGTGTGTATCTGTGTGTGGGGTTATGTGTACAATTTTATCTATTTCTTTCTCTCAGATGAGAGATATTGAGCTTGTGTGCCAGTTCCAACAGAGCCATTCAGAGAGCAGCCGGCACAGGGCTCTGATGGCCTCCCATGAAGGAAAGCCATTAGCTGCATGCTAAATAATCCCAGTGAAGATGCTAACATTAGTTTAATCTCTCACTGCAGTCATCTCAATGAGCAGCGCCATTATTTACATCCAGAGTGATGCACCAAGATGTTGGAAGACTAAATCATTGTTTGTTAACATCTATGGTGGGACACAGGTGCATAGGCTCATGAAAGAGACAAGCAGCATTTCTGGGTCTCCCATCCCTTTACAAACAAGTTTACCACTGCTAATTGACTGTTTTAAATTTGTTGCCTGTGGCTTGTGTTTGAATTTTTAAGCTGTTTGTTTTAACTTTAGCTGTTGTCTTTTTGGTCTACTTGTTTTTTTTTATGCGAAATTCTTTGTGCTGCCGTCTTGGCCAGGACTCTCTTGGATAAGGGGTTCTAGATCTCAATTGGACTATTCTGGCTAAATAAAGGTTAAATAAAAATAAATAAATAAATAAAATGAAATAACCACAATTAATCACAAAATTCAACAGTTTAAGATTTTCAAATTTCAAATGAGAGCAACAAACTACATGGGACTAGCATGAAGTGGGCATGTCTGTAAAGGGCAGACTCATAGGTACCCACGGAACCCATTTTTATTCAGATACCTTGTTGTGAGAGGTCAAGTGACCCCTATTAAATGGCTGTCATGGCTTTCAGTCACAAAAATTTTGCCTAACTTGTCTAACTAAGTTGGCATGACATGGTTGGTACCACTGGATACCTCAGTGTCCTTTTAGTTTCAATACTTTTCCAAAAAGCACCCTCAACTTTTCTCCATGCCTTCTCAGCTTGGTCCTCTCGCTGCATGCTCTTCATCTCCTCTGTGAAAAGTTCCCACAGGACAACTATGCCAAAGATCCAAGAGACAGAAAAAAAAGAAAAAAATTACCCACTCGGCAATCAGTGTGTCTGTGTGCTATTCTGTCTGTCTACCAGTTAAAAAGAAGAGGAAAAAAAAACAAAGATATCCAGAGACCACAGACTATATGAAAGAAGTGGACGTAGACTCTGGGTCTGAAAAGTGAAGCTTTTGCTGAGGTCCCTTAAACCTGCATTGTCTCTAAAGGCCAGCAGGGGGGCAACTCCACAGGTTACAAAAACAACTGTGGTTTTGCACTTCTTTTAAGACGTGATTAATATTGTCAAATGGTTGCAATGCCGTTGGGTTCATGAAAAGATTATAGTCTGGGTTAAAATGAACATGTTACGTATGTGACATAAGTTAAGTATACAAGTTAGAAAAACCCTCAACATTAACTTTTGGTTTCACTCGGGGCATGACAGTGGTCTCCCTCAGAAAGTCCTGCATTTCTTTGACCCACCCATCCTCCACATCCTCCACGCTATTCAAATTTTGCTGCTCTTTAAACTAGTATGTCACTGGCCTTTCTCTGAGGATCTGATATTGCATTAGACCTCCAGTGGAGTTGGTTGGAAGACTGGTTCGTCTCATACAGATGCATTGTGTGTCTGTATGAGACACTGAGGGATGTGATAAAACATCAGTACATAATGACCTGGGAATGAGAATGCTCAGCACATTCACAGTGAAGTGGTGACAGGTAAAAGCTCATCATCAGATTTCATCTTCTTTTTTTGTAATATTCACTTTTAGAAAGTGTTAACTTCTAACCAGTCTTCTCGAGAGGGGTTGGACTCGCTTCCACTCTGGAGATGCCACTGGTGAGAAGTGCCGGGCAGGGGTGGCAATACTTATTGCCCCCCGGCTGTGTGCCTGTATGTTGGAGTTTACCCAGTGAATGAGAGGGTAGCCTCCCTCTGCCTTTGGGTTGAGGGAGAGATCCTGACTGTTGTTTGTGCCTATGGTCCAAATAGCAGTTCAAAGTATCCACCCTTTTTGGAGTCCCTAGAGGGGGTGCTGGAGAGTGCTCCTCCTGGGGACTCCCTCGTTCTGCTGGAGGACTTCAACGCTTACGTCAGCAATGACAGTGAGACCTGGAGGGGCGTGATCGGGAGGAATGCCCCCCTTGATCTGAACCTGAGTGGTGTTTTGTTATTGGACTTCTGTGCTCGCCACAAATTGTCCATAACAAACACCATGTTTAAGCATAAGAGTGTCCATATGCGCACTTGGCATCAGGACACTCCAGGCCGGAGTTCGATGATCGACTTTGTGGTCGTATCGTTGGAATTGCGGCCACATGTCTTGGACACTCAGGTGAAGAGAGGGGAGGAGCTGTCAATGGATCACCACCTGGTGATGAGTTGGCTCCGATGGTGGGGGAGGACGCTGGTCAGACCTGGCAGACCCAAACGCATTGTGAGGGTCTGCTGGGAACATCTAGCAGAGTCTCCTATCAGAAGGAGCTTCAACTCCCACCTCAGGAAGAGCTTCGACCATGTCCCGGGGAAGGCGGGGGACATTGAGTCCAGGTGGGCCATATTCCATGCCTCCATTGCCAAGGCGGCCGACCGGTGCTGTGGCTGTAAGGTGGTCGGTGCCTGTCGGGGGGGCAACACCCGAACCCGTTGGTGGACACCAGTGGTGAGGGATGCCGTCAAGCTGAAGAAGGAGTCCTGTCGGGCCTTCTTGGCCTGTGGGACTCCGGAGGCAGCAGACAGGTACCGACAGGCCAAGCGGAGTGCAGCTATGGCGGTCGCCAAGGCAAAAACCCAGGCGTGGGAGGAGTTTGGTGAGACCATGGAGAACGACTTCGTAGAGGTAGACCTATACTCTTTCGTGAGCTTTGGGTAGTACCAAAAGAATCTGATTGTGTATACAAACTGGTCCCAAACAACTGGATGAATGGATGGATAGATTATAACAATAATTATACAATGCTTGGAGCATTGTAAGTATGTTTTTTTTTTTTAATGCACTGAAGACATGGGTGCCATAGAAAGTGTCACTGGTAATTTTAACTGAAATAAACAAGTGACATACAATTCTGTTCTTTATATTTCTGCTTGGATACCCCAGCATTTTATAACTTGTGAAAGATACACTCCGGAATGAAGATCTTTTGGAAACTGTCAAGCTCATTGAAACTCACATTGCTTTAATTGATTTGCTGCAAACTCTTTCATCTGATTAAATTGGGGAGCAGTTTTCAAGTAAAAACTTCAAAAGCTGAGGAAGATGGGTTAAAAAATTTCAAAGTGGATGCTGCCTTGCAGATGGTTGTTCTTGAAGGGCACATGCATTCTCAGAAAGAAGGTCTTTTATATTCGGCATCCCTTAGAAGACATACAGGCCAATAGTTGTTGTGCATTGATCAGCACACTCAATAGGAAGCAGCTGCTGCATTAGAAGTATGGTCCACTAGGTCATGACACAACCACGACACTGTTTACATTGTTATTAATGGGTTTTACTACATCAATGGCAGTTCCCAAACAAAATAAATTCAAAGTACAATATAGTCTCTGCATAATATTGTTGCTTTTAAGGGAATCTCATGATCCACATAAGAACACAGCCATTTTACTTTTATTAAAGACCCGACCACTATTGCAGTTTCCATGAAGGCTACTTTAAAAGCAGAATGTTTTTTTCTTCATTACAAGGCAGTCATTGGTTTCCATTCATTTTGGAACATTATTAAAATCAGAGGTTGGAAGTAACTAAATAGTTTTACATACGCAAGTACTGTACTTTTGTAATTTTCTTGTAGTTGATCTACTCCAGTTCAGATGCAAATATGTATTGCACTACATTTATGTGACACTATTTGATAATGTTGTAATAATCTATCCAATAGTATACAAAGCATTTAAAATTGGCATGATATTGCATAACCACAACATTAAAATGCTCTAACATGTGATAGTAACATAAAGTGATACAGCATTCTCTAACAAATGGACACGTGCCACTCTGAAAACTCAGCCAATTTAGCTGATTATATTTCTGTATTTTAACTCGTGTGACATTTTGAATTCAGGATTTTCACTTGTACACTGTAATAAATGATTCTGTGGCCATGTAGGTTTTAATTGATGAATTTGGTAAAATATATTCAATATTAATGTGTCCTTGATTTTGTGGTAATTATTTAAGTAAAATTCAAATAAAAATGTCTTGAATAAAACCGATGTCTGGGTTAATCAAATATAAGCTTTCTGTTTATGTAATTTTAAACAGAGAGAAAATTGAATAAATCCAACTTAATGGAATTGGTCAATTTTTAATTGAAAAGCACTTCCTGTTAACCACGATTTTTTAATTCAGCAGACATAGCCACAAAACATGCAGATTGGGAGTTACCCTCTTCTACTTTACTCATCTATGTTATCTGGTTGACTCTGTCAGGACAGGGTGCCACCTGCTACTCACTAACCACCGCCAGGACAATATATGCCGCAAGCATTAAGATGTGATGCGTGGTATAAAAACCTCCCTATTAAAATTGATTTGTTCGACCTTTGCATAAAACTCAGTACAAATTTAGCCAGTTACTTATTATAGTAATTACATGTTCAATTAGGCTGTACAATTCATTAAAAATCTGAAATATTTAAAATGATTTAAATAATAAAGTCAAATTAACAAGGTTTGTTTTGGGAGAAACTCTCAAATTCTCAAACTCTCAAATGTAGGCTATAATTGTGTAAAAAAAAAATAATTTCTTGCTAGGCTGGATGTCATCAGTGTACATATAACAATAAAGGGATGCAAATACTGATATACCAACCAGCCCTATATTACAGCCTATGCATGTGATTGATACAGGAATGTTTTTTATCTGTGATAAAGCAGAAAGGCACGTTTTGTAATTAACATTACTGTGTCTCTCTTATGTGCCCCCAGATGAGATGGCAGTGTAAAAACCTGTGGATACAGAGCAACGACAAGGGGTGATCTTCTGACCCATTACAGGCTACAGCACAGGACATTTGAAACTGGAAATTCGGTACCTTGTCTTGTTCATGATTGTCCATGCTCCTTTAAAACTTTGAGTGCCCTACGCATGCATCTTTCAAGATACCATCCAGAAGATGAAGATAGAAGACCAGAAGTAGTCCTCTGTTTCTCATGTTTAATTTGCTCATCTAAACATCCCACTAAAAAAGAATATTTCCTACACCTTGGCAATCATCTGAGGCATCATGAAACCGTAGAGTGTGTTTTTGCTGGATGCACATTTAAGACAAATATATATGTCACATTTTTTCACACAAAAGCAGAAAGCACAGGTCTCATTCACTTGAAGACTTATAGCCAGATGTCATTGGTGAACACTAAACTTTACCACATGAAGCTGATCATGGAGGTGACAGTGATTATGAGGATACCTGTATAAATCCTCCAGTGGATATATCGAATGAAATTCAACAAAGAATTGGTTTACTTCTCTTGAAGTTGGAAAGTGTGCACAACGTTTCTGGTAAATGTATCGATGATTTGGTGGAGGAACTTCATTTTATATACACAGCATCTGCCCCAGTAATTTATCAGCTAGTTGAAACAAGTTTGAAAAAGAACAATTGTGCCGTGGAAGAGGACATTGTCACTGAATTGGCAGAGGAACTCTGTAAGTCACATCCTACAAGCAAAGCACTGGGAGTAGATGGGCCCTTCGGTTCTGTTTATAAAAGAAGAAAATATTTCAAGGAACAGTTTGAATTTGTCGAGCCAGTGGAGTACGTTCTTGATTCGCAGGAGAATCTCAGCTTCCAATACGTGCCCCTTCTTCAGACCTTGCAGCATATATTGACTAATAAGGATATTTCACATGAGGTTTTAAAAAAAAGACAAAGCTCATCCACTCACTATGAATCATTTCAAGATGGGGAATATTTCAAACAAATCCCATTTTTTTTGCTGTAGAAGAACCAAGAATAGCATTAATTCTCTACATTGACGATTTTGAGGTTTGCAACCCATTAGGAACGTTGCGTAAAAAACACAAGATCACAGCTGTTTATTGGGTCTTAGCAAATATACCACCTGGACTGTGCTCTACACTTTGTGCAATAAACTTGGCCATTCTCTGCAAGGCTGTTGATGCTAAAAGTGTGTGTCTTAAAAAGAAGAGTTTTGTATGTCTAGAGTTTTTGTTGTCAGTGCTGGAAAGAATATTAAAGGGACAGTATATTGTGTGGCAGCAGACAATCTTGCTGCGCACTCTCTTGGTGGACTTGATGAAAGCTTTACAGGTCCTTACGTTTGCAGGTTCTGCTTAGGACATCGTTCTGAATACCCCTCAAAAAATTTCTGTTGTGGTCAGTTCAAGGTAAAAATGTTTATCTACAAATTGTTCTTTTACATGTTGTGGCACATGCACTTTTCAAGGATTTGTGCTTCTTTTTAAGATCATAACTGATATAATTTAGTGGCTCACTGAGGTGAGGAAGCAAGCATAGGATTTTTCTTTAAGACAAGACGATTATTTCGGTTTATACACTGACCATAAATGGTCTCCTCTCTTATTTGTCACAAGCATTTAATTTATTTGTAAATTTAAGACAGTAGGAAAGTGTAGCCATGCCCTAACGTTTCTTAGTTCTTCTCAACAGGTCCTCTGGCAACTGTACTCATTTTTGTTTTCACAAAAATAGTGTTCAAGGTCAGGATTTGCAAAAGTTTGCAATGAAATGCTATAACTTTTATAATTAAATGTGTTAATTTTGGCAAGCATTTAATGTGTGTTCTGTTAATTCAGTTTTATTTCCTCTGTACTTCCTGGTACCCACTGTAATCTCACCTTAAAATGTAAGTCATGAGATAAACACAATATATCTAAGTAAGAATTATATTTAGATTTAATTAAATCCACTGAGTAAATTCAAATAAATTCACTGATTAAGATATATCATTATTACATAATTACATGGTACTTGTATGTAGAATTTAATTATGTTTTATTAGTACTTTTTACTAATTAAGACATTTCTCTTTTTGATATCTACTCAATATTTTTGTTTAGGTTTTAATTAATTCCTTTATGTATTTTAATTAAATCTACTCATATTAAATAGTTAACTCCAAAGGGTCTCGTTTAATTAAAAATTACTCAATTACAAACATGATTATATTTAATTAATAATATTACTCAATTTTATTGAGTAAATGTGGTATATCTTTCTTTACAGTGTAGTGGAGTATTTTTAAATCCTGGTTTTTCTACTTTTACCGAAAAAAAGGATCTAAGTACTTCTTTTCCCGCTTATTAAAATCAACATGCAGAGAACTGAAACTTGCTTCAGGCCTAGCTGTTACTGACTGTTATTTTAATAATGTTGTTGCTTGTAACCTTTATTTCCATCCAGTAAAAGTCGTCCATCCACTTACAGAAGCCTTTCTCAGTGGTGTACTGTGAGTATACACCATCTTGTTCCATCCACAGTTCACTTTATAACAAAGTGACAGCAAGTTATATTATATGCTATTGGGACGGAGTCAGGTGAGAATGGCCTGGACAGAACCACTGACAGTGTTATTATATGCCAGCAGATGGCCTGACAGCACCTTCTGCCTACACATGAAATGGACCAGGATGGGCATTAGGGGGCGCCGATTGTAAAGTTGTGCACTCTGAAAGTAGCAGCAACATTTCTCCACATTTAGCTCTAAAACATCATTAAAAAGAGTCACTTTTTAATCACATGTAGAGCAATATTTTATGAACTTTGTCGGATTTATTCTTTTGTGAAAAAAAAAAGTTTAAGATAATGTCACTATGAAATAAAAATGTTACATCAGAATGTTATATCAGAATGTTACATGTTAAATCTAAATGTTATATGTTATATCTAAATCTAAATGTTATATGTTAAATAAAAATCTTAAATCTAAATTTTAAATCTTTATGTCATGATTCTAAATATTTAGCTAATATGCAAATTCTCTCTCCCGCTTGGCGGAAGTACCAAAATAAGAGCTCAATGTGTTGATGTTCTGTGTACATGGTGACCGAACGATTTTTGCTTTGAAATGAAAAAAACAAAATCGGGAAACAATAACATTGCGGTTCAACTGTGCCTCACTCCTGGCTTATTTGAGAAAGGTTTTGCCATGAGGAGAGTGGCCTGCACCTCGGAGGAGGTGGGGACGGACTTGCTGCAACAGCTGAATTCAGCCAGAGCTAACATGGTAACTCAGCAAGGGCTGTTACAGTGGGCAGCAGCGCTGGGTCTAACCTGGGGAGCTGAGGTCTGGACTGGATGTATTTGAGCTGCTACTTAGTTGTAGCCATTGTACTGTATAGCTGAAACACAGTACAACAGCAGTCCTAGACCCCTAGACATGCTTGGCTATAAGATGAACAGCATGAGCCAGAAACAGAAAAGAGGGCTATATAACAGCAGAAGATAGCAGTAGTGATAGATGTAGCATTCCTGAGCGATAGCAACATCAGGAAGAAGGACCATGAGAGGCTCAAGAAATACCAAGAGCATCATGTCTGCCTCCTATTCTTGCCATGCAAAACTCAAAATGAGCAAGTTAGAAAAAGTACCGAGCTTGTGTGGCAAGCAAAGTGTATCTACGTGTCAACTGAAGAATAATTGTTTTAACGTATCTTCATTCTGTCCCAGCTGTCATTGGGTGAAAGGTGGGGTACACCCTGAACAGGTCGCCAGGCTATCACAGGGCTGACACACAGAGACAGACAACGATTCAAGCTCAGAGCCCAGAGTACTCTGAGAAAACCAACACTGCCACAGGAAGAACAAGCAACCCCCCCCCTCCCAATGTCTAAACTCCGTCCCACCCCAGGTTTGAATTCAAGACCCTCTTGCTGTGAGGTGACAGTGCTAACCACTACACCACCATGCCGCCCCAAAACAAAATAATTATGTCTTTCAGACCAAGCAGACACTGACCAGAGAAAGAAGAATGTGTTGAATAGAAAAAGAAACACTATGTCTGGTCCTGATGCATTGATTTTGATCCTTTGAGTGCACTGCTCAATCATCGCTGTACTCCTTAAAGTATTCATACTGGTGTTACCTGTCTGACATATTGCATTGCACTGTACACTAAAGGAGATAGATGTAAAAGACGCTTACAAATGAGAGACTTGATGTTCTGTTACCTTTGCTGTGGTTTGCATGTGTTATTAGTTATGGAATACAGCTTTTAAAAGACTTAAGTACATTTCCCAGAAAGCTGAGAAAAGGAGGCTATTCAAGCCAATAAGACATTTTCACATTGACATTTGAGTCATTTTCCTGGTGTAATATCTGTAATTCTAACCAACACCCACTCCTCCCCCGTGGCTCCAGTATTCAGGGCTATGCTTTGAAAAAGGTGTTAATGTTTAATTAGTCACCATAATGAATAGTTAACAGTTGTATGTGCCACTTCTTCTGGCCTTGTCTTGTTGTGTCTGCTCTCTTACTGGTTGTACCCCTGCGCTTGCACTCCTTGTGGTTTCCCTCATGTCTGAATAAGTTATGAGAAAGACCAAAGCACAGTCCAAAGAAAGCAGGAGATGGAGGAAGGTCTAGTTTGTAGAAACAGCAGACACTTCCAGGGGTTTGTGGTTGTGCTTCTTTTGCTGTTGTCAGACCTGCATGCTTTAAAAGGATACACTGAGTGAGAACACAAATCATAATCCATTTATGAACACCACTTTGGCCAAGGTGTGTGTTCACACATGTGCGTTGGTGTGCACGTACATGAGCTTGAACTCACAGTCCATCAACACATACACTGGCAGCAGAACAGCACCCTTACTGAATGAACCATCACAATAATTCATCCTATTATTAACTCATCTCTGAATCACAACTCTCCAATAGACACTGTGCAGATATACTCGAATGAGAAAGGAGGACGTAAAGGAAATATGATAGGTACTCAGAGAGGGAACAAGACAGAAAGAAAAACAAAAAATGTCATCAGAGGAGCAGGTCTTGCTTAGTGCTGCACTAACATGGGGAGCCCAGTGAGTCCAGTCTGTATGGACATTTCAGTTTAATTAGTCTTAGCTTGCAGGGGAAGAGACATTTTATTCATCTAAAAAGAGGGCAGCATGCCGACATGGCCATTAAGTTGGTATCTACTTCGCAACAGTTAGCTCTCACACAGTGTGTCTGTATTTTTGAGCTCACTTTCTGATTTATTTAGATGCTGAAAAAAGCAATAAATATAGCAACAAAATTGTATAACTGGCTTGTGGAAAAACACTTACAGGGGGTCATTTAAACATTTCATTTCATGTGGTATTCTTTTTCCTTTTATGTTTATTCATTTTGAATCCCCTGGCTCAAATAAGAAATATGCGGTTACTGCCAACCCTAATCCACTGAACTTTTAAGGTCTATGCGGGTTCCACTAATGAATGTACATTCTGCAAATAACTTGCCAAATACCAGCAGTTGTTCTGGCTTGCATTTATGGCACCAATTTTCTTCTGAAAGCGAAAAAACTGTATTCTACAAACATGCACTATTATTATTCCACAGTGTCTGAGGAGTAGAAATATGCATGCAGACCTACATAAGGCAGACACAAACAACCAGTGATAACACATGCACAGCACAGTGTTCTTATGTTAACCTTGCCGCAGTCTCACCTGTCAGTCACTTACGGCTGACAAGCATGACTCACACGTACGCCTGCTCTCATTGGTCAGTGACAATTCATGACTAACCTCTGCTGTGAGAAAAATTTGAGGCAGCTACTGATGGGCATGAATGTGGGACAAAGAATTAGTGTGTGTGTGTGTGTGTGTGTGTGTGTGTGTGTGTGCGTGTGTGTGCGTGTGTGTGACTCAGGCCACAGAGTGCCTAACCTCCTCTGCTGTCTGTTGTGGCACACCATCCAGTGTAAACAGGAAAATATGTCATTTTGCTATTGTGAGTATGAATTTTAAGTGACATGGTTTGTTTGTACTTCAGTTCCTACATAAGCATTTACAGATGTGCTATAATGTAAAACTATAATGCTATTCCTATAATAATGAACAAAAACATACCGTTCTTTGGTAAACATGATCATCACATGTTGCCACGGTGCAGTGGACTTCTGCATCTACATATTACGTTTTAAGTGTTCCTCTCCATCTGTAGTTTATGTTCTGGGATGCCGGTATCGTAATGTCAACAAATGATGCGGAGCCTCAGATCTGATTATGTGACCACAAAGTCGATCACTGATCTTTGGCTTAAGATGTTTCAGTAACCAGTTCTAGTGTACTGGGTACTGAAACATCTTAAACAATGCTATGGTGATTGTTATGGCCAAGCTGTAAGCACTGACAGACGTTTTCGTATGAGGGGGAATCTGGGGCCTAGCGTAATCTTTTTCTTTTTTTGGTGGTCACCCAGTTCTGCTTGTGGGATATTTCAAGGGCTCTTGGGGGACCCTCTGTGCCGGACATGGGATCCTAAGCAGGAGCATAGTTTGCTAAATGCATCAGGCCAGCGCTGGAATAACATGAAGGTTTTTGTTTTGTTTTTTTTTAAGTTGTGTTGAGTCATCCTCATATCAATGCAAATCCGATCTTTCATATCCCTTTAGCTCTGTTTTGGTTTCTTCCATGTATATTTCTGAGAAGAAATATTTGTCTCTTTAGCTGCTAAATGCTCCACAAAGATATTCACTTACTTTGATCACTGGTTGCTGGAAAAGGTATCAGTATATAAAAGGTATACAGTCAACTTGTCAGACCTTTTCTTTCAGAAAAAAAGGCTTCTGCCACTGCATGAAATTACATTCAAAGTAAAAGCGGTGAAAGTGAACCAAACAGTAAAGGTGTTGGTTGTGAAACCAAAGCCATGAGTCAAGGAAACTAAGACACAGTTGCAGGTGAAGAGGGTATTGATGATTTTCTGTGGTTTCAACAGCGCAAGTGTTTACTTTCACACTATATACTGTATATAGATCTATCAGTAACACTGTATAAAAATATTGATTAGCACAGCTTTATATAAGGCTGGATGAAAAAAAATGATGTCATCTAAGGTAATAAGCTGTCATTGCAGTGAATGAAACAGAAGTGCCCTGAACTGCTGGGTAAAGCTGCCCGCCTCCTTTTGGTGCCTATGTTAACCAACTGGGCTGTTCAGACAAGTCAAGCTTTCTTTACTGGGCCATAGGCTCAGTCACCATTGTGTTAGCTCATTGGACAATAGATAATGATTTAACAGACATTTACTTTTTTTTAATAATATCATTGTGATTTTTACTTTTTACAGTATGTATCTGAAAAACAGGGGCTGCGATCAGTCCAAGATTAAGGCACTACATTTTTTTTTTTTAAATGATACTCTTGTATATGTGGACAGAGGTCAGCACTGATGAATATTGTTTTTTGAATTTTATTGGTTGGACTTTTCAGTGGCACAAACCAGTGCAGCCAGCAGGGGCGCACCACTGTAGATTCACAGTTTTTGAGGAAGGAAACTTTTGATGGGAGCCAAGGTTTTTACATCAGTTGAAGAATTGTATCTGATATCACTGCTTAGCCGGAGTCAGAACAGCCATGGTTGTGGAGTTGCTATAGCAATGGACACAGTCATGACATCCCCCTCAATCTTCAAAATTCTGTTTTTGTCCCCCTTACTTTTATAATTTCAGGTTTATTCTCACTGTCCTTACACCATAGTCCAGATAAGGGATGGCCAAATCTCACCCGCATCTGAGGCCATGTAAAGGTGAAGGTTGTTTGACCTGTTTGTAGCGTCAAAGAAATATCTGCAGACACACTCAAGGCTGGAAAAAAATGAAATGCCCATGATGGTTGGCAAAAATGTTCAGTCTTTTTATTTTCAGTCAATATTGTTCTAAAACATTAATTGCGCCCTCCTCACCTCTGAAACCAAACCTCCACTCTATAGTTTTGATGTATCTACTAATTATATGGTACTTTACATTACTGCATTTTTCTGATGCTTTTTACATACAGGAGCCTTCTAATGATGGGGTATAGAAGCTTTATATTATAAGTCACTATGACATTATAGAAATTAATTTGCCTAGCATTTAATGATATTCAAACTTTTGCACCCAAGATAACCACTAACAGAGGCTGAGCTGGTTGGGTATAATGGGCTCACCTTTGTGGTGTCTTCATGGAGAGCAGAGCACAAAACACATATTCTAGTGCAGTGGAGCAGAATCTCCTCTATCTGGGGAGGAAATATCTGATATTACTTTCTTACACTGCAATATTAAAAATCCCAGTCTGACTTTTAAATTTTTAATTAGCTACATTTAAGAAGTCAGTCAGACAAGCCATGGGCCAATAATATCTCTTGATTTACACCGAGCAGGCCCATATCAGCAGCAGGTCACACTTTACATCATAATTAATGCATGGTCATGAATAGGGCTTCTTCATTTTGAAGTAATATGTAGATTATTTTTCCCTCGAAACTGTTCCATGTAATATTTAGGTAATGTAAAAGCCTTTAACTTCATATTTTTCATATGATTTACATTTGAATATTTATTTTTGTGCGAAATGCAGGGGTGGGTTTATTGAGTATTATCAAACAAATAAATTACATTTTGTAGTGGGTAAATTAATAATTCATCAATTCTGTGCTGCTTTTAGGGAACAATTAAATGTAAAATAAACTGTTAAGTAAAGATGGTTATTTTTGTGTTTATTCAACACCTTGTTATCCCAAGTAGTCACATGTTGCCACTTTGCAGGTGACATTTTCCATGTATTACATTTTGGTATCCTTCTGCATCAGCTGTTTATGTTCCGGGATGCTGCTACAATGATGTTAACAAATGCACGTTGAGATGACGCTGTGCATGCCTATGTTTAGACAACACAATTACATGGAAACCAATGCCGGAATATCAACAAACACACTTGCTGGCCCATTAAGGTGTAGAAAACAAACAAACAAACAAACAAACAAACAAAACAACAACAACGGAAATCACTTTCAGATGAAAAGGGAACACTGGACCACAAAAAAGTCTGGGGTTTGTTGGACCCATCCTTATAGGTGCCTTTGCACACCTTATATTACATTGTTACTGGCTGTGTTTCAATGTTAAGCTGCCATGCCGTGTTTCATGTGGACACAACAGGTGCTGTCCAGCCAAGTTCTCATGAAGAAACTGTTCTTTTCAAATTGCTATGCTGATATAGGTGGGTTTATTTTATCCTTTGTTCTGAGGATGCATTCCAACTGTATATGAAATCCGCATCCATGTTCACTCTCCTGCCACTGGCAGTAAAAATTAATTTTACAGCGTGTCGCCTTTCTTTTATCGCCTTTATTTTGAAAGGGTGTATACTTCCAGAGGCAGTAGTGTGATGTGTAGATGTCTATAGGCCTACTGCAGGGGAGCATCTTCAACACAAAGGATCGTTTATTCAGCACTGGGCTGACACAAGGACACAAGGTTTGTCAGTGTTTAATTTCATGCAGTGTGTAATATTGCGCTTCATTATTATGTCTTTTTGGTTGGTTTGTCTAAATTGAAGTGGGCCTTTCTGTGCTAGTGTAATGCTATATTTGTGTGGTTTAATTAAGTTTGCTGTTTAGAAGCAATGTAAGGTTTGTTTGTAGCTACAGTATGTTAAAATGAAAGGACTTAAGCTGCATTTCATTTGTGATCTTCCTCAAAGTCATATGATTTATACTGATTGCAGTGGGAGGGGTGAATAAATAGATGGATTAATATCTCAGGTTAAATATGGTTAAAATATTGAAACACTCAACTGAGTAGTCAATAAGTTAAGTTAAAGAGTTTAAAGATATAATTTCATGGTTGTGTAAATTGTATAAATTATTGGGAAAAAAATTTTCAATACAAGCTTTATCTTACAAGATATTTGAAATATGGTTAAATTATTAGTAGATTGTAAGGCTTCAGTAATGTGATATTTTGTTTTGTCTATCCTCGCTCTTGTGATGTGTTCACAGTATGTTTTGGAGCTACAGTGTAGTGAAAAAAGTTTTTGTGAACCATCAGTGAGATGAGACTTTCTGCCGGGGGATACTACACGGAACAATCAGATTAATCTCTCCAGGACGTGCATGACTCAGATAAACTTGAGTTCCTCTTCTTTACCTTTGTAATAAATAAAAGTGAACAAGTTGGGTATCTTAATTTCTAGTGGTGCTGTCAATATAGTGATATTGAAATTATCGAAATATCAAGACCTATACACGGAAAAGTTGAAATTATTTCAATACCCATTTTTCACAATATGTATACCCCAATACTAGCGGAGTCTCTTTCACTTTCATCTCTGCTTTTTTTTGTTTTTTTCAGTGCACAGCTGATTGTCTTGGATGTTCAGAATTTAACAGTTAAGAACAGCTTAATGATTTTTTTTCTTGTAAAAATTCAGTGGAGACAACTATACAAGAGCATTTTATTCATAAACTGGTAATCAAGTTTGCGATTTCATTGATTTAGCAGGCTCAGTTGGGGTGAATGTCCCTGATATTTGCAAACTCTATACTGATGATGTAGAGACTTTGTTAAGGTAACAAGCGTGACATTTTGTGATAATGACCTTATTCTATTCGGTATGTCCTTATCTCTGCTGAAACTACCCAAATGTTTCAAAGAAGCAATGCACACTAAATTCTCCTGTCAGTGAAAAGGTAATTATGGATTAACTATAGTGATATCTCCAGTGGTTGGCACATCATTCATTTATATGGGGAACGACTACTGCAGCTGCTGCAACCCTTGATGGCTTGTCAAAAGGCAACACTATAATAATAATAAATTGATTCCCATATAATTAACAACCCAGCATCATGGTATTATTTTACTGAACAATTGCCCAACACTTTACAGTAATTCACAGAAATTCAACTAAAGATTAAAAAATCCCCCATATAATTACCCATTCAACCTCTTTATTTGGCTATAATTTTACTATGTAATTACCCTGTAATTGTTATTCTACTCCCATAACTATATTAATCAATATTGGTATTTTACTGCAGAAATTACTGCTCTTTCTCAGTAATTTCCTCACATTACTATGTATTTACTATTTAATTATCTACCTGGAAAATAAAGCTTTACTCTACTTTTTATGCCACAACTATAATGAGATAATTACTTTACAATTCAAGATTTATTCACACAAACCACAAATATAAAAATAAACATGTGCAGCTGAAACAATTAGTCAATTCATTGTAAAATTAATTGGCATTTTTTGCTTTTGTATAAGTCATTTTTAATGCCAAAAAACATTTCATGGTTTCAGCTTCTCATATGCACTGCATGCATGAAGATTTGCTGCTTTTCCCTTTATTTATTTTAGTTATGTTGACTAAACATTAAATTTACTAAACCTTTTTCTCATTTGTACTTTTACTTCTAATATTTAAATATATCTTCCTGAAATCACATTTACTTGCCTGGCCTGCATCAGTTTCACTCCTGCAAGTTCTTCTTCTTACAGCCTGTTTCGGTGTCATGTCTTGTGTCTTGTTCATGTGTCAGAGTCTTTGCACATGGCACAAAACCTGTTACCTTTATGATCAAGTGGGATTCATCATGAGCACACCTGGTCAGAGCAGTTTTGGGTGGTTAAGAGCGTATGGTGCATCTTGAGTTAACTTCTCTATTTTTTTTTTTTTTTATTTTACTAGAAAATTAAGAGAAAATAAAAGACAATTTTAAGAGAATGTTGCTGCATGAGGCCCAATCACCCTGAAGAGGACTTGAGAGTAGCGACACGTTGGCCATTTTTAATGCATATCACCATGTAAAATAAAGACACCTAAGATATCCAAAAATCATCTGTATGTGGCCACTACTAAGATTTTGCAGTATTTCTACTCCTTTGTCATCATGGTTAATTTTGTGTATTTGGTGAACGTTAACTTAGACATCACCATGAAAGGATATGTATATCACACTAAGATATTCATTCATACACACATATTGTACGCTATGTCGACCTCACAGTCTTTTCCCAGGTAGTAGTGTCTACACTGAGCTCATACAGACTAAACATCAGTACACTCTTAAAAAAATTGTCATCTGAAAATAAAAAAAGTGTGTGTTATGTGTTAGCGCTACTGAAGCTTCTATTCAGGTAGTCATCCTCATGCCACTTTTAATAATAGTAAAAACGCTTGGAGAGCCATTTCGGGGAGATGTGGAGTCAGCGGAGTCGATGTAGAGAGGGGGGCAGGGGACCGGTGATGGAGGAAGTTGTGATGTCACTCTTGGCTGTGCTGCCAACTCAGCTGGCACTTTCTTCTACACACAACAGTGGATACACAAACACTCACACACACTCACACACACACACACACACACACACACACACGCACACACACACACACACAGGCACACACACTCTGTCTTAGTCACACACTTCAAAAACCCATCTCTCTGGGTGTGAAATAACTTCTTTCCTGGCCGACTTCACGTTGTCTAATAATTGCACACCTTCATCTGTAGTTCTTCTTCCCCCATTACTTCTCACCATTCTCAGTCTTTTCTTACGTCTTCCTTAAATGGCTTAACAAGATAAAATAGCTCTAAACATGTTCCATCACGTGATTTAATATGTTATGTATCATATTGAAACCATAGCTGTCACTTTAAAGAGCCGGGTAATGGTTGGACACAATGCACAGCGACATCTTTATCAAGGAGGGATGTGTATCCCCGGAAATCTGCACATTTCTATTAACTTGTTTTTGGATGTCTGTGTTTTCTTTTGAAAACTTTGACCAGTTTGTTTTCAGTTCATAAAGGTTAATTGGTCGCCTAAAAGATGTCTTGTTCAACATTGGCTTGTAATGTTTGACACTCTAAGGAGTTATCTGTTCATTTTATTACAGTAAGTACATTTTGTTTTTAGTTTGATTTTTGTCAGCCAAAATGACCATTCCAGTTACTGGTTAACCAAGCTGGCTAACACTAGCATCACATTAAGCTAATAAAATTGTCCATGAGGATAACATGACAGTTCTGGTAAACTTAGTGTTCAGGTCACTTAAATACGGTAAAATAGTAATCACTCAATCATGTATTAGTCACATGGAACCATCCGGTACAGCTTTGGTGCCATGTGATCCCATCAGGTCCTTGAGTTTGTGCACTGTAATATAGGCTAATTGTTTTTACCTCTTTTTACATTGTAGGCTGCTGTGTTATAATCAGAATTTTGAATTTGTTACCCTGTATACAATCATACTTGATAACATCCTCGACTGAGGTAAACATCCATGTTCCTATCCTGACAAGATGGAATATGTAGCTTATATGATTCCAACATACACTCATCACAAGTCATCATACGTCGCTGCTTTGCAGCGGACTTCTGCGTCTACATATTATGCTCTGGGTATCCTTCTGCATCTGCAGTTGGCTTTCCAGGACACCACTACTGTGATGTCAACAAATGCTGAAAATGGCCAATCAGAAGTGCACTCAGGAGCAAAATGCTACTCGTGTCACAGATGTGTGCTGATGTTACCATTTCAGAAGTTTGTATTAGGCAAACAGACTCTGTTTGACAGAGAAAACTGAAAGCGGTTTGGTGTAGTAATTGATACCGCATGCCCTTGTATGTTTTTTTTTTTTTTTTTTTAATTTTAACGTGATTGAGATTTACAAAATGTCTGTGTAATACCGCTTACGTATATTAGTTGTCATGACAACAGTAATAATAACTGAATGAATGTATTTAAGGTCTGTTTTCACATAATTTTTGATGGTTTGTCTGGTCATACCAGCATGTGTCACTCTCGATGGTTTATTTTTTGAAGTTCCTGCAAAACTGAAACCAAATCAATTTCCTTGAGTCTGGAGAAATATCAGTGCAATGAGGGAAAGTATGAAAAACAAAGGGCATAAGTTAGATATGTGTATATTTAACTGATGCCCTTTGTGGCTCAGAGGTGGAGTGGGTCATCCTCTAATCAGAAGGTCAGTGGTTCCATCCCCAGCTCCTCTGGACAACATGTCGAAGTATCCTTGGGCAAGATACTGAACCCCAAATTGCTCCTGATGCTGCGTCATCGGAGTGTGAGTGTGTGTGAATGATTACTGAGTAGCAGGTGGCAACTTGTACGTTAGCCTTGGCCACCAGTGTGTGAATGTGTGTGTGAATGGGTGAATGTGACATTAAAGCGCTTTGAGTGGTCAATAAGACTAGAAAAGCGCTATACAAGTATAGTCCATTTACCATTTACCATAAAGATAAATGTGCACAGCTTGACTGGCTGGTCACACCAGCTTATCTGGCTGGCTGCCTACCCACTTTAACCATCAATGACCAGCAAGAACTGGATCAGGACCATCTAAGATCATCTTCACCCAGATAAAACCAACTAAAAGCAGCTACCAGCACAGGATGGTTTTTAGCTGTTTTTTTTTAGCAGAGTTATTATAAGATAAGCATTGAAAACAGTTCTCACACCTTCGTGAGAAATTGTGAAAGTCTTCAAACTTCTTGCTTCGCTCCTACCCTGTCTGTTCCTGTCAGTCATTTACCTGATTAATTCAGAATAATAAGGGTATCGGCAACACGTTTTTTTTACACAAGGCTGGCCAAAATGTCACCTTGAGCTTCATATTTTTAATTATGATACAGGTAGATGTGAGGCTGTGATCAGAAACATGATGTGGCAGAATGCTTAAGTTTAAAAGATTTCCTCTCAAGTCCCTGACAACAAGAAGTTTCCTTTGAGGAAAACTCTCTGAAGGGTTCACAAAGTGTCTGTTTTTCATGGCCGGGAGAGCTCTATGATGACAGTGGTTAATGTAATAAGCCATGATTGTCCCACTTTTTAACTTATCTACCAATAACAATGTGTACTTTGTTTCACTTCATAGTCACCAGAAGTAAACCAAGAATATGTAACATGAAGAGACTTCAGAACAGCTTCTTCCCCCAAACTGTGAGCCTATTAGATTCACTGTCTCACACAAGGACTCGTTATGGATAATGTTACTTGCTGATGTTAAACCTTACCACCATAATACTTAAAAACTACTGCCATAGCTTTTTCAACAGCTGTTGCTCTGCTGTTATTAATATCACATTTATTTTTTAAAGCTTTTACACATAGCGTGTGCAGCTACTACATTATTTAATTTATTCAATTATTCTTAAATATATATTTTTACAGTTGTGTGTTAGATTCAATACATAAAATATGGTAAATTATACTATTTAATCACTGTGATATTATTTAACATCCAATATGACAGAGAACTCACAACTGTCAAGGGCACATTAAGCTGGTCAACCAGCTTTATCATTGTAAACTGGTCAAGCTGTTTTGTTAGCAGGGAGCCTTTGGCCAGGCTATCTATGAATACCTCAACTATAATGCGGTATGAGGATATTCAGAGTGAATTAAAATGCATTCGCAATGCTTTATGACTACACTCAAACACACATAATGCTCGATGATGCAATATATCAACAGTCATAAACATAAAACCATATCATTACCATGTTTTCTTTGCTCATAGTTAAAATCTGAACTTTGGGTTCTCATTCAGTTTACTCGGCAATACACAAATTCTGTTGCTCCATCATGAAGACAAAGAGTCTGCAGCTAGGCCAGCAGCTCTGTGAGGTTGTACTTATAGTCACAGTAGTGTTTTGAGCTGAATGCTAACGTCAATGTGTTCACAATAACTATGCTAACATGTTCAGCAGGTAGCCCACAATGTTGGCCATGTTCAGCATTTTGGAATGTCAGTATGCTATTATCCAATTAGAATGAAACACAAACTAGGCTATGGCTGAAGCTGATGGGAATGTCATTAGTTTTGCAGGTGGCCATAAAGTACAGTTTTGAATTTTGCAGCACTAGAAAATTCACAAGATTACAAACAATATTAACAGTTTATTCAGAGAGGGACATGACCTTGTGCACCAAATTGCTATCAGTCTTCAGTTATTTAACAAAGTTTTCATATTAGTGGTTTAGTTTTTAATGTGGTATGAAATCCACGTTCAAAGACCTGATCTAGCTTTGGTTTGTTTTATTTCTGTCTGAATTAACCTGTCAGTTTCAAGATCATAAGCTCATACTCGCCCTGATCATTTTATCCAACTCTCCACATAACAACAGCCAATTAGGCTGCCTTTGTCTCCACAAGCAGCAACACCGGCAGATGCTGGAGACACACTTGCATTTTCACATGATGGAGGGACTGCTGGCATGGGAAAATGCAAGTGTCTGCATCCAGCATCTGTTGGTGTTGGGGATTGGTGATCACACATGTCTGGGTGCGTGTGTGTGTGTGTGTGTGTGTGTGTGTGTGTGTGTGTGTGTGTGTGTGTATGCGTGTGTGTGTGTGTAGATAGATACTGTATTGATAGTGTATCTAGGAGTGCATGTGCACATTCTGTGGGTATTATCAGAAGAGTGGATTGATCTTGCAGAGTGATACATTTAGAATGTGGATGTTGGATATGAAATATTTATCTGACTGTCTCTACAGATTTCTGGTATGAATGGCTCTGAGACAGCCCTTCTCAGAGCCATACTTTTTCCAATTTTCCTGGGAGACTCCCGTTTTTCACTGCCCTCTCCCGCTGTCCTCCCGGTGTCACATTTCTCCCGTATTTCTCCCAATTAAGAGCCCCTCTACCATGCAATCTCCATGGAAGACCAGGGGTCATGTCTGCCCCAATATTCAAAGTAGGGAATTTTGACCACCCCAAAAAAATGTAATTCACTGATAGTGGTTCCAGCTCGTGTGTTCAGTTTCACTCAGTTAAGTGCAGTCAGTGCTCTGTCTACTATACGTAGTGGCGTTATGTAGCACAGAAGAAACAGAGTGCACACTGTCTATGGTACACAGTGTACGGATGTGCCAGACAAAATCTTACAAGGAAAAGTAGGCTGAGCTAGAGAGGTGTAGTGCTGAACAAAGTTGAACTGGATCAAATGAGAAAATTGTACTCAACTGTTTGAGATGCATCCTCCATCCATGTCAGCCCAGTGAGGATACTGAAGAGGCAGTAAAGATATTTACAGCTGGACTTCAACATAAAACTGTTTCAAAATGATATGATATTGTAATTCCTGAAGTTAAACTCAAAGATGTAGATATTGCTGTGTTTTGTAGTAGTTTAGGTTTTAGGAGAGAGTATTCAGTTCCGGTTGCTGAATGTTAATGGAGTTTTTTTCTGCTAGATAAGGATCCAACCAACAAGCCCACATTATTTGAAGACATACAACAAATCAGTGCTAAATGATCAAAAGCGTTTATGAGTTTTTCAGAGAGGTAATTTAGAGGAATATAAAGAAGAATTAGTGTTTGACAGATTCTGTTTCTGGTTTACATCTTCCTTGTTTCTTTTACTTTTTCAGTTGCAACAAATGCCAAATATCATCATTTTAACCTTGCGGCTAAAGGGGGTGTCAGAGGATCACCACACTCGTTAGGATGCATCATCTGGGAACCATGATTGTCTGCACAAAGTAGACTCATTCTCACTAATAACAAATACTGACCTGTTGAGGGGGAGCAGAAGAGGAAGAATATTTATGAATATTCATGAATTCATGGCACTCCATCTAATAGTTGTTGAGGATATTTCAGTCTGGATCAAAGTGGTGGAAGGACCTATTGACAGACCAAAATCATCACAGAGCAACACTGCAAATGAGGCTACAAATGCTGAACTTTCACTCAGTGTTATTTCATCACATTGGTGTTTTTCTTCACTGTCTTTTTGATCGACTCCCACAGGTAGAGTAAACTTAATATCCTCCATGAAATGAGCCGGCGCATGCAAATATTAGTGTGTGTATCTAGCCAAGGACTGGATTTACACAAGACTTAATTTACACTACAATACTTTATTGATGTTATTATAAGCTACTGAAGAAAAATAATTGTTATTCTGTAGCAGAAGGCTTATGCTAGTCAATCCTTGTCATTATCAAATGACATATTTCTCTTTTTGCCTTGCCACAAGGAGAGACCAACAAGATAATATGGACTAGTTGGACTATTCATTGATGCAACATAGCCTATTATTTACTCATAAAGCAGCATCATTTGATCTAAGCTCTGGCATTAGCTCAAACATTTTTCAATTAATAACTGAGTTGTGGAACAGTTGGAATTCTGTAGGTGTGAGGGTGGACTTGAAAACTGAAGAGAGAATTGTATTGGCTGGGTGAAAGGTTGGGATTCTCCATGGGAATAGAAGGAAATGCATCAACTAAAACAGAACAATTATGGGAAGAATGATGTAATTGATAGAAAATAATGGCCCGGGCTAATAATTTAATTTTCATGTTAATTCCCAAGTATGTAATGTTATGTCTCTTTAAATATATTGTGAATTATGAAAATCTATAGCTAAAATAAATATCACACAGCGAGGCAGAATGAAAAGGTTTATAGTACTTTTTCCTTTTGCATATGAGTTGACAGGAAAATAATAGACGTGTGAAAAGTGCCAGGTCAAAGGAGCCTTCCTGGTTGAACTTCTACTATAGCTTCACAAGTGCCAAATACTTATTTTACTGCCAAAAAGCATCCCAAATAGTTAAAAATTCCAGTTAAAAATGTATTAATTTTCTTAGCCTTTTCTCCACACTCCCTTTCCTATTAACGAGCCAAGTGTCATTGGGATCAGACATGATGATAGCAGAGGCGAGAGAGCAAGACGAGGAGGAGTCTATCAAACGCACTGTAGCTGTGCTCGCTAACTTTACTCACTTTATCATGCATGGCTGGATGGAGTCGAGTGTTATTGCACATGACAGGAGTGGGTTTGAGGAGGAAATCACTTAAAAGGCAAGAATCTGTTGAGGCGTGTGCTGGTGAAGAACATCTAATAAGTCTTGCTCCTTTTTCCCTATCACTCTGAAATCAAACCCTTTTTGTTGTTCCGCACTCGTTCTCTTCACCTACTCTCTTCTGAGCTCATCTCCGGAGCTCATCTCTCCCTCACATCTCTTCAAAAAGTGGGAAGCACTCATGCAACATCGCCCATGCCAACATCCTCATCATCATCTTCATCATCACCGTCATTATCCTCATTGTCATCCTCTTTTTGGTTACTCTCACAGCAGTTTCGATTTTAATTGGCATCTTGAAGTAGTATCAGGAGTTATCTGCCTCTCCTGAATGAGGCAACCTCTACCTCTTTCTCTCCTCACTCCTTGTAGTCTTCTGAGTCATGTCATTGTGGCTTAATGTGAGTAATTTGCCATTGAACATTCCTCAACAAACGAGCAGTGCAGAACAAGTGGTTCCCCTAGAAAGCTGTGTTCTTCCTCTGAGCATGACAGAGGAAGGTGTCACTGTGTGTGGTGCTGCTGCTCTGGATTAGAAGCCTATGTCGGGAACTGTGAGGACATGATGAAACATCTTATGCTCTCTGTTCTATCTAGCTGATAAAGCACAGAAATTGGTTGGGAAAAGTGCCTGTGTGGCACTTCTTGTACAGATCACAATCTTTTCGGAGACCTAGTTAGAGAGTGCATGGAGAGCAGCTGCATTGATATTTGAATGTTTGACTAACTTCCACTCTGGCTGACTATGTCTAAAGAAACTTTGAGAAGTTGTGAGCACATACAGTATGTGAGGAATGTTAATGCAAAGGTGACTCAAGCTAGAAGTGACTATGTGTACATGCACACAGTTAATTTGTTTAATTTAGTCAAACTCTCTAAAACATCTGTAAAAAAAAAATGAAATACACTGCTTTCTCAGCCCGTTCTTATTCTCAACTCATAAAATACCACCTCTTTGAGAGTGCTTTTGACATAAGCTCATGACTCCTAAAGCCACTTTTTGCATGCACATGAAACACCACAGGACAGTGTCAGGTGAGAATGAGACTGCAAAGAAGCTGGCACAGTGTTATTATACGCTGGCAGACAACCAGTCGGCACCTGCTGCTTCCAAATGAAGCCTGACCAGACAATGTCAGGTCAAAGAGGTGTTCCAGTGCTCCCATCTGAATTTGATGGGGTTTTTCTACACCGTACCATGTGCCTCCTTCCCACGATCCTAACCATTTGTGACTTTGTTGAAGCCTCCTTCTCTGGTGTGAGTTGAGATGGTAGTCCTGCGTCATGGTGCTTTAAGGTATAGGCTACAACGTAATCTTTCAGGTGCATTGGAGGTCTTTGCCTTGTGCTGCTCCTTATACTGGGGTTTGACATCGGCACTCCCTGGGTTGAGCTCCAGGGTCCTGAGGCCCTTTGGGTTGAGCTCCAGGGTCAAGTTGAGTCTGTGCTGCAGTGGCTCCTTGCACCGCTGCTCCTCCAGGCTGTGACTGAAGCTCAAGCGTGGGGCCAGGACCCACAAGACTCTGCAGTCTTTATCCATGTCCCTTGATCCCGCTCTAAAGACCAATGTCAGATTCTATAGCTGATTAAGGGACGAGCTGGAGTGTGTTGAAGAACCATGAGACAAGAGTCTAATTTCAGAGATCAAAAGCACTTTTATTTTATTTTCTTTTAATGGTAAATTTCTTATGCTTTTTTTGTCTGTGTCGTTTTAGCTCTGCAAAGATAAAACTTAACATTAAAATAACACCAAAAAATCTCAACAGAAATAGTGGTAAACAAAATAAAACACAACAAACATGAAATTCATACTACTTAAAGGATGCACACAGTATGGCTGGGGTGGAAAAGCCAGAACAAAGGGAGGAAGGCAGTATTTAATGCCTCTGATTAGGCTAAAGTAATCCCACCTGAGGGGGGTGTTTCCTTTCCTCCTGATTTTCCCCTTCTCAAGCTAATTCTTGTGATTCCTGGATGTGGAATCACAAATAATTCAAATAATTCCTACTCCTTGACATTCCTCCATCTCTCATTTAAGCCCCGAATGGACGCCATTAATTTTTCACATATGCTCTGTTGTGCAGCCAACCATTCCCTCTTCCCATTTATATGTGCCTCTCATCCAACTTTGTGTGAAACATGAAGAAATTATGTGTCCTTGTAGGAGTAACCTCAGCTACATTATAACAGAAGACAGAACCATACTTCATTCTGAATTACAATTTTGAATTACTCTGACCCACTGTATTTTAAAAGGACAGATCACCCAAATTACAAGTACATCAGATTTTCGACGAAGTGGGACAATGTTTCTGTGTGTATGTATATATATATATATATATATATATATATATATATATATATATATATATATATATATATATATATATATATATATTGGCTTGATTTGATGAATAGGCCTGTGAAGAAAACGCCCAGCTTCCCCTTCCTTAATTATGGCCTGATGGCCAGATTGTACTGACTACAGATGCAGCGAAATCAAAAAAAAAAAAAAAGGAAGTTTTCTTTTTATGTCTTTTTGGGCTGATTGTCTTACTCCCAAAAAATCATTGTTAAAGGACCCAAACAAGACCTCAGAGGTGCAGATACTGCATTTTGCCTTTGGATAATCTTCAGGAAATGCTCATAAAAGATGCAGTATCTACAAAACAACATTCTTTACAGTCTGTAGCTTAAATATCAATTAATTTAGGAAATGTAAGGAGGGAAAAATACATTAAAGTATTTAGGATATCTAATATTGTTTTCTTTATTTATTTAGGCAAACCCCAAAAGAACTCAGATGGAAATTATCTCATTAGAATTGACTAACATCCCCAAATATGTGCTTTGACCTGTAGGTACTGAAGAGTTATACATCCATTTGTCAGCGTATTAATAGCTGCAGTGATGCGGCAGATTCAGGTCAGTTCACTAGAAAAATAGCCAAATATCAAATGTCGAAAAGTGACGATTCCCAACACAGTTTTTATTAACTTACAGAAACATTGTGTGCAATAGTTCACCCTCTCCACCACGCTCTCTGTCACTCTCACACACACACACACACACACACACACACACACACACACACACACACAGGCTCGTTCTCATTCTGAACTCGGAAAATAAAGCCGCTTTGACAGTGCTTTTGGCATACAGTCCTAAAGCCAAAAGGCACTTTTTATGTGCACATGACTGCCAGACACAACCGGGCGCATTGTTCTTGTACACCTTGGATGGCTGGATGGCACATGGTGTGTCAGCCTGATACACATATGTCAGTGGGTGGTGTCACTTGAGAATAGGTTGGACAAACCTTTCGAATACGCATGATACCCCATAGAACAGCATCAGGTTGAAATGCTGCCTGTAAAGATGTAACATAAGGAGAGTGAGGGTGCTTACAGGGCAGGCGAGAGGGGCGGTGGATGCTTCCAACAAACTCTGGACTCTAAATGCATGAGTCTCGTGTTCGCTTTACGTCTGAATGTGATGTTTTTTTTTTTTTTTTTCTACACCTTACCATGTGCCCCCTTCCACTAATCTTAACCATTCATGCCAGTATGTACCTTTGTTGATGTTCTGGTGTTGGTTGCTATGTGCTGTTGTTGCCTAAACATAACCACATGCAGCGTCACCTCACCACTGTAAAATTTGTAAAAAATCTAGGAAACTGATTTCCTTGAAAAAGTTGAGTAAATATAACCATTCTTGAATTATGTTTATTTTATATCTATTTGTTAGGTTAAAAAAAAAATTGTTCTATTAACCTAATGTTGTGAAGTCAACATAAGGGTGACAAGTGACATTAACTTCTAAATAAAAATAAATAGAAATATTCAGACTATTTTTTCTCTCTGACTTTACTTGAGATTTCAACAGGACAAACAGAAGAAATATCATAAAGGAACAAATATCATTAGTCAACCAAGCTTCAGCCAGCTCGTTAAATACTATTTTAACTGTTTTGTAAAGTCTGACTAACTTGATTTACTTGAAAACTTTAAATTGCTGTCACTGACAAAGAACAAATTAATCCACTCATCATTTTGAGGTCGCAACAATTTCACAAATGTTAGTAAATACAGCTACAATATATGAATATATGAATTCAAAAAACTTAAAACTAATAGTGATATTTAGTTACCTATACAAAGGCAATCAGATTTTGAGATTTTTTAAGGGTAAGATCAGCTTGTGAGTTTCCAGTATGTGATTTTTGAGTGCTCCTGAGATTCACTTTTACCTGTATTAGAAAACTGCAAACTTGAGGTGTTTGTATTTTAAATGAATATGAAGGACTTTGCATGGAAAAGTCTTTCTTGGCTTTGGTATTTTAATGATCTGACCTCAACTCATTTACACCAGCAACACAAAATAGATGTTTTAGTGAGGAGTTCAAGCCTGTAAGACTTCTTATTTGAATTCTCATTGGTACATGCATTGTGTAACAGAAGATGTAACTTTAAAAGATGTTTCAGATATTGAAAAGGTAACCTTGAAACAGAGTGACAAAGGAAAAAAACTGACATTTTAAAAAATCTTGGTGGAGGCACTTGCTGTAAGACCACGTTGTCTTCACATAATCGACTTAGATGATGAGGTCAGCTCACCAGGCAAAATTCTTCAGAGATATTAACAAACTGAAGGAAAAAAGGATGAATAACAAAATGTATTATTTAGCTAAGAGTAAGAAGCAATGAAATGACTTACACTCATGAAAATCATTTGGAGTAACAATACAATTTTTTTCTCACTTCATTGTCCCTGCAACTGTCTGTCCCTCACTGTGTCATGTGCTCTTTCTCACTGGGTTCCTCAGTTACAGACATGCACTACAGTCTGGCAAAGGGCCTGGCTTTAGGATGAGCATATGGCCAGCGGCTACGGGGGCACAGAGGATGAGGAGAGGAGAGAGAAAGAGGGATGAGGGGTGAGAGAACGAGCCATAGCACCAAAGCTGGCAGAGGAAATGCTTCACTGTCAATTTATATGCCACTTTGAGCAGAGGGCACACACACACACACACACACACACACACACATGCAGCGCTGCTGTATATATACAGATGTGCAGTAAAAAAAAATCCCCAGCACATACACACACAAAAATCTATTATGTCACACATTTAACCCTTTTGAAACCCAGACATCAGCATTCTTGTGCTGCATTCAAATGCTTGATATCTTTCAAAAACATGACGTAAAAAGGAATTATATCAAATTTTAGTTTTAAAAAATTTAGGATTAGGTAGGATTATTTGATAATTATCATTAAAAAATAGAAGAACAATGTCTAGACATTTTTATTTTTAATTATAATGATTTTCTATATTTAAAGTTATGTTCACATAACTAACAAATCTATAACATGATTAAGTGAATGACTAATTTTTGTGGCCCATGCAGATTCTGAGCCTGTATTCTTTCAAATACCTCTCATATTTTGCATCAACTGCAATTACTGTACTGGTTTATATTATAATTTTTGTAACATATGAGAAGTATTTTGTTTTTTTTATGGTTTTTTTAAAAATATCTCTATAAGCATGTTATGTTGGTAACACTTTTTATGAAGACCACATCTATAATGCATTATGACGGCATTCATAGTGAATTGTAATAAAGCCCACAAGCTAAACATATGTTTTAGCTGAAGATTGCTAGTCCCACTCATATATATGATATGATTTTTGAAGCTAGCAATTTTAAGTTCAAACATTAACTAACATAGTTAGCTTGCAGGCTAGTAGCAAACAATCCAGTAGCTAATTTTAGCTCACAGGTAGACCCTACAGTGGTTAGCTCGCTATTTTATAGCATATAGCATACTTACCAGGGATTTCAGGATGTCCACGTTTTTCTTCTCCATTCTAACACACAGATTTGTAAGTCAAATCTATAATGTTTTATGATTACTGATATAGTGTATCAGTAAGCATTATGTGTGTTTATGAGTGTATTCATAAAGCTTTATAAATGCATTATAATTTACTATGAATGCCGTCATAATGCATTATAGATGTGACCTTCATGGAAAGGGTTACCGTTATGTTTTATATGATTGCAAAACGCTGCATTTTACAGCATAGAAAATATAAATAAAAATATTGTACTAAATACTAAAAATTATTACAGGTAAAAAATATAAATAAATAATTTTTTTCAGCACATCTTAGGTCATTTTCTTGTAACATTTTCTTGTTGTTAAGTTGCGTGTTGCCTTCCCCAAATGTTTTTTAAAACAATCAAACCAATTTGCTCAGGTTTGAAAGGGTTGAATAAAAATTATGTTGCACTGATTCTCCTTTATGAGCCATACCTACAGTTGCACTTTTACCCTTGAACACTGAATGAAGCTCACTCACTCTGTCATGCTATATGAGGCATGAGATGTGTGTGTGTGTGTGTGTGTGTGTGTGTGTGTGTGTGTGTGTGTGTGTGTGTGTGTGTGTGTGTGTGTGTGTGTGTGTGTGTGTGCGTGCGTGTGTGTGTGTGTGTTGGACAGGCAGCAGAGCTTGTTGGCTTCTCGTGGCAGGCTCGTGGGCCTGTTCAAAATGCGTGTGAGAAAATACAGAGTGACAGATGTAGCCTTTCTGCTCTCTCACACTAACGTGGTTATTCTCCCACCGCCCGCTTCACTGATCTCATACACACATACACAGACACACACGGACACACACACACACACACGCACACACACACACACACACACACACACACACAAAATGCTCTAGCTTATAGTTGCAACTTTCAGCAGACACAGATACACAGCTTCCTCTAACGTGTCTAGATTGGAATGTGGGAACTCCACATTCCAGATTGTTGATTCTTTCAATCCCAAACAAAACAAGTGCCGTACGAGAAAGGGGCCACTTGAGTGACTTTCATATTAAAAACTGCCAGTTTAAATGTTTCCAGCCGGATATTGCTTGAGACAACAAATCTCTTTGACCTAATCATTTCCAAGATAATAAATCAAAGTCGTTTTAACTTTAATGAATTTCAACCACGTTCCGATTGAGCTTAGAGATGAAGCTCCTTTAAGTCCATTGAAGCATGTCGCTGGGGTCCCTATCGGAGCATATATCAATGTCACTTCCCTTTGCCACATCTTCCTCCAATGCATTATCACCAGCACTGTCAGATACCAGTACAAATGAGAAAACAATGGGGAGATGAGAGCAAGTTGTTGAATATTCATAGGGAGGATAAGGATACAACTGGGACATTTTGGAGCTTTATCGGCACTAACAGGATCTAAGCCGTGGTAATTCATGCTGAATCCAAACCAAATCGGCCCCAGTGCTGTTTCTGTGGAGGGAAAAAAAAAACAAAAAGAAAATAGACTTGGGTTGAATCTCCCGAGTGCTTTTGTGATCTGTTTCCATGTCATCTCTATCCCTGTTTCATTTATCACAACAAGCTAGTTGAGATATTTATCATCCTCTTCATTTCCTCTACTGTGTCGCATCTTGAGCTGGAGGCAAAGAAAGAGAGCAGAAGGAATCAAGAAAACAAATTTGAAAAAATGTTCATTTCTCAGTTAAAGGAGACATACATGAAAAAAAAAGTGAGCAGCTTCGATATTCATACTTGTTGAAAGGCACAGATGCTTTTCTCAAAGACAGTGTATACACAACCTTGGGGAGCATCTAGTTGGCATATTTGTTGTTCTGACCTCATGCTCTGTTACTCCCTTTCCAGAGTGGTTGACCTTTGGAAACTCTGACTTAGCTGTTTCTTAAAACGGAGCACTTCCTCTGAGACTAAACTAAAGGTATTAGTATTTGACTGTACGACCTTTCCCAAAGGCTTCTGGGTAAAAGGAAGTGACCCAAGTGGCCTATGTATCTCTGGTAGATAAGTTGTGTCTTTGTATCTGTGTGTGTGTGTGTGTGTTTGCGCATGTGTGTGTGTGTGTGTGTGTGCAGGATATATGCCGCATCAGTTTATTTAAACTCTTTCAGAGAACAGCACATAAAGGTGTTTTCCTTATTCTAATGGGCGCAGGGCTTGTCAGGGGAGACATCAACTCATGACAGAGCTCAATAAATTCCACTCAGTCTATTTGTCGGTTTGTTTAACATAAACAAATTGATCCACAGTGAGGGCATTCAGCCACATAATACAAGAGAACAGCTTAATTTATAACTGATACAGGCACACCTCTGGTACAGAATATTAGACATACAGTGCAGATACATTCGGTATGGTAGGAAGATTAGGCTGAGCGTCCACATACCTCTTTATTTTTCTGAGCACCAGCATCTTTTTTAATTGCTCCAAATAAGGAGAGAGTGTGTGGCAGCATGTGGTTGCCTAGAGAAAAGGCATTGCACCCACTATCCTTTCCTGTAGCGCTTTGGCTTATTTGTGCAGCTGCCCCGAGCACTTCATGTGGATAGTTGCTGAACTTTTCAGAAAAGCGCTGATGTTGTCGCTGCTGCTCCTTCAGCTGGTGTCTGCCCCAAACTATATAATGGTTTGTCAGTCTGAAAGTCACAGCAATCAATAACGACAAAGAAATACAAACCAGCTAGAATGTAACATTCCAATATCATTACATAACGTTCTTTACAAGTTCCTAGAATGTTACAGGAGAAACATTTTGACTGTAATGTTCACAGAACGTTCTGACAATGTTTATTATTTCAAAGATTGTTTCTGCAACTTAACTCTAACAAACGTGGAATGTTCTCACTGTGACATTCTGTGAATGTCTTTTGAACACTGTCTAGAGCAGTGATTACGGAAGCTTTTTACAAAACATTAACCAAGCTGGAACATTCTATGTATGCAAAAATTCAAAAATGTTTTCAAAACGTTTAGTAAGCAGGTTACAGAATATTTTTAAGAGAACATTCCTGCAACGCTATCTATTAAAGTAGAAATTTTGAGTTGTCTTAGCAAAGGTTAAACAATGCTTTTACTGTGTTACTGCAACATTACATGTCAACTGTAGTGGGACATTCTTACTGCAACATTCTGAGAATGTTTTCAAAACATTGCCTTACCAGCGGCACTATTACCTGACGCTGTCCTTCATGGATGCTTTTAATGTTTTGATTCACTTTCACTCCTCCCATCTCATCAGCGCTGTTCTCATCCACAGCAGGTAGATGTTTCCAGCAACAACAAAAAAAGTGCAGTCCATTTGGGCCTTTTGTGAGGGTAGAACTGCTATATTTCCAAGGCTAGGTCTGACCCCTTTGCCACTTGGGTCTTACCTCGCACTCACATTATCCTCTTTAAGTGGCAGAAGAGGCTGGAAACGCCCTAAATGCACATACAAAAATGGACTTTAGATAATGCGCTGAAGATTATTTAAGGCCAACAAATGTGTTTCCATCCAGCTATTGTTGATTTTTGTGTGGATATTCACTTTACACCCAAAAACACTGGTTCCACTTGCTTTTTGTTTGTTTGTTCATTGTTTTTGTTTTTTGGGGTGTTTGTTTGTTTTAATGCAAAGCCATAGGTGAATTTATACATGCAATACAGTACATTCCAGCTTGTAACAGGCTTTTTTATACATCTCCATTTGTGTTTGCGGATGTGCTCCCAGATATCATTTTAGAGTCAGTAATTATTCAAACACTGGCCTTTACTTGATCCTCTTTGATGTGTCAATTTGGAGATGTTCACGCTTGGTTGCTTGTGACTCTTGCAATGCAAAATGTGAGCTGTAGATAGCTTCTTTTTTCATTTTTTTTCCATCAGTTGAACGCTGAGCAAGACGGACAGCCAGATGCAATATGAGGAGTGCAGAGAAAATACAGCAGAGATAAATATGAGTGCAGAGGCAGGGAAAAAAGAGAGAAAATAAGAGGGGGGAAAGGAGAATTATTTTTAGCATTACCATTTAGACAGGCAGTGACCAACACAATTTACTGTGACCTCAGAACAAATAGACCTGTGTGTTGTTCACAGTGTGTGTTGAATGTGGATCAGAAGACAGGTCAGAGTGATAATTGGTAAATGTGAATAGTAATGCCAAGCTGTCATTACAGCAGACAATGGAAGACAATAACAATGAATCACAGTACTCCATCTCTCACGTGTCAACTCTGTCTGTATACAGCCATGATGGGTGGCTACAGTACATGTTGATGCATATGGAGTTCATAGAGACAAGTATGTGTGCAGTCACACATCATAACAGCTGTTGTAAAACAAGACTAGAACAGCTTACAATAGAACAGAGTGGAGTAAAAGAGAGAATACTAAATCTGGATCACTGTTGAGATTGTAACAAGCTGGTTCCATGCTGAGGCTGATGACAATCCATCACACGAGCACCAGATGTTGTAAATCTGTGTTGAGATGTAGCCGTCTGGTTCAGTTGTAGCGTGTGGCTGAATGATGCGCGACTCGTTCCGGAGTACACAAAAAGCTCCCACATGCACATGCATATATGAGTTGAACACATCAGCACCTGCTGCCAATTAGCTCCGACTCTCCACCATCTGAGAGCAGATCACACTCAGAGCCTCTCAGTGATGTGCAGAGCTTCCAGGTAATAACAGTCTCCATTTGGGTGACTGAGTAGTTAAATAGGATACTTCTGTGTGTGTGTGTGTGTGTGTGTGTGTGTGTGTGTGTGTGTGTGTTTTCTCCTGCTAGGTACTTCGAATGGTACTCAATGAATGTGAATGTGAGAGGCTCCAGATGTGCTGCGATGAAGTCCTTCAGGGAGAGCTTGTTGTCCAATAGCACTTCTCAGCTATTCTCTCTGCCATTTCTGAGTACAGAACTTGAGAAAATCACAATATGCGGAGACATGAAATAAAAAGTCCAGAGCTGAGCAGTTTGCCTCTTGATGCTCACTCAATCAATGATGATGTGCAAACTTTATTTTCTTTTCAGTAATGAATGTTTTTCTGTTTTCCTGCTCTGACAAAGACATTAAAGATGAGTAAAACCAGCCCGTTCTCATTACAAACTCATCAAATAGTGCCACTGTCAGTTTTAGTGTAAGTGCACAACACCAAAAGGCACATTTTATGTGCACATGGAATGCCACCAGACAGCATCAGGTCAGAATACAGCTACACAGAACCAACCATGATGTTATATGCTAGAGATGCTATAGATCGCACCGTTTGCCCAATTTATGCGTGGCCGGTTTCACTTAGGAACGCAGCTGGACGAAACCTGTCCTGTGCACATGAAACATGTCAGGATGGTGTCAGAATGGCATCAGGTTGTAACGCTGCCAGTAACAACATAAAATAAGGAGGGCAAGGATGCTTGTTGAGCATGTAGGAGAGGAGGGGGAAGTGTACCACAAACCCAGACTTTGATGTGGGAGTCTTGTGTACACTTCCCGTTTGAATGTGACATTTTTTGTCTACACTTTGCCATGTGCCTCCCCCTAAATCTAACGACCCGTGACTTTGTCACCTAAATCTGACCACCCGTGACTTTGTCACCTAAATCTAACCACCTGTGACTTTGTCACCTAAACCTAAACATTTGTGCTGCTGCTGCATATGCTCATGTTGTCTAAACATAACCACATGCCACGTCATCCTGCCATGTGCATTTGCTAACATCACAGTAGCGGCATCCCAGAGTGTAAACAACAGACGCAGAAGGATATCTAACACGGAATATGTAGATGCATAAGTCCACTGACAGAGCTGCAACATGTGGCAAATTGGGATGAGGACAAAACAACAGATTGTCTTTAAACTTTGACCAGACATGTTGTTTTGATTTGGAATCTGTTGTAAGCATTTGCTCCTTCGTATCGAGGTGCAACAGTGTGCGCTTTATTCCTGTTTTGATTTACAAAACTTTATGTAGCTGCTGTGGTGGGGTGAAAATCTATTTGAAGATGCATAGTTTTAATTTCTGATCCTCTAATATTCCAATCACTCTTGTGCTTCTTTTACTTCATTAACTCTTTTAAAAAGGACCTCCTATGATGGCCGCAGGAGGTCATGGTGGGAGGTAATAAGTAATATTCAGTTTATGTTTGCATATTTAAAAATAATTTGGATCTTTTTTTGTAAGATCTGATAATAAAACATGTCCATTTTTTATTTTATTTTAAGTAACAATTTTAGCATTTTAATCTATTAACATGGTTTATTGACTTACAAAACCTTTCCCCTTAGGTTGTCCAGATATTAGGGATACAGAGCATTTTAAGATACTTCAAGACATGACATTACAATCCACAAAAATACCAATGTAGGCACTGGAGGGCCATCTCTGTAGCAGAGTTCGAAGGTTTAAAGCCATTTTCTACAATGCAAGCATAGACCAGGCATTATGCATAAACAAGGAATACTGATAAAAGCAACATAGTTAGATGAGATGACTTGAATTGCTCCACAACAGTGCACAAACACAACATATCTGTTTGAGCAGCCATGCAGAACATGTTCAGGCAGATTTGTGACCATATCAACTCAACTCTGACGTTAGTAGCCTGATGTGATGTGTAACATGATTTCATTCAGTTAGCTAATTAGCTCAATTTTCAGTTCAGCTCAGGAAGTGTTCCTGCAGTATCTCATGCTCTTACCAAAATATACTTCTTAAAGGAAAAAAGGGGGGAAAAAGTACATTACAGGGTCTGCAAGTCCTTCATGTTCAGCTATGCAGCAGATTTGCCACCTGTGAATCTGCTAATCAGTGAATTTAATGGTCTGTTCTGCTGTGTGCTTGATGAGTAAAGATTGTGGAATGTTGCTCATTGCTGTGCCATTAAGCAGCAGTGGATGCTGCCACTGAGAGAGAGAGAGAGAGAGAGAGAGAGAGAGAGAGAGAGAGAGAGAGGGAGAAAGAAAGACAGAGGGAGAGAGAGAGAGAGAGAGGGAGAAAGAAAGACAGAGGGAGAGAGAGAGAGAGGGAGAGAGAGAGAAAGAGAGACTGGGAGAAAGAAAGAGAGAGGGAGAGAGAGAGAGAGAGAGAGACCACCTGCTGTTGTTATAGATATAGCAAATTTGGACTTAATACTGATCCATCCTCCAAACACACACACACACACACACACACACACACACACACACACACAACATTTTGCTGCTGTCCTCCGTGTGCTATGGCAGTTTATTAGTTACTGTATATTGTGTGTGATGCTCTGCTGTTTGGTAACTGTTGGATGGGTGGATGTGCCCCCACAGTAACTGCTATTTGTTATGATGGAGAGATGAGTAGATTCCAGCTGATACACTAATTTCATCTTTTAGAAGATGTGGATCCTAGTTTAAGTAACAGGCCAACATAAAAGAAGAATCCTCACTGTTATCCCATCTGATTGGTTGTATATTTGTATCACTTAATAAACATTTAGAACAAACAATAGCATAACGATGTGTCGATGGACTATCCTATTTTATGCCTAAATTGAACATCATTTGCAAGAAAAGTTTTCACTCATATCAGCAGATGCCCATTTTTAGTCTTTCATCTCACAGCTATGTTAGAATAACTTCAACAGCAACAAAGTTAAAATGTAGATGTAATAAACTGACACATTTTGTTTTGGTGGTTATCAATGATCATTGCAAGACCATCTGATAATTCCAGTGCCCTGTCAATCTCAATCATACCACAAGAATGAGAGGAAGGGACACGTGCATAAACAAAACGTTCTCATCCCAAGTCGTCACATGTTGCTACTTTGCAGTGGACATGCTCGTCTAAATATCACACTCTAGGTATCCTTCTGTGTCTGCTGTTTACATTCAGGGATGGCACTACTGTGATGTCATCACAAGCACATGGTTAGATGACACAGCATGTAGTTATGTTTAAACAATTATAGCACATGGCAACTAATGCCAGGACATCAACAAACACACATATTGGCACAGATGGTTAGGATGAGAGGAAGGAAGCACATAGTAAGGTGTAGAAAAAAAACAAGTGAATGTGACAGGTGTTGTTGTTGTTTTAAGTAAGGTTTATAATGATTTGTTGCCTTTAAAAAAAAAAACATAGTCTTGACTTTATTCCATTAACAGGTCTGCAAGCCTAGACAACATTCCTGGACGTGTACTAAAAACTTGTGCTGATCAGCTTGTTAATGTTATACCTGACATTTTTAACATCTCACTGTCACAAGAGACTGTTCCAGCCTGCCTCAAGACAGCCATCATCGTCCCTGTACCTAAAAAGTCTGCTGTGTCTAGTCTTAATGACTACCGCCCTGTGGCTCTTACCCCCATCCTGATGAAGTGCTTTGAGAAACTGGTTCTTCAGCACATCAAAGACAACATCTCTGCCAGCCTGGACCCTCACCAACCTTTCAAAACCAACAGATCCACAGATGATGCCATATCTACTGCTCTTCTCTCAGTCTCACCTCTGGAATAAGAACAGCCACATCAGGATGCTGTTTGTTGACTTTAGCTCAGCATTCAACACAACCTGTCCTATGAAGCTGATAGGAAAACTTAACACTGGACTTTAGTACAACACTCTGCAACTGGATACTGGACTTCCTCACATGCAGACCCCAGAAAGTTCAGATAGGCAGTCACACCTCCTCTACATTACTGTTCAACACTGAGAGTTCAAACCGGGAGGAAATCAACAATCTTGCAGAGTGGCGCACAGATAACAAACTACTACTCAACGTCAGTTAAACCAAGGAGCTGATTGTTCATTTTAGAAAGAAGGAGGAAAAGACACACTCCTGTCTACATCAGTGGAGCTGAGGTGGAACAGGTGAACAGTTATAGATTCCTTGGAATCACTATCAGTGAGAACCTATCTTGGTCATCACACATCACCACCCAGGTTACAAAAGCACAGAAAAGGCTCTATTTCCTACAGAAACTTAGGAAGGCTACATTCCAGAGCAAGATTCTGCTTAACTTCTACAGAGAAGCAATATAAAGCATACTGACTGGAAATATCACAAACTGCCATGGTTTGTACACAGCCCAGGACAGGAAGGCTCTACAGTGGCTGATTAAAACTGCTCGGAACATCACTGGTTCCCATCTGCAGAGCATCAGCGACCTTGGTGAAGTGAGGTGTCTGCACAGAGCCCAAAGGATACTGACAGACAGCAGCCACCCCACCCACAGTCTGTTCACCCTGCTGCCATCTGGAAAAAGATACAGAAGTATCCGTTGCAGAACCACCAGACCACAGAGCAGCTTCAGATGCTTGCAACCTTTTTGCTATATTTTTCGATTCCATAGCCCCTCTCCTTTTTTACAATAGAGAAGCACTTATCAACATCGGGAAAAGTTGTGTGGGTTTTTGGACTATTGCAACAGACCGGGAGAGGATCTCTACCAATGGCATACACTGAACGGCCAGTCAGAACAGAAGGGAGAAATGAAACTGGAAGGAATGAAACTGAAAGCACCAGACGAAGAGAGGGAGGCGAGCTGACATCAGGGTGGGGCTGACCAAACTTGGACCGAGAGCTGTTCCTCTACCATGCCTTCTTCTGGCTAATATCCAGTCACAGGAGAATAAAACGGATGAGATGCGATTGAGGCTCACTGAGCAACAGCAGATCAGAGACTGCTCTGTGCACATCATCACAGAGATATGGTTAACCCCTAACATCCCAGAACAAGCTATTACACTGGATGGGCAGATCTTGTTCAGAGCCAACAGGACACAAGACTCAGATGCAAATTCAAAAAATGCATTGCAGGAAATGTATGATGCCATCAGCAGCCACATGCCCAAGCAACTGGATGGAATTTTCAGAGCAGCTGGTGATTTTTATCAACTCATCCTTCAACTCCAAAGATGAAGCAGGATCAAGGACAAATTGTAATTTCAATTTTCAAACTTTGTTTAACAAATAACTGATTTTTTTCAACCTCCTTTACTTGTAGCATTTCATCCTGACACCATCCTGCTGTGTATCATGTGGACGTGGCAGGTGCCTGTAATAGCACCACATCCAGTGTTGAGCACTCACCTCAAAACCACTGTCAAAGGGTCTATTTTACAAGCTATCTATTCTGTGTAAATGGTTATGATTGTAAATATATAGAAATATGCCTATGTGATTTTTAATTTTGATTATATTGCGTGCATGCAGACAATAGGCCTTTATTGGTTTGCAAGTCTTTCTTTTTTCTTTTCTTTTTGATGTGCAAGTAAGTGAGAGTTAACAGGTTTTTGATGTCTGTGAAAGGCTAAACACTGTCTAACACGCTTAAATCAGATATTTTGTTTGGTTGAAAAAAGAGGCAAGAATTCTGGAAATGATTTAATGTTTTAATTAAATTTTGATATTTTTTCACTTTACAGTGCCTTTCAAGTTATTGAAAATGTTTGGTTCACACAGCCAGCACTAGAATCTAAATATGACAGCCATACAGTTTTCTGTTTCATATGGTAATTACATTTATTAATGTTAAACTTAAGCCTACCTAATAAGATGGGTGTGCAGGATGCTTGGAGGACAGCAGAGCAAGTCAGGTTTTATTTTGGAGACGGCAACCTACAGATCTTCCTCCATGTCCAGTCTTGATCTGTATTTATTTTTAATGTGCGCTACTGACAAAAGTCTTTTCACATAAGTAGGTAGATCCAAAAGGCATCAGTGCATCAATTGTGGCCTCGGATAGCTGTGGGTATTCCCTCTTGACTGAAATCCAGAACTCAGCCAGCGTCTTTTTGGAGTCAAATGCTGCCTTAACGTGCGGTCACTAGACAGTTCATCCAGTGCGTCCTGCATGTCCGATGACAGGTGTTGTGTATTTGTCACAGTGAACGGTGATCTTATCCAGTCATATTTATCCGGGGCCATTTCCTCTGGGAAATACTTATCAAAGCATATCAGAAGGCCTTGAAGGTGGCTGGTGATAGACTTCTTCATGAAAATAACACTCAGTTCATTGTCTTCAATGAATTCCTCCTGCTCAGAAAACATATCAATCCTTCCCTTTTTGACTCGTGCAGCCGAGCATTCAATTTTCCTCTTGAATGCATTGATCTTATCATTCATCAACAGGATGCTTGTATTTTCACCTTGCAATGACACATTCAATCCATTCAGTTTCTCAATACAAGACAAATACGCCAGCATGTTAACCAGTCCGGGTCAGTCAGGTGGGCGGCGAGCTCTGACCAGTTCTCCATCAGAAATAGGCGCCCCTCATCTCGCAGCTCATACAGGCAGGTGAGAACTTTTCCTCGTGAGATCCACCTCACCTCGGTATGCAAGAGCAGGCCTTCATGGTCTGAGCCCATTTCTTCACATAGAGTGGCAATCATCCTGGTGTTGAGTGGATGTGATTTTATATAGTTGATGATATTTATTGCAGAGTCGAGAACACTTTTAAGCTCTGGATCCAGCATTTTGCTTGCAAGAGCCTCTCTGTGAATAACACAGTGGGTGAAATTTACGTGAAGGGCAACTTATAAGACTTTTGCTTTCAGCCCTATCTTTTTTCCCTGCATCGCCCCAGCTCCGTCTGTGCAAACACAGATACATCGATCCCAGGAGTGTCCCACCTCTTTTGGTTTGTTGTCCAGTTTTGTGAAAATACCATCACTCATGCGCATTCCCTCCAGCGCTGTGCACATGAGCATGTCCTCTTCAAGTTATCCATCAAAAATATATCTGACAAATACAAGCAGCTGGGCACAGCTTGACACTTCTGTGGATTCATCTAACTGCAAAGCATGTTTCCCATGCTTAACTCTCTTGATCAGCTGACAATTGATGTCCTGACCCATTTTGGTGATGCGCTGGCCAACAGTGTCACCAGACAGTGGGATTGTCTTGAGCTCTTCGGCCAGTATATTACCATGCATAGCGTGACTGATTGCAATAGCAGCCGATTTGATGAGTGTTTCCCCGATTGTGTGTGACTTTTTTGCCTTTTTCGGGGATTGTTATTTGCTGTTTGCTGTACCTGGTAAATAATGATACACGTGAATTCATACTTTATATATTCCTCTTGATACTTCCGACGCTTGGTGGAACGCTGTTTCGATTGCTGGATTTCTTTACCCGCACAGTGGCCCCAGTGCCTGGGACGGCCCCGTCCCCCGCCAGCTGGAGGGCAAGGGTGTTTCTGGCGGGTAATTTGGAGGCCTGGCCTCGCTCTCCTCCGCTGCTGGCGTGTCTGGCGGTGGATCTGGGGCCTCGTCTCCGCTGTCATGTGGTGGTGGCAAATCAGTTGCTCCAGAACCTTCTTCTGGCCTCTTCTTTGGTATTGTTGACCATTTTCTCAGCATTTTGAAGAAAATAGGTTAAATATTGATTTCTGCTGCTGCTAGCTATATGCGCACATGTTTTCAATGTTTGTTGTGTTTGATGCTGCAGATCACCTCAGTGACATCTCATGTAATCACGTCAGGTGTCGTAATGCATGGGATTAGTAGGCTGATATATATTTTTCTAACACCATCATATTATTTTAAATCTAAATAATATTTTTGCCCTTCATAGAAATTGTGGTTAAAATAAACTGTTTAGAAATAATAATAAATTGTAATTATAACATGTATTTTACACATTCCATGGGCTATATGCCTAACTTTATATTTCACATATTCTGGAAATCATCTCGTGACCCCCTAGGGTATCGTGAGCCCCACTTGAGAAAGACTGCATTAACTCATCAAAGTTGGAACAATAGTTGTGTCCCAATTCAGGGTCTGCATCCTTCGGTGGACGCAGCCTACGCGCCTACGTGGTCCACGGTCCTTCGGAGGCACCTCCAAAGGCTGCATCAATGGTTGTTAACTGGGACATTCTAGTTTTTGGAGGATTTCCTGGTTGTGTCACCAGATGTTCCCGCCCTTACCCCCACGTCAATTGATTCCTGCTGTTAAGGTTCACCAGAGAGAGAGTGAGAGAGAGAAAGAGAAAGAGAGATAGAGGGTGAGAGAGGGGAAGGGGGGGGGTTACTAAAGCAAAGAAATGATTTTATTTTTATATTTATTTTTTTTATTTAAATTTTGCTGGAGGAAGAGGAGAAGTGCCTGATTTCAGTAGAGCCTCACTTAGCCGGCGTAGCTCTCCCTCGTTCAGTGGGCAGAGCTCTCTGCTGCGGGCAGCACAGCGTGGCTACAGCGCCGAGCTGGCTCTACATTCCCATAGCTAGTATGCTAGGTGGCTACGTGTTAGCAGCGAAGGATAGTAGCGATGTGTACTCCAAAAAGAGTGAAAAGAAGGTCTCATTTGTGGGCTGCATAAGAAGGAGCCTTCAAATTGTGACCAAATGGGACAGCCTTCGCGCAGCGCTGTGACGTAATCGGCCTTCGAATGCAGCCTCCAAAGGATGCAGACCCTGAATTGGGACACAACTAATGTTGCATTAAACAGCCAAGAAACCACTCTGTTCCCTAACATAACCTATACATAGTAGTGTATGTCTACATTTTTTCCTCCCGTGTAGAGTAACATAAGAGATCCCACACCTCCACATGATCAACAATGACACCTCGCATGCCTTACCTGCCAAGTGCTAAGAAGCCTTTTCACCTAGGCAGCCCAGTTAGAAGTGAAAAATACGCAGCATTAATATTTGTTGACACATTAAAGTCTGTTTGAGGCCGACTGCTGTTGTTTCTGAGGTTTATGTGCTACTACAAGGAATACATGGCACATTCTGACAGCTGACAGGAGCAGTCTTGTCTCCAGCATGTAAGAGGTGTGAACAAGTGCTTTTAAGGTGCTGACATTTCAGGGTGTGGAATATATTGGGGGTTGAATTTTTCAGTCGCACTTGTTATGTTGTCCTGCTCTGTATTCACACAATATTTTATTCCAATAAACAGTGTGGCAATGACAGGTGCACACAAATACACTCACATCTGCTGCAACTCAGGCTGCTCTAATTTCAGGCTTTGGTTGTATTGGCACTGTAGCCATTAAAGTTTCATGTGGTTGTAATGAAAGTGGAATGCAGTATGCATTTCAGCCCAGAGAATCCAAAGTCTGCTTAATATCCAGGGCTTAGACAGCAATAACTGCTCATTTCACTATGATTTACAGTATATAGTAGTTTCATACACACCCAAGATTCAGATATCTTAAATCAGGAATGGTGGTATAAGACAAGCTTGTGTTCTTTCAGGGTACATGATGTCAATTATCAATAACTATAGTCAACCTGGGAGGGAGATTCCTAGCTAGCAGGTAACGTTCCCACAACACTGGCTAACGTCTCCTACAAGTTGCAATAATGTTTTAAAGAAATTATTTCAATTTAATGTTCAAACAACTTTTTAATGGCATTTTTCATTTAAAATAATGTCCCGATGAGGTCAAATGCTGATTTAAACATAACTTTATAACTGCAGCATTCTGAGGTTATTTTGGTGATGTTGAGAGGTGACATCATTGAACTCATGCAACAATGTTACATGAGAACAAAGGAATAACCTTTTTCAAAGGAACATTCAGAACATGTTATTGAGGACTGAGATGACAGACCTTTTTGTTGGGGTGTCTGGTGGCTCAGTGGATAGAGCAGCGTCTCAGAGGTTGTATCCTCGCTGCAGTGGCTGCGGGTTCAACTCAGGCCCTGGCCCTTTGCTGCATGTCGCCCTCTCTCTCTCACCTTTTCACTCTCACACTGTCTTGTCAAATAAAGGCAATAAAAGCCTGGAAAAAAATACTCAAAAAAAAAGATGTTTATAGAAAATTTTACCCTAACTTAAAAATAGAACGTCCGGGACTGAAAACGTTACTAAAACATTGCATTGGTTGCAGTGCCATTTTCAGAACATGATTAGAACCAAAAATTGCTTGCTGGGTTTACCCTTTAAAAACAGTCATCCTGCCAACTGGCAAAGAAGCATGCTAAATACGTGATAATTTTTAAATAGACTGAAAATAAGAACCATGATAACTAGATCAGTCATTCTTTTTGCAACAGAAAGGTACAGCTTCTGTCTTCCGCATCATCACAACTTACATTAACTTACATGTGGTACAAAGATTATTGATGCAAAGTATTTCACAGGACTTAGACTAAAATTCCCCTAGGATTAACCTCGTAATGGGGTGTTAGCATAATTCTGTATTTTTTCATCCAAATTAAAAAAACACAATAGCCAGAACATTATTTTTGCAGAAAAAAGACTTCTGTCTTCATCACATTGTACACTTATAATGACAGCTTTACATTACATTACATGTGGTGCAAAACCATGTGAAAATGCAGGTGGCACCAGAGGATTTAATGACGATATTTTATTCTATATTTTCTTTAAATGACACAAATCAATACTTTAATCAATTATAATTATTTACTGCCTTGCAAAACCTTTTAGCTTCGTCTGTACATATTTTGGGGATACAAAGCATTTGAAGAGCATTTACTCCAAAAAATGACGTCACAATAAGCAAAAATTACCAATATGCACTGGTGGACCATTTCTATGGAAGAGTCCACAGAGTTAATAATAATAATAATAATAATACTAATAATAATAATAAGAAGAAGAAGAAGAAGAAGAAGAAAAGGATGATGATGATGATGAAGCATTTGTACAGCCCCCTTTTTAAAAAAATTAATTAATTAAAAAAATTACAGATATGACTGAGACAATACAAAGAAGAAATTGGAGTGCCAGGCACAGAAAGACTGCTAAATGCAGAACTGCACGTTTAGATCATTAGCAAAGTGTAAGCCTGTCCCTGAAAGAAAATGCATTGTACATTCATATTCTCACATACTCACATACTGCATCTGTGTGTGGTTTTCCAGCTGCCCAGCAACCTCAGCAGAGCTAAGAACATTTTAAAAGACCCATCACACCCTGGACATTCCCTATTCGAACTGCTATCTTCAGGCAGATGTTTGAGGTCCATAAGAACAAGAATAAATATACTCAAGAGCAGTTTTTACCCAGCAGCAATAACTGCACTTAACACTGCCAAAATTTTGAAATAATCTATGCAATGTCATGGAGATGAATCATGCAATGTTTACCTGCAGAATGTGATGCAGTATGAATGGCTTGTTTGTGTTTTTTTCTAGATCTTTTAAATCTGTCCTTTTATTTTATATATATTTATATTTATTTATTGAATGGGTTTCGCACTTTACAGGATTGCATCCAATTTTGTTGTACTTGTACAAAGATATTTATTCATTCATTCATATTACACTTAGAGTTCATCATTTTAACTTTATGTTCACTGTGCATAACAGCAGTCCAGATGTGTGATGCCACACAAAGACAGTGTTCCTTTGAGGTACCGTTGTCCTTGTGACATAACTGTTGACATTGACTGTGTGAGCTATAGTTATCTATCTGCACTGCCACAACATTAATTGCGCAAGGCTATTAAAGTGACTCTCTGCACCCGTAGCCTCTCTGCCAAACTGGGAGAAGTGACTGTCGCAGCTGTGCTCATCAGCATTGTGTTCCTGTAGCACAGTGAGTGGCAGCCTGACACACACATGCATGCCCACACTGTCACAGTGCCTTATCTGATGTTGGTTAGTTGTTTGGTTGTTTGGTTGTTTGGTTGTTTGGTTGGTTGATTGATTGATGGATGGATGGATGGATGGAAGGAAGGAAATCATTGTACGATCAGAAACCAACTGGGATGTCATAAACACCCTGCAACTTACAAACTAGGACTGCAGTCTGGAAACATGGACAGTTACAAAGCAGCAGCATACAACATAAAAAGAACATCAAAAGGGGCACAAATGAACTTAAGAAAGAGAGTGGAACTACAGTTCCAGGAAGGCAATCCTAGCAGCATATCGAGCATAGGTCTAAGTAATATGACAGATTGCAAATCCACACCTTCTTCCTTGTCAAGTGCTGATGTGTCCTTAGCAGGTGAGCTTGAGAAATTATATGCTCTCTTTAAGACCATTGGTAGTCAACAAGCAAAAACAGCTGAGGCAGATGTTAAAGTGCACCTCTGACACCTGTCTCCCTTTCTGAGCCTGATATCATGAGGCTTTCAAACACCAAGAACGCGGCCAGACCAGATGCTATCAGTGGGCAGATCCTCAAACTATGCACTGACCAACTAATGTCAGTGTTTCCAACAATATGCCCCCCGAGAAAACGAACCAACCTGCCTGAATGACTACTGCCCAGTGGCACTCACCTCTTTGGTGATGAAGTGCTCTGAATGGCTGTTTAAGGATTTCATCTGATCCTCACTAACACGGGACTTACTTTAGTTTGTCTACTGTCCCTACTGATCTACAGAAGGCACCACAATACACATCCTCCACTCCATCATCTCACCTAGAAAAGAAAGGGAGCTGTGTGACATCTTTCCACCCTCATCCTAAACACCAGAGCACCCCAAGGCTGCATTCTGAGTCCACTGCTGTACACACATGACTGTGTAGTCAGACCCCAACACCATCATCAAGTGTTGGGGTCAACAACACAGCTGTGGTGGGCCTGATCACAGACAACAATGAAAAGGCCTACCCTCAAGAAGCAGAGGACCTGATGTCAGGACGACAATCTCCTGCTGAACATCAGCAAAACTGAGGAGATGATAGTGGACTTTGGGAAGAAGCAGGGAAGGAACTACATCCTCCTTAATAACATGGGGTCCTTGGTGGAGAGAATGCACAGCTTTAAATACCTTCATGTCCACATTACTAGGAGTCTGACCTGGGCGCTGCATACTGACTCAGTGATGAGAAAATTAAAGCAGACACTGTTTTACCTGAGACACCTGAGGAATTTCTACCATTGAGAGCATGCTGACTGGCAATATCAGTGCAAGGTACAGAAACAGCACCAATCAAGACCACAACGACCTGCAAAGAGTGGTTCGTTCAGCTGAACATACTGCTCCTGGTAAGCAAATTGTAGGGGGTCTTGAGCGTGTGCCACCTGTGGCCTCAGGTGTCGGAGGAGCAGCTTCTCCAGTGCCTTCATTATGTGTGATGTTAGAGCCACCGGTATGTAGTCATTCAACTTGGCTGGGCGACCTACTTTGGGAACCGGCACAAGACAGGAAGTCTTCCACAAAAACGGGACCCTCCCTTGCTGGAGGCCCCTGTTGAAGATACACTGGACGGGCTCCGCTAGTTGTGCTGCACAGTCCCTGAGTAGTCTACTACACACACCATCCAACCCAGCCACTTTACTCGGGCATAGCCTTTTGAGCTCCGCTCTCCCCTCCTCCAATGTGAAGAATAGAGGGGATTGACCACCACTGCTGCATCCGGAGGTAGTGCTACTGCTGCTGCTGGTGGTATAGCTGCTGCCGCTGCTGGTGGTGGTGCTACTGCCACTGCTGGGACTGCCACTGCTGCTGCCGCTGCCGCTGTTGCTGCTGCTGCTGCTGCCTCTGCTGCAAGTGCCACCACGATGCCAGGGGGTAAAGATGGTTGGGAGGCTGGAGCTGGGGGGATGCCATCCACCATGACAAACCTATTGAAAAACAAGTTGAACTCATTGGCCTTGTCCATGCCACCCAGCACTGCCTGGCTGCTCTTTTTATCATCCTCTTGTACTCCTCCTTTGCCTGCCTTAGGCAACTCTGCAGCTTATGTTGTGCTTGCCTGAGCTTCTCCCTGTCGCCCTCCCTAAAGGCCTGCTTTTTCTGGTTCAGGAGACACTTTATGTTGTTGGTGATCATGGGCTTATTAATTGGGAAACAGTGTACAGTCATTACTAGTACAACAGTGTCCCTGCAGAAATTGATATAGTCCGTGGTGCAGTCAACCATGCTGTCAATATCACAGTTCATGCCTTCATCTTGTGTTCCCAACAGTACAGTCCAGTCAGTGCACTCAAAGCAGTCTTTTAGAGACTCGCTGGCCTCTGGTGTCCATCTCCTAAATGTGCTGTTGGTTGCAAGCAACTTCTGTGCACACGGTATTTAAGAGGGCTGAAGGAAGACCAGATTGCGGTAAGATCTACCAAGTGGTGGAAGGGCTGCAGTACTGTATGCCTCCTTGGCATTTGCATACAGAAGATCCAGTGTCCTATTTTCCCTTGTAGGACAGTCAACATACTGTACAAAGCCAAGTAAAAGGGAGATGAGGCTGGCATGATTAAAATCCCTTGAGATAACAATGAATGCATCAGAGTGCTGGGTCTGTGCTCTCGTTACAGTCTCGTGAATGACCTCACACGCTTCTGCCGTTGCAGCACAGGGTGGAATGTAAACAACAATGACGACAATGCAGGTAAACTCCTTCGGTATATAATAAGGTCACAGACCCACTGCCAACAGTTCAATATCTCCACAACAGATATTTTCCTTAACAGTTACATGTCCGATGTTGCACCATCTGTTGTTCTCATACACAATCAGCCCCCCCGCCTCTTTTCTTACCGCTTGCTCTCACATCCCTGCCAGCATGTATCATAGTGAAGCCGGTTAAGTCCACACAGCAGTTGGAGATGCTATGGTCCAGCCAGGACTTTGTGAAACACATCAGACTACACTCACGGTAGGCGTACTGGTTATTCACAAGTGCCTCCAACTCATCACACTTGTTGGACAGGGAGTTGACATTAACCATGAGGATAGAGGGCAGGACTTGTATCTCCATCTCTTGGCCTTCAGCTTAGCATCAGCTCTACAGCCCCAAAACAGCGTCCTCAGTTCTACTGGAATGGGGAGTGCATCTTAACCACTGCAGAGCAAGGAGGTGCTTTGTCCTTGTGTACCATATCCTCACCATAGTTGAATTAGTCACTGTTGAAACATAACAGATAAACAAACAAACACCACAACCCAGAGCCACTCGGATGTGCATCATTCAGTTCCTGCAGTGCATCTTTTGAATTTGCACCAGAGTCCCATGTCCAAATTCCTCCCACACGGTCAGTCCATCCAGTGCAACAGCCCGACCCAGGATGTCAGGGGCCTAACCATGTCTCCGTGAAGATGTGCATAGAGCAGTCCTCAATCTCCCACCGCTGAGCGAGCTCCAATCGCATCCCATCCACTCCACTCTCCTGCAACCAGACATTAGCCAGAAGAAGGCCCGGTAGAGGTGAAGCTCTCGATTCAAGTTGGGTCAGCCTCGTTCTGGTGCCGGCTCTCCTCCCTCTCTTTGTCCGGCGCTTTTGGTTTCATTTCTCCCCTCTGGTCTGACTTGTCGCTCTGCACATGCCACCAGTGGGGAAAAGTCATGCTTCAGCAGAAGGAGTCATGGTGTCGAAAAAAATAGAAAAATATAGCAAAAAAGTAGCAAGAATTTGAGGAGCTACTGGCTGCTGATGCTGCTGTCATAGTAAAGTGAGTCTGAAGAAGTTAGAAGAAGGTAGCAGATACATCAGGCAGCACTGAGAGGCTCAGAATGAACTTCTGTCGTCGGGGCCACACTGATCCTGGTTGAAGACCCTGCCTAAAGCTTGGTATACACTGTAAGATTTTGGACTGTCTGGGATTGAAGATTACCATCATGACAGAAACGTAGCAATATCTTTGGCCATGACTCTAAAACGGTGGTTCTATGCCACAGGAGAGAGGTTCAAGGATGGCCATTGTCACAGTCTTGGGATCAAATACAGCCTGGGTTAAAATTCTGACAGTGTCTGAAATTTGGAATCTTAACGTGTGACTGCTGTTATGACCTAAGTCTGCTAACCAGCCAATAGAAATAAAGCCTGAAATGGCGCACTGATCAGCCCAACACTGCTAAATGCTATATGCAAGATGTTTATATTTACTTTGAGCTCTCATTGCAAAATTGGCATGTCAAGTTGACCTCTTTTCCACAGCCACGGCCACATCCACATTCTCCTCCTCCTCCTGTTTGTTTACATTTTACTCTCACCACTACAGTGGCGTAGATGGATGATGCAAAGCCTGCAATTCAGTAGGTGATGTCATCGTACAGTCTGCATAAATCAAACTTGATATCATACTGAAGTTTATTCAGGTCCTATTATACAGCGTAGCTTGCACTGAATTTATAAGATTGCAAAAATCGCCCAGTCTGCAGGAGGATTAAGAGAATGCAGAAATTAGTCACAGCAATCACCACCTTTCCTTAGTTAAATATGCACACCCTTTCAGCATTTTACCTTTTTTTTCTAGAAGCTTGAGAGTTTGAGCTGTGCCAACTTAAGGTTGTCAACGTAGGATTGGGCAATGGTTGTTCTAGGAGGGGCATAGCAAAGGGTTAAGGGTAATCTGAAGCAGTGAAGAGCGACCTTGCTTTGCTAAAAAAATCTTCCAAAGTATCTCAAAAGGGCTAAATCATAAGAACACACACATAGATACATACAGTGTGTGGCTCTTTCTGACGGCATGCTGGCTTGTCACGCTTTGTCTGGATGACAAGTCTTGGTGCAGCACAATTTATCACAGAGTCACTAAAGTTGACACTAGAGCAGGGTTGTGTGGGCTATCACACAGCCAGCCAACCCTGCGCACAAACACACATACACACATACACACACACACATTCAGCTCAGGAGCTTGTACAGACACACAGTGGTGGCATACAGATAGGAGAGTGGAGGAAATTTACTCTTCTTCTTTATGCAAATGAGGGTATAATTTAGTGCAGATACAAGTGTAAGTAGCATAAGAGAAAAAGGTCATTTCAGTGTGTCAAATTCAGTTCAACTGATGTCATCGTTGCTGGACTCTTCCATTGTCTTGCAATGCAGTTCAAAGTATGGACTCCTGCAGAACCGCTCCATCTGCTGAGTCTGATTATGTGAAACCAGCTATTGACTGGTGGATATCAGGTGTGTGTGCAGAACAGAGTCCAATTGATTTGGCATGTAATTGGTCTGTTGGCTTGAGCATCCTGCTGGTGAGTGGCTGCCCAGATGACATTAAGCTATACAAGCAGCCAGATTATATAGTTTATATTCTATACTGAGCAGTGAATTGAGATTTTAGGCACGTGACATTTACTGTCATTCCAAAGTTGTCATATATCACCACCTTATCCGTGATCCATGATGTAATATACCGATGCTGCAGGTAACCTTCTGTGGTGGTATGATATGCCACCAGGCAGCATAAGTTTGGTGGCCGAACAGAACCTTTTACAGTCGTTCAGCACCTGGCACAGCCATATAATACCCAAAAGGGCAGCATTAATTGATAATGTGGCAGGACGGAGCCTGTCACAGCTATATGATACGCCGGTGGACAGTGTCAGGATGAAACACTGACGGTAACAACGTGATATAAGGAGCACGAAGGTGCCTATAGGATGGGATGGGCATTTGATGTCAAGTCAGTTTTATTTATATAGCCCATTATCACAAAACAAGGTTTGCCTCAGAGGGCTTTACAGTGTACGACATCCCTCTGCCCTTAGACCCTCACATCACCCAAGGAAAAACTCCCCAAAAGAACCCTATATGGGAAAAAAAAAAGAGGAAGAAACCTCAGGAAGAAGCGGTAGAGGACAGTGAGGATCCCTCTTCCAGGGACGGACAGGCGAGCAATAGATGTCGTAAATAGCAAGTGAGAAATACAATCATGGCAAAAAGGAAAGAGAAAGAGAGGGAGAGGGGGAGAGAGGGAGGGGGGGCACAGAACAATAGAAACAGATGCATGTCATATTACAATAATGGTAGGTGTGAAATTAGTAATTGCTCTCTATGATGATGTTGATAGAGTCTCATGCATATGTGAAAGGGAGTTGTCCAAAAGGCAAGATCACGGCATCCAGCGCAACCAGGACCAGACCACGATCAGAGGCGGCCCGGGGCACAGAATCAGTACAGCCACAGCACGAGCACAACCAAAGGCAGGGTCGCAGCATCAGCACAGCAATCACCCACGGTCAGGCACAGTCAAAGGTTACGGCCAGGATCCAGGGAAACTAGGAAACAAGAGCAGGGCGCTCCCGAGGAGGCAGCAGGATTAGCGTGGTGCAGTTCAACAGACCCAGGCTCTGTAATCGCGAGCCCCAGGTGGTGAGAGTACCACATGGCTATCACAGAGCTAAGCTAAAGCTTGCACATGGCAATGCAGTAAACAGACATGCATGATTTCTGATGGCAGCATTGAGAGAAGGAAAGGAGCTCAGCATATCAGAGAAGTCCCCGGCAGGTTAAACCTATGTCAGCCTAACTATGGGCTGGACCAGGCAACCTGAGCCAGCCCTAATTATAAACTTTATCAAAGAGGAAGGTCTTAAGTCTACCCTTAAAAGTTGAAAGCGGTGTCTGCCTCCCTGACCGAAAATGGAAGATGGTTCCATAGGTGAGGAGGCGTGGTAGCTGAAGGCTCTGGTTCCTAACCTACTTTTTGGAAATTTTAGAGAACCACAAGTAACCCTGCGTTTTCAGAGCGCAGTGATCTAGAAAGGTTGGTAAGAACTATGAGCTGTGACAGATAGGATGGAGCCTGACCATTTAGAGCTTTATAAGTAAGGAGGAGGATTTTAAATTCAATCCTGGATTTCACAGGAGCCAGTGCAAAGAAGCTAAAACAGGAGAAATATGATCCCTTTTTCTTGCTTCCCGTTAAAACCACGAGCAGCGTTCTGCACCAGTTGGAGAGACCTAAGAGATTTGTTTGGGCAGCAAATAATAGGAATTACAGTAATCTAGCCTAGAGGTGACAAATGCATGTACTAATTTTTCAGCATCTGTTTGTGATAGGATATGTCTAATTTTTTGCGATGTTCACATGAAGTGAAAGAAAGCCGTCCTTGAAGTTTGTTTTTATATGGGAGGCAAAGGATAAATCCTGGTCAAATAAAACTCCGAGGTTCCTTACAGTTGTGCTAGAGGCCAAGGTAATGCCATCTAGAGAAATTAAATTGTTGGAAAAGGAGCTTCTGAGGTGTTTTGGGCCAAGAACAATAACTTCAGTTTTGTCTGAATTCAACATCAGGAAATTACTGGCTCATCCAGGCTTTACATCAACTTAAGACATGTTTGAAGTCTAGATAGCTGATCAGTTTCATCTGGTTTCATAGATAGATATAATTAACGTATCATCAGCATAACAATGGAAATTTAGGAATGTTTTCTAATTATGTTGCCTAGAGGAAGCATATATAAAGTGAAAAGGATTGGTCCGAGCACCGAACCTTGTGGCACTCCAAAGCAGACCTTTGTATGTGCGGAGGGGTTGATCATTGATGTGAACAAATTGGGAACGATCTGATAAGTATGACCTAAACCAGGCTAGTGGCGTTCCTTTAAGGCCAATTGAGGATTCAAGTCTGTGCAGTAAGATTTGATGGTCAATGGTGTCAAATGCCGCACTGAGATCTAATAGGATTAAAACAGAGATCAGACCTGTGTCAGAAGCGAAAAATAAGTCGTTATTAATTTTTACTAGTGCGTCTCTGTGCTATGATGAACTCTAAAGCCTGACTGAAAGTCCTCGAATAAACTGTTGTCTTGGAGAAAGTCACAGAGCTGATGAGCAACCACTCTCTCAAGGATTTTAGAAATAAAGGAGATTAGATATCGGTCTATAGTTAGCTAAAATCTCAGGATGAGAGTGGGCTTCTTTAGAAGAGGTTTAATGACAGCTACTTTAAAAAGACTGGGGTACATAACCTGTCAATAAAGACGCGTTGATTATATCTAATAAAAAGTTGTCTAATAAAGGTAAAACTTCCTTAAGGAGCTTAGTTGGGATGGGGTCTAGCAGGCATGTTGATGGCTTAGATGCAGAAACCAAAGTATAGAGTTGATGAAGGTCAATGGGGAGAAATGGTCTAGATAAATTTGGTCTTGCTGCCATAATCAGGCTATCTGAGTCCGAGGTCAGGTCAGTTGAGGGTAAGAGGTGATGGATTTTATCTCGAATAATTATGATTTTATTATTAAAGAAATTCATAAAATTAAGTCACTGCTTAGGGCTGAAGGAATACAGGGCTCTATAGGCTGTGACTCTGAAGTCAACCTGGCTACAGTGTTGAAAAGAAACCTGGGATTGTTTTGTTTTCCTCAATTAGTGATGAATAATAGTTTGCCCTGGCATGGCGGAGGGCCTTCTTATAGACTTTAAGACTGTCAGCCAGACTAAGCGGGACTCTTCCAGTTTGGTGACGCCAATATCTTTCAAATTTTCGCGATGTTTGTTTCAATTTGCGAATCTGGAGGTTAAACCATGGGGCTAATTTTTTGTTTCATTATTTTTCTTCTTGAAGGTGCAACAGTGTAGAGCTGATCGCAGTGAGCCAGTAGCATTACCGATGAGACAGTCAATTTGGGAATGACTTAAGTTTGTAGTAGTGTGCTCAGGAGTTGTAAGACATGGTAATGATGTCAAAGCAGAGGGAATTAGTTTCTTAAATTTAGCCACTGCTGAGTCAGATAGACATCTAGAAGAGTAGCTCTTACTGAGAGGCTTGTAGTCAAGTAATAAAAAATTAAAAGTTATCAAATAATGGTCAGACAGAGCAGGAATCTCAGGAAAGACTGATAAATCTGCAATATCAATGCCGTGCATGAGGACTAAATCGAGGGTGTGATTGTAGCGGTGGGTGGGTTTATGTACACACTGACTGAAGCCTATTGAATCCAAAAGTGTGGAGAAAGCAGAACTAAGGCTGTCACTATTAACATCCATGTGAATGTTAAAATCCCCTACGATAATAATTTTGTCTGATTTGAGCACTAAACTTGATATAAGCTCAGAGAACTCAGATAGAAATTCAGAGTAAGGGCGGTATGAAGTACACTATGACAAATAGAATTGGCTGTAAAGTTTTCCAGGATGGGTGAGAAAGACTAAGAAAAAGGCTTTCAAATGAATTATAGTTTAACTTGGCCTTAGTGTGAATTGCTAAGCTTGAATCAAAAATAGCAGCGACTCCCCCTCCTCGGCCAGTGTCCCGCGCAACGTGACTATTTATATGACCAGGAGGAGTGGATTCATTCAGGCTAACGTACTCTTCAGGACAAAGCCAGGTCTCAGTGAGGCATAATAAATGGGTCTGACAAACCCTGGACTTTCTCACTGAAGGTTGGTGTTTGCTTTCTGTCAGAATGTAGAGCCAATCCGGGATGAAGTTTTCCTAACCACATTCTTTTTTTGCTTGAACTTGATCACCTGTGCCTTTGAAGCTAATCCTAACCATTTGCTTTTGTTGACATCCTGCCGTTGGTTGCCACATCCTGGAACATCAGCAGCAGATGAAGGAGGATACCTAGAGCATTATGTGTAGATTAAAATGTTCACGAACAAGTGATAATATGTGACGACATGGGATAATCATTTTGCATCACCACTGATTTGTTTTTTTCTTTTTAAACTGGGTGTAGAGAAAAAAAAGTCATTAACACTGAAACAAATCTGGAGGTTGTCTTCACATGACAATGTCAAAACAATAGAACATAGGCCTATCTATCATTAAACATTATCTGAAGCGGAGCTTGTGTTGATGTACTGTTTGATTTCATTGCTGACTAATAAAAAAATATTTTTTTAATTAGTGATATGATGTTTCGCCAATATTATAAATGAATAGAAAAGAGCAGCAGGCTGTTTTGGCTTGAAAACACTCCATTCACAATTTCAAAGAAAACCTTCAAACAGTGACACACCCCTTCTCTTGTCTTTGGTATTTAAGTGAAAGACAGGTTCTCTTTAGATGTTTTTTCTATAAAACTAGATATACCACCACACACATGTTTACCCTGGCAGCAAAGAAGACCTATACAACAAGCAGAGTTTTAAGGTGGGCACCCAAGGTTCTTTTTTAGTTATTTATCTATTTTATTGCTTTTTGCATTTATAAGAGATAGGACATCTCAAGCGTGAAAGGGGGAGAGTGAAAGGAGATGTTATGCATCAAAGTTCACTGTAACCTTGACCTCTGACCTTCAAGCACAAGATTTTAATTAGTTCATTCTTTAGTCCAAGTTGACATTTGTGCCAAATTTGAGGAAACTTCATCAAGGCCATGTTCAGATATTTCATTCACCCTTGAATGAATGAATTCTAATCAGCTCATTTTTAAGTCCAAGTGAATATTTATGGCATATTTAAAGAGGTTCCCTCAAGGTGTTCTTGACATAATGCTTTCACAAGAATGCAAAGTCACCGTGACCTCCACCTCTTATCACCAGAATATAATCAGTTTACCCTTGAGTCCACTTGAAGGTTTGTGCCAAGTTGAAGGGAATTCCCTCAAGGTCTTGTTGAGATATCTCATTCACAAAAATGAGATGAATGCAAGGTCACTGTGACCTTGACCTTTGACCACCAAAAATGAGTTCATTCTGTAGTCCACGTGAACATTTGTGCCAAATTCTCAAGGTGTTCTTGAGATATCTTGTTCACAAGAATGAGACTGATGAGGTCACAGTGATCTTCACCTCTAACCTTTAACCACCAACATCTCATCACTACATCCTTTAGATCATTTCTGCCAAATTTGGCAGAAATGATCACTTTAGACTCACTTAGCCTCAAAGTTTTCTTGAAAAATATGTTCAGAGGAATGAAACAGACAATGTCAAAGTAATCTTGACCTTCATCATATGACCACCAAAATCTCTCAGCTTATAATTGTGCCCAAGTGAATGTATGTGTTGAATCTGAACAAATTCTCTCAAGGGTTCTTAAAGATATCCTGTTCACAAGAATGGGCCAGGTGGACATACAGACAGATGGACAACCCAAAAACATAATGGCCTTGGCTATCATCGGCCCCGACGTAGCATAGAAGAGAGAACTTAGAACCTATTTACTTAGCAGAAACTATGACTACATTTGTTCATTGTCGACCTTTTATTTTTGCAATGTATTAGATGGGACACTTACAGGATGGCACTAATGTCATTACACACTAACTCTGACTATATGTTGGCAACTCTTCTGCTAAATGTCACAGAAGATCTGCGTTGCAATACATTTTTACATTTTTGTGGCTGTGTGTTTATTTAATGAAACATTGCCCAGTATACATTAAGTAGTTACTGATTAGTGAAAGTGATTTTACAACAGCTAATGCCTGTTGCTGTTTTAAAATCACTGTAAACTACAGCATCTTGTGGCTTATTGCCTAATTATACAACAAGTAGTTCCAACCAAGAAATATGATTGGTCCACAAGATATATAGAATGTGCTCAAATATACCTGAAAGCACACCTTCCTCATGATCAAGTAATATTACACCTCCATTTCTTAGTAACGGCTCTTTAAGAAATTATATGATTATCATACCATCTCAGGCAGGGGACAAGGGGCATATCAGAACAGCATCAATGAACATCAGTTTCACTTCATCAAAGAGAAGATATTTGATTAGAGAAAACACAGCTGACCAAAATTCACTTGGGACTGCAGTAAAATTGTTTTTTCACTTTCACAGCATGTTCTGAACGGGCACATTATAAACACTAACAAAAAGGGACATTTGTGTATGTGAACATAAAACAGCAAATTTCACTGCAAACTGAAAACTACTCAGACCTACACAAGGGATGATGGGAATTATATTAGTATATATACGTAATTGAGACTGCAGTGAAAATGTAGTTTTTGACTCAAGAAGCAGAATGAAGCAGAATGTTTTGTTAGAACAACATGTGCATTTTGGAAACTTTTGACTTTCGGACATTACGTTGCTCTTGAGTTGTTAGAAATGTTTGCCATCCTCTGGCATCCTCCATCAGCTGTGCTATGACACGGAGCTACTAGCTTCACAATACATGTAGTGGTTTGTGGATGTAATCTCTAAATCTGTATATGGAAATTTTTTATTTATTTATTTTTTTTTGTCAGCAGATATCTTAGTCGTGACAAGACGGAGACTTTCTGGGGTAGTAAATTAATCCTAACATTTAGGATTAGGATTTAGGATTCTACTGATGTGACTGATTGTTTTCCAGTTATTAGTCAGACTCTGTGTATTTCCATGGAAACGAGATAACAGTCGCAAAAGCTTTTTTATTTTGAGAGCTATTTGCCCCAAAACCTGAATACAAATTTCTTCTATATTTTTTATTATACTGGTAAAAGCTGTTTAATCACAATGTTACACTCAAGGGTGTGCTTTAACTTCACTTCAGTAACCTCATCGCTGTTGTTCTTAACTGATGTTAAAGCATAACCTCTCTTGTAATATTGCTTAATTACATGGAAATAAGAAATGGAACTGATGAGCTCACCTCCAAACAGCAGGTTTAGGTAGAAGCTTGAAAAGTACTGAAAGCTGTTGCTAATAATACTATAAATCATAATAACAGCAAATACACAACATTGCACTGTTTCTCTATCACTGAATCTACAAGCCTTCCAGGGGAATATTTTAGGCTTAACAAGAAATTAATTTTTGCACCACTCCAAAGTTAATATTGGCCTTAGCTTGGCCATCATAATAAATCTCGACTGGCTCCGTCAGTGGTCAGACCTCCCTTTGTTACATTGGCCTTGCCCACCCTGAAGCCCATTTATGTTAAAAACCAGCATATCATGTCCTGTGTGGTCTGGTTTTGGGATTTGAAAAAAATCTGTAACTTTCTTGCTGTACGTAAACCTCTCCTGTGCAGAGAAAAAGCTTTGAATTCTGTGCTTCTTGAAAGCCTAAAACAGACTGATGGGTGCAAAACAAGATAAAACTAAAAAAAAAAGTAAATAAAAAAAATAAATAAATGCAGATGCCTCCATCCATGAAATGGGAGGTCACTAAATATCTGACTATGAAGATAGTGTGAATAATCAACCCGTTCTCATTCTAAAGCCAGATAGCACAGCTTTGATAGTGGTTTCGGCGTATGATCCTGACACCAAAAGCCAGCTTTGGTGTCTGCATGATACAAGGTCACAGGGATATTATTAATGGACGGGCAGATGGCACCTGCCATGGCAGCCTGATATGTGGATGCTCAACATCACTTGAGAAAGTGACTGGACTGGAATGGTCGCCTGTGTGTGATACGCTACAGTGCGGCATCAGGTTGAAACACTGCTGGTAACAACGCAATTTAAAGAGAGCAAGGCTGTCTATAGGGTGGGCACAAGGGATGGTAGATGGATTCAACAAACCCCAGACTTTCATGCAGGAGTTCAGTGTTTGCTTTCTGTCTAAATGTGATGTTTTTTTCTACACCTTACCATAGCCCTCCTTCCGCTAATCCTAACTATCTGTACCCTTGATGTAAATACCAACCATTCATGCCAGCATGTGCTGCTGTTACCTAAACAATGTGCAGCATAATCCCATCATATGCTTGTGTTGACATTTCAGTAGCGATTTGGGATTAGAACATTTTGGAATTTTATGATACGGTCTTGGCAGTTATTAGTTCTTTACCCAGTTGTCTTACCTGGATAATCAGTAGTACAGCCCACAGAGCTGGCACCTGCCAGCCAGCTACTTCTGGTTAAGCACTCCACTAACTTGAATTCAGATATAATGATTCAAGCGTGCAGCCCGAGACTTTTCAATTGTTAGTGGACTAAATAGATCAGATCCCAAAACTGAGCACTTCGGGCAGACTTTGAGATCTCAAATAAGTATCCAATGATTTTCAGATGTCTCTTCTTCCATGTAAGTAAGTATGTAAGTCTATAAGCAAAAATCAACACAGGGAAAAAGGATCATTTGAATTTTAATGTGGCTGTTTTGTGTGATACCAGGTCTTCTTTGTAAAGGTGATTGTTGATCTCAAAAGATCTTGTTTAACATGGGTCACATAAATTACAAATAGAAAAAAAAAATGCTGCTGATCAACATAACTGATATGAATTCTACTGAAAACACAATATATTTAATCTTTAAAATGCATAATTTTGTGTTGATATTTGCGAACATCTGCTTGGATGAACTGCATTTGCTCGTTTGGAAGGACCTCTCGATTGCCCCTTGAGCTTGTTTATGAGCGTAGGCGAGCGGTTTGTGCATGTGTGGGTGGCGGTCATATTTTCATGTTGAGCAGAGGGAATAACCTTTCATTTCTTCACCCTTGCTCTTTGTCTCTCCTCTTGCTAATGGTTTAATACAGAATTCCGGAAGGTTAGTTTATTCATTATGGAACTTTCTGAACATTTTGCCATGTATTGTGTCTTCGGGAGCGCTTTAAAGATGTAGAGTGTATATGCAGCAGTGTCATGCCTATTTTCATGCTGTTACCTGGAATCGAAGGAAGTTTGCCTCAAGTACTTGCAATTACTCACTTACATAAATAGTCTGGACTGCATTAGTTGGGTCCATACGCTGCTTTATAAGATTAATAACCTGCAGTGTTTATTTTTAATTTTTTTATGGAGACACAATGCTTGAGCATCCATGTAGATGTCAAAACATACTTATGTTTGGCACATAAATGCACATTCACCTCTATGTTCCTTTGTGTACTTCCATAAACAGGCACATTCTCACCTATGGAGGAGCTCAAGTGGAATCCACTGTGCTTAAAAAACACAGAAACACAGAGCTCTATTTGTTATGCATTTGATGCCTGATGTTTCATTTGTATCTGTTTCCTGCCCAGCCGGGAGGATGCATGAACTCTTTCTGTTGTAGGCTTGATGCCTAAACTCTGTTTTTTTAATCTCCAATACCCACTGCACTGTGGATGCAGTGCTCTGGATGGAGAATATCTCAATGATATTATTCATATGCAGCCAGGTTTAGGTAATCCTTCCAACGCTGAGACCAAACCATAAAAAGGACGATGAATTATTGAAGAGCATCAGAGAAATAGGAAACCTTTCTCTGAATAGGATCAACCTTTTGGGAATGCTTCAAAGAGCATTCAATAGTCGGCAAAAAAAACCCAGCCCTCTTCCTGCTTTATCCCTGTCGAAAAGCTTTGCCCTGGCTCTAAGAGGGAGAGGGAGGCAGAGCGACAGGGGGAGGGGGAGAGACTGAAAGCTCACCTATTGTTCACCCTTTATTTGCATGAAATTGTTTACCACCTTTTCATGCTGTTCTCTCTTTTTCTCCATCTCTGTCCCCTACTGCTCTGTTTCTTTGGCTTTCTGGATTTGGTTTCTGTCTCTGCTCATTGGAAGAGAGACACAGACAGACAGTGGTGTCTGAGGCAGACTGTGAGGACAATTGGCTCCGATTAGTATGTAAGAATGTGTGTTTGTATGTACACTGTAGTTTTAAAATAAGTGAAATATACTGTACTGATCAGAAAATATACAAAGTCTGGATACCATATTTTTCTATGTTTTTTCAGAAAAAAAAAAAAAAAACTCCTAAGAGCCCAGCAGCATAAAGTTAGAGTAAAAAAGTGCTGAGTATTCAGTGGAAGGTCAGTTGGGGTGGATGCAAGGCGTAACATGTTGCCGCGAGCTCTGAAGATGGTGAGCACAAACTTGGTGTAGGGTGAAATCTTTGCCAGCTACCAAAAGCAAGAGCCAAGTTATTTTGTTATCATGAGCCAATACATCTCCCAGCTATGTCTAACCACTGCTAAACTTATTCCGAGGGACCATACATCCTGAGAATATCTGACGAGCACTTATATCTCAAGTGTTTCCTATGGTGTATCTCCCACCACAGGGACACACCACACATACAGGTGATTTCTTTTTCATCCTGCTCCTGAATGATAATGCTGATAATATACTATATGTTTCTACTGTCAGCAAACCCCATGAAAAGACCAACACCACTGACCATGCCTGTATAGGCCAAGCCTGGCATAGCTTGTACCCCTGTGCCATAGAGTTTCATTGTTAATGAGTAGACATGGCAGTCGACTGACAGAGCAGCAATATGTCATGACTTTGGATGAGAACGCGTTGAAAAACTCAGTCTCATCAGAAATGTTTTGTTCCATGGCTGAAAGTAGTCCCCAACAAAAAAGCATCATTCAACAAAAATTACAGTGTTTGGGGAAATTATAATTATTATTATTTTTTTTTTTCTAATGAAAGCATACATCTGTGAGACTTTGGTTGAAACCATGTGAGTATGGGAGTAGCAGAGGGATTTTGGATGGAGCACAGAGCAGATTTGTTTTTTTGAAGGTGGAGTACCTCCTTATCGCTGGCGCCCTCCAATTCCAAATTTGCCCCAGTGAAATTCAAAACATGGGTGACCCAGAATGCATCTGCGCATCTGTGCACACCTGCTGCTGTTTGACAAGGGAGTTTAAAGTACTTTCAAAGGAAACTGAGTGATTTGGGTGGAACGAGGCAAAATCTAAGTTCAGCCCTGGGCGATATTAAGCAGAGCCGCCTTGAGCAGCTTTGAGCAGAGGGAACGAACAGCCCTGTGAACGATCAGCTCACATGATCTGGTTAGAACAAATGTGTTTGTGCTGAGTGCAGCTGACAAAAACTGCAAAAATCTCCTTTTCCAACTTGTAGTCAGTCAGTCATTTTCTGTAACTGCTTGTCCTCGTAAGGGTCGCGGGGGGGCTGGAGCCAATCCCAGCTGTCATCGGGCGGAAGGCGGGGTACACCCTGGACAGTTCGCCAGACCATCACAGGGCCGACACATATAGACAAATAACCATACATGCTCACAGTCACACCTAAGGGCAAGTTAGAGTCACCAATCAACCTGAGCTGCATGTCTTTGGACTGTGGGAGGAAGCCAGAGACCCTGGAGAGAACCCACGCAGACACGGAGAGAACATGCAAACTCCGCAAAGAAGGACCCCTGCCCGGACCAAACCGGATCCAACTGGGATTCGAACCAGGGACCCTCTTGCTGTGAGGCAACAGTGATAACCACAAAGCCACCGTGCCGCCCTTCCAACTTATATTTACCCATAATTGATTCCCTTTAGTTTATTGTCCTTAAACAAGTGAGCAAGTTGTCCATTGCAGTGGTAATATCCTAACCTGTTTCTGATGCATATCAGTTGATTTAGTCTGGAGATTTCATTACAGACAGAGACTTAATAAGGTTAGTATTTTTGCAATGGTGATGTCAGCAGTACCAAAAGAGAAACCATCCAATGTCAGTTATGGACTCCTGATAGTCAAGCTAGTCCATGCTGGATTTCAGTTTACCTGCCCTGCCTCACTCCACATTTACCACAGAGCAGATGCTTCAGGTTAGATTTCCTGAGGCTTCTCACTCAAACTGCGTGATCACTAACAATGTAAAACACAGCATGCTACATCACTTAAAACAGATGTAAAAACATGCATGTACTTCTCAAAAGTGTGAGAAAGACTCTGTCAATGAATCTGTGAGGTTAAGCAGAGGGACAGCAGATGAAAAGTGTGAGCTGTAAGAAAGACATTGGACTGCAGAGACGTAGAGAGGATCGGACAGAGATGGATGAAGCGGGCAAGAGAGATGTGCATTTCTATCTGTCTTCACTTTAAATGTCTATCTGTATCTATATCACTTTGTCTATCTTCATCTGGGCTCACACACTGCCCCTGACTTCTTCACTCACTCATCATACTGATGGAATTTAGAGAAGAAGAGGGGGGGGGGCAGAAGGACAGCCAGGCTTTATTCCTGATTCTCTTCTCTAGTGGGACATTTTCTGTCAGTATCACTTACTGCTTGGCCTCTGTGAGAAAAATACACACATGTAACTCAAAGCTATAGATAGTAGGGCGTAATGCATTCTGGGCCTTCTTTAGGGCATGCATCTCCAATGGAAACACACATTTAGTACAGTGGTTGGTGGTATGCAAAGTTTTTTTGATACTAACTATAAAAGTTGGTATCAAAATGCATAGAAGAAGTTCCAAAGCCAGTGAAGCTGAAGAAGGAAGCAAAGGAGCGCTACTTTGAAAAATTACAGGAAATAAACGGCCTCAATTAGTATGAAAACAGAGAGTGGTCGGGTGATATTAACAAGCTGCCAAATGTTAGGTTTCACACCTTGTTTGTGGAGTGAGTGCCTACACTTTTAGGCAGTTCAGATATTATAAATTAAGTAACTTGATGGCCACTCAGCACACACCTCTCTCTGTGTCGCCACTTTTAGCTCCAGAAAACAACATCTTTTACTAGTTTCTGTCACAGTTATTAACATTAGCTGTAAAGATGGAGGTATTTTTTTTTACATTACTATTTAAAAATAATCGATACTAATGACAAGAAAAGAAAGATAACTGCAATGAGGTGCAGTGAAGCCAACCACAACTACATTACAGTTAAAAACATTTTTACTGAATTACCTGTGTGAAAATGAACACATGAACATGTGTCAGGAAATGTTGCTGAATGATGCCATAAGTCAGCAACCTGAGCTCCGTTGTTTTGCTTCTACCTGGAAAACTTAAAAAAATATCTCTCTTCATTAGAGATCCGGTTCCCACACTAGTCATGAGAACGGTTATGGCAGTTCATAAAAGCAGCAAACGCTCACCTTCACTGTGTGTTCTCAGACTGGATAAGCTGAATAACTGGATAAACTTAACCGCATAGTCTTCTTCTTCTCGGGAGTTTATTGGCGGTTGGCAATCAATGTTTTGATGGTATGGTACTCTCTACAATAGCTTTGATATCTCAAAGTCCCACAATGCTTTGCATTGCTCACTACTACTGATGTCATGGTCCTGTTCTCTATATATGTAGGGCACATGTACTCCTCAATGCATAAACTTACACAAGCAGCTGCCAACAGTTTAAAAGATGGACACGTGTAATCATTTGTCCCTAGATCACCTGCTGCATGGCAATGTGCTTTTCTTTCCTCACCAAGCTAGAGATACAAAGGGAGTGGGGGGAGGGGATGTGGTGTGGTGGGGCGAGGGGGAGGAGAATGCTTTTGTGTTGTCAGCAGAAACATTGTTTTATGGATGCAGTGTTTACAGTAGTGTTGCCATATTGTGTGTGTGTGTGTGTGTGTGTGTGAATGTGTGCTGAATGTTTGTTTTCTCCATTGGATGTATTTGGCCTTACCTGTCCATTGGGATGAATTAAACCTGTCGAAGTTTAGCTTAGTTGTTGTATGTGTGTGTGTGTGTGTGTGTGTGTGTGTGTGTGCGTGTGTGATGTTTTGAGATGTATTAGGCCTGTCTTGGACACGTTGACTGTTTGTTTTAAGCCTGCCTGCAGGGCTTATGCATTCTTCATGAGAGTACTGTGCTTTATGTGTCAAACCCATTTGTTTGCCCAAATGCTCAGCAAAAGCACAAACACTCAGCGGACCTTTTGTTTGTCTAGTGTTCACCCACATACATGCTTGTTACAGACTCAGACATAGACATACACGAGCGTTCGATCATTTTTTTCAAGAAATAAATCAGAAGAGATCTTTTGCACATTAATAAATCCCTTTGTTGTGCTCCCGTGTCTCTCTCAAATCCATGGGCACTTGAGTTTGAAACTTATCAAGTTAAACTCCAATTTATAAGCTGATATTTAGAGTTCAAACTTTTTAAAACTTACAGGTAAAAGAAGAGGGGTCCCGCACACAAATAGTTTTTTTGCAAGTACAGGAAAGTGTGCGGAACCCCTCTTCTTTTACAAGTTCAAATGTTTTTTTCTCCTATGCACCTGTCCACATCATTTTTGAAGGTATGCACTGGCCTTTCTATTTAAAAGTTTAGTGTTTCTCCAGTTTAGTGAGCTTAATATATTAAGACAGTATATTAATACAAAGAGTTCCAGTGTGAGTAGTACAGTTTTTGGACTCTTCTCTATGAAATGAATAAACACTCCAAGTAATTATGTTTACAGTGAGCACTTGTTCTTGCACATCAGTGTCACAGATTTTGTTCTTGGACTGCGGGACAAAGACCTACACTAAAATCTGGTTATTCGGTTACCTCGTGTTCATTATCTGGTTTTTCCTATTGTTCACTTTTAAACCTACTGAGTTAATCATCTGTAGTCTCACATAGCCAGGCCGACCTCCCCAAAGCTTTGTCAAAGCTAGAGAAAGGTCAGGAACATAGATTGTATAAAAAATCTAGTTTGGCATTTTGGACATCACCATGTTGAATTTTTGGAGCTAGAAGTGACCATATTTGTAAGAGAGGGTGGAGATAACACTAATATGCTAGCCCAGGAGGGAGGGAGGAGGGAGCCAGCCATGTACCAGATACATCCAGGATGGTGGAAAAAGGAGAGGTCACAGTCTCAAATGATGACACACAATTTAGGTACAACACATGCGCAGTGAAATCTGGTCTGCAATCAGCCAGTAAAGGTTAGCACCTGCAGACTGGATTTCAATGCATACATGCTGACACTGTTGGGCTGTCTTGGCTGACATGCCTTTTCAGTGGAGGTCAGATACGGTGCCTGCGGAGAAGAAGACTGGGTTTCCCATTTTTAAAAAAAGGGACCGGAGAGTGTGCTCCAGTTATCAGGGTATCACACTGCTCAGCCTGCCTGTGAAAGTTTATTTCAGGGTGCTGGAAAACGACCGAAAACCTCAGATTCAGCAGGAGCAATGTGGATTCCATCCTGGGTGTGGAACGGTGGACCAGCTTTTTACCATTTTGAGGCTGCTGGAGAGGTCATGGGTTTTGTGAACTTGTAAAAAGCTTGTGACCGTGTCCCCCAGGGAGTCCTGTGGGGAGTACTGCAGGAGAATAGGGTATCAGGGTCCTTGCTGCGGGCCATCCAGTCTCTGTATGACCAAAGAAAAAGCTGTGTCTGCAAACTTGGCACAAGGTCAAACACATTCCCAATTTGTGTTGGCCTCCACCAGGGTTGTCCCTTTTCACAGATTCTGTTTGTGATATTCATGGACAGGATGTCAAAGTGCAGCTAGGGGGAGGAAGGGGTCCAGTTTGAGGAACTCAGAATTGCGTTTCTGCTCTTTGCAGATTATGTGGCTCTGCTGGCTTCATCACACTGTGACCTGCAGTATGAACATGGGCAGTTTGCAGCTGAGTGTGAAGCAATTGGGATGAAAGTCGTCACCTTCAAGTCTGAGGCCTTGGTTTTCTGCCGGAAAACCGTGGATTGCTCCCTCTTGTTGGGGAGAGAGTTCTTGTCCCAAGTGAATGAGTTCAAGTATCTTGTGAGTCTTGCTCAAGAGTGAGTGGAGAATGGAGCGTGAGATGGAAAAACACTTTGGTGCAGGCTGTAGACGACCCTCCACATGCAGGGGAAGAGAGTAGTTTCATCATGCAGTACACAAACAGCTTGTTACATGGCAGTACAGGAATCCAGGTCCAGGTCACAAGAGGTAATACCAAGCTGCTGTGTCAGGTCTGGGTTTTACCGATATCCAAATACTCAGGGACAAAACATGGGTTTCATTCCTTGGAGGGTATAGCCACTGTTACACTTCCATGTAAATACTGTGAATAGATTGCATTTTTACATAGCTTTTATATTTCTGAATTGTTTTTAAATGTATGTAATTCATAATTTATTTTACAATAAATTTGTTTTCTAACGTTACTTGTTTCTACTTTAATAAATCAAACAAATATACATATACAAACTTTAGTTTTATTTGGGAGATGACTAAAATACAAAGTAGGTGGGTAGAATACTTTCTTGATCCCCAGGGTGAAATTGTAACAAATGCCATTATGAGCTCTAGGAGAAGCCAGCGGAAACAGATAATTTGTCTCATGTACTTCTTTGAGAATATTGTGACAGTTCTGAGAAATTTGACAAAAAGTTATTTTTTTGTTTTAAATGACTCTTTTTTTAAAAGATTTTTTTGGGGGGCATTTTCCCTTTATTGACAGGTTTTAAATAGACAGGAAAGATGGGAGAGAGAAGGGGGAATGACATGCATGAAAGGGCCACAGGCCAGACTTGAACTCAGGCCGCTGCAGCGGCCTCAGCCATATGGGACGCACACTTCACCTGGTGAGCTAGAGGTCGCCCCACAAAAAGTTATTTTTATAGAAGTTACCGACAGCATGTTTAACTGTGATAACACAATGTACTGACACAAAGCTAATTTTCACTAAGAAAGAAAACCGTTAAAACAAAATGAATAAACTGAAAAATCTGAAATAGTAAAGCAGGAGAAATAGGTTCTCATGTACCGCGTGGCATTTTTTTTTTTTTTAAAGACAAATGAACCGACTTTTTCATAGAATTTTGACACCAAGAATCAAATGAAAAGGTCCATTTACACAGCTACTATTTTTTTGGGGAAAAAACAAAAACAAAAACAAAACACAAAACAGGCAAATGACACAATTTAGGCCCTTAACAACTTCTTCTATTTTGTTTCACAATAGATGCAATAACCAAATGAAACTACTTTATCCTCTTATATCAGTTACAATGTTATCAAATGGATGAAGTTTATGGCACCGGGAGTTTGGAACCTATTTCTCCAACTAGACTATATACTGGATTCCTTAGGGTGCCTTTAAGTACCATTAAACACAACAACAACAACAAGTCTTTTTTAAGCCACCAAAATGTTACAATTACCTGAAACCCACTGAAATAGTGACAGCCACTGTCACACCTATATTCTGTGAATCTGGGGTTATGTCATGGTTATGTTACCTAGACAATGCTGTGGTCCTGATTTGTCTACAAATGCAGCCATGCCCTTAACTTTTCGCAACTTTAAGCTTTAAGACTTAAACATACTGTTGTCATGGATGTTGAAATTAGCTGAAGACACCAAAACCTTTTTTTGTTATCTGGCTGTAAACATGTTTATTTCTGCTGTAAATTTGGGCATTTTAACAAGAGGGTCTGTGATGATTGACTGGCCTCTGGAATTAGCCTCAAGCTGCCAAGAGAGGCAAAAACCATCAAATCAAATCCGTGTTGAAATCAGCAGGAGGAGCTTCATTTTAGCTCAGGGAGGTTACACTGAGTTACACTGTGATGCGTTCAAGATCTATTCAGTAAAAATGAGCGTAAAATGAAGGTAGTGACTGATTGAATGCAGTGACTGATTGAATGATTTCTTCATTTTCATGTCATGCAGACAATGTGCCCAACCCTCATGGGTATATAAGACACCAAAATGTCTGTTGCAGTAGTCAAATAATTAGTCACATTTCAATTCATTTTCATTACAGGGATTACACTTTTCTTTTTTTTTTCACAGCTCAGTCTTAAACAAAATATTCTGCCTTCTTTCCCAAGCGTGAACAAGGAAATTTGCAACAGAAAAAGTTATTCAAAATAACCTAACCAAAAGAAGTCGGCATAACTTTGATTATGATTATTGATTATGATATTTTAGTAAAAAGTATATTTCTGAAGTTATCATACACAACGCAACAAAACAAAAGGTAGGTAGGTAGGTAGGTAGGTAGTAATGTTCTTAGAAATAGAAAGAGAGTAAATTCAAGTTTTGACAATTGACCAATTGTCCAATCTCAGATAATTCAGGAAGAGCAAATTTGGATTCCATCCTAGTCATGGAACAGTGGGCCAGCGGACCAGCTCTTTACCCTGATGGATAGACTGTGGGAGTTTGCCCATCAAGTTCACATGTGCTATGTGGACTTGGAGAAAGTTAGCAGGACGGGGTACCGGGGTCGTTGCTATGAGCCATCAGGTCCTTAATTACCAAAGTGAGAGGTGTGTCTGCATACCTGGCACAAAGTCAAACACATTTCCAGTGGGTGTTGGCCTCCACCAGGGTTGTCCCTTGTCACCAATCCTGTATATGATATTCATGGACAGGATCTCAATGCACAGTCGCGAGGAGGAAGGGGTCTGGCTTGGGGACCTCAACGATGCAGTTTCTCGAGATGGCATTACCTTGGCCTCTAGCACAACTGTAAGGAACCTCAGAATTTTATTTGATCAAGATTTATCTTTTGTCTCCCATATAAAACAAACTTCAAGGACGGCTTTCTTTCACTTGCGCAACATCGCAAAAATTAGACATATCCTATCCAAGACAGATGCTAAAAAATTAATCCATGCATTTGTCACCTCTAGGCTGGATTACTGTAATTCCCTATTATTTGGTTGCCCCAACTAAAAACTTTAGTCGCTCCAACTGGTGCAGAACGCTGCTGCACGTGTTCTAACGGGAACCAAGAAAAGGGCTCATGTTTCTCCTGTTTTAGCTTCATTGCACTGGCTCCCTGTAAAATCCAGGATTGAATTTAAAATCTTCCTCCTTACTTACAAAGCTCTAAATGGTCAGGCTCCATCCTATCTGTCGCAGCTCATAGTTCCTTACCAACCCTCAAGATCACTGTGCTCTGAAAATGCAGGATTACTTGTGGTTCCCAAAATTTCCAAATACAGGATAGGAGCCAGAGCCTTCAGCTACCATGCTCCTCTCTTAAGGAACCATCTTCCTGTTTCGGTCAGGGAGGCAGACACCGTTTCCACTTTTAAGGGTAGACTTAAGACCTTCCTCCTTGATAAAGCTTATAATTAGGGCTGGCTCAGGTTGCTCAGACCAGCCCATAGTTAGGCTGACATAGGTTTAACCTGCCAGGGGACTTTCTAAAGGGGTTAGAGTGCAGTGGGGACTAACACTGCTCTCTGACCTTTATATTTAAGCCATGATAGCAGTTTAGTGACCCTAGTTTCGTTAGTGTGTATATTCCTGGAGCACAAGGGGAGGAGGGAGAGGTGGCAGAGCTTTCGGCCCGATCCGGCGGGGTGGTCTTTCTTTCTGGCTCTGCTTCCTCTCTCTTTCTTTCTTTTCTGTTACTGCTTGCTGGCATTTATATTTAGTAATTGCTGATCAATGACTCTAGGATCCTCATTGAGTGCTTATCCTTTTTACTGTTCACCACTGCACTGGCTGCACTGATACTGTACCCCCTGCTTGCCCTGATCGTGCTCTCGGTCCTGGTTGCGCAGATGCTGTGATCATGCCTTTGGACACCTCCGTATCAATATATGCATGAGACTCTTATCAATATCATCATAGACCCATAATGACCCACAATATCATCATAGAGTGCATCTGATAATTTCGCTCCTATCATTATTGTATTATGACCCCCCATGTTTTTTGATAATGGGCTCTACAAATAAAATTGACTTGACTTGACTTAAGTTAAACAGCAATAGAATTTACACATAAGCAACAACAAGCAACAAACTCAAAACAGCCAATTAGCAACAGTGCATCAATCTAAGTGAAACGGGGTGTGTATGAACCCAGATGCAGTACGCCAACACTTAGAGTCAGTTGGTAATATCCTTTATTAAAACCAACACAATTGAAGCTCAGCTCACAGATAGTCAGTTCGTTCTTCGGGTGAATAACCCAAACAATGTCTATGGGAATCCAACGAAGTGAAGACACGAAGCTGGAACCAACCGTGGCTGGAGAGCAGGAAACCCCGTAGCTCGAAGAGCCGACAACACGTGTGGGAACGTTGTCGGGGATAGCGCTAGGTCGTGGTCGGGGACAGGCAGAGGATCCGTAGCCGGGAAAACAGTCCGAGAATTCAACGGTACCGTCGAGGAGCAGGCTGAAGGATCGTCGTGGTCAAGCGGGGAGGTCTTTGCCAGTGGAGCCGTCAGATTTCCTGAACGCCGAAGCGAAGCACGTGGTCGGGGACAGAAGGCAGGTAGGTACACGGGGTGGCAGGCACAGAGAGCTGGTCGGGAACAGGAGGTCTGGCAATAGAACGCTGGAGAGTCATGCATAGCAGAGGAACAATCTGGCAGTGAGTGAACGTGTTGGAGTGTCTTAAATACTGGGCTGATTGATGATGAGCTGCAGCTGAGGGAGAGCAGGCTGCAGCAGTGGGCGTGGCTGGCAGGTAGAGCAGGTCAGAGTGAGGTGAGTGGAAAAATACTGGCAGTGAAGGGGAGGAGGAGAATGCAGGAACCATGACACTAAGTTTCTCTCCTTCACCAAACTAACACTAACTAACACCCCTGTAAGCTTTCAGCTGTCCACTTAGGAGGAAACTACAATACCTCATGTTTCAATAAACATAAATAATCAATGGCAATGCAACAAATAGGGAAATGACAGTCATGGTAACATTCAAAAGGTGACAGATTTAAACAATATTACATGAGAGGGTGTGCTTAAATGTCATTTGAGCAGGACAGTGATGTAGTCTGCAAGCATCACTGAAGTGCTCAAATGATATTTTAGCACTCCTACCAACAAATAAAAATGTATAATCAAAATGGGTTCTCAAAATTTAAAAAAAAAAAAAATCTCAGTTTCCATGGAAATACAGAGTCTGACCAATGACTGGAAAACAGTCACTCACGTCAGTTGTCAAGTGACTCTGCCCTTAGACCCTCACATCACCCAAGGTAAAACTCCTGAAAAAGAACCCCTGTAATGGGGAAAATAAAGGAAGAAACCTCAGGAAGAGCAGCAGAGGATGTTGAGGGATTCCTCTTCCAGGACGGACAGACGGATGTCGTAAATAACAAATGAAATACGATTGTGGCAAAAGAGAAAGAGAGAGGGAGAGAAGCACAGCAATAGTGGAAAAAGACGCATGTCAAATTACAATAACAATCAGTGTGACATTATCGAATGCACTCTATGATGATATTGTGTGTGTTAATAAGAAACCAGGACCAAGACCACGATCAGGGCGAGTGGGGGGTACAGTATCAGTGCAGCCACAGCATGAGCACAACCAAAGGCAGGGTCACAGCGCCAGCATAGATATCACAACGATCAGGCACAGCCAGGGTTGTGGCCGGGATCCGGGACAGCTCGGAAACAAGAGAGCAGGAATGCTCCGGAGAGGCAATGGGATTAGCGTAGTGCAGTACAACATACCCAAGGTGGTGAGCAGTAAAAAGGATAAACACTCAATGAGGATCCTAGAGTCACTGATCAGCAATTATAACTTAAATATGAATATCAGAGAGCAGTAATAGAAAAGAAAGCAAGAGAGAGGAAGCAGAGCCAGAGTGGCAGGTCTGAACGGACCCAAAACCACCCCCGCCGGATCGGGCCGAAAGCTCTGCAACCTCCCCCTCCTCCCCGTCACACGGACGGGAATTTCAACTGAGCACAAGAAACCTGTGCTCCAGGAATATACACACGAACGAAACTAGGGTCACTAATCAGCTATTATGGCTTAAATATAAAGGTCAGAGAGCAGTGGGACTAACACTGCTCTCTGACCCCTATAGAAAGTCCCCCGGCAGGTTAAACCTATGTCAGCCTAACTATGGGCAGGTCCGGGCAACCTGAGCCAGCCCTAATTTTAAACTTTATCAAGAGGAAGGTCTTAATTCTACCCTTAAAAGTGGAAACGGTGTCTGCCTCCCTGACTGAAACTGGAAGATGGTTCCATAAGAGAGGAGCATGGTAACTGAAGGCTCTGGTTCCTATCCTATATTTGGAAACTTTGGGAACCACAAGTAATCCTGCATTTTCAGCGCAGTGATCTTGAGGGTTGGTAAGAAATTATGAGGCGCGACAGATAGGATGGAGCCTGACCACTTAGAGCTTTGTAAGTAAGAAGGAGGATTTTGAATTCAATCCTGGATTTTACAGGGAGCCAGTGCAACAAAGCTAAAACAGGAGAAATATGATCCCTTTTCTTGGTTCCTGTTAGAACACGAGCAGCAGCATTCTGCACCAGTTGGAGAGACCGAAGTGATTTGTTGGGGCAACCGAATAATAGGGAATTACAGTAATACAGCCTAGAGGTGACAAATGCATGTACTAATTTTTCAGCATCTGTTTGGGACAGGATATGTCTAATTTTTGTGATGTTACGCAAGTGAAAGAAAGCAGTCCTTGAAGTTTGTTTTATATGGGAGGCAAAAGATAAATCTTGATCAAATAAAACTCAGAGGTTCCTTACAGATGTGCTAGAGGCCAAGGTAATGCCATCTAGAGAAATGACGTTGTTAGAAAGGCAGTTTCTGAGGTGTTTGGGGCCAAGAGAAATAACCTCAGTTTTGTCTGAATTCAACATCAAGAAATTACGGCTCATCCAGTCTTTTACGAGTCTACATAGCTGATCAGTTTCATCTGGTTTCATAGATAGATACATTTGTGTATCGTCAGCATAACAATGAAAATTTATAGCGTGTTTTCTAATAATCTTGCCCAGAGGAAGCATATATAAAGTAAAAACAATTGGTCCAAGCACAGAACCTTGTGGCCCCCCCTATTAAGCAGACCTTAGTATGCGCGGACGATTGATCATTGATGTGAACAAATTGGGAACTATCTGATAAGTATGATTTAAACCAGGTTAGTGCCATTCCTTTAAGGCCAATTAAGTGTTCCATTCTGTGCAGTAAGATTTGATGGTCAATGGTGTCAAAAGCGCACAAAGAGATCTAAAAGGATAAAAACAGAGACCAGACCTGAATCATAAGCAATCAATAAGTCATTATTAATTTTTACTAGTGCCATCTCTGTGCTATGAAGAAGTCTAAAGCCTGACTGAAAGTCCTCGAAAAAACTATTACCTTGGAGAAAGTCACAGAGTTGATGAGCAACCACTCTCTCAAGGATTTTAGAAATAAAGGGGAGATTAGATATCAGTCTATAGTTAGCTAAAATCTCAGGATCGAGAGTGGGCTTCTTTAGAAGAGGTTTAATGACAGCTACTTCAAAGGACTGTGGTACATAGCCGTTAATAAAGACGCATTGATTATATCTAATAAAGAATTGTCTGATAAGGGTAAAGCCTTCTTAAGTAGCCTAGTTGGGATGGGGTCTAGCAGGCATGTTGATGGCTTAGATGCAGAAATCAGAGTAGAGAGTCACGGAAGGTCAATGGGGGCAAAATTGTCCAAATATATTCCAGGCCCTGCTGCCATATCCAAGCTACCTGAGTCCGGGGTCAGGTCAGTTACGGGCAAGAGGTGAAGGATTCTATCTTGAATAGTTATAATTTTATCATTAAAGAAACTGATAAAGTCATCACTGCTTAGGGCCGAAGGAATACAAGGCTCTATCGAGCTGTGACTCTGAGTCAGCCTGGCTACAGTGTTGAAAAGAAATCTGGGATTGTTGTTATTTTTGTCAATTAATGATGAGTAATGGTTTGCTCTGGCATGACGGAGGGCCTTCTTATACATTTTAAGACCATCCAGCCAGACTAAACCAGGTTGGTTGAACGCCAACTTCTATCAAATTTTCGAAATGTTTGTTTCAATTTGTGAATCTGGGGGTTAAACCATGGGGCTAATTTTCTTTGTTTGATTATTTCCTTCTTGAAAGGAGCAACAGAGTTGAGAGCTGATCGCAGTGAGCCAGTAGCACTATCAGCAAGACAATTTGAGAATGAATTAAGTTAGTAAGAGTATTCTCAGTCACTGTAAGACATGATAATGATTTCAATGCAGAAGGAATCAATTTCTTAAATTTAGCCACTGCTGAATCAGATAGACATCTAGAATAGTAACTCTTACTGAGAGGCTTGTAGTCGAGTAATAAAAAATTGAAAGTTAGGAAATAATGGTCTGACAGAGCGGGATTCTCAGGGAAGGCTAATAAATCTTCAATATCGATGCCGTATGCAAGGACTAGGGTGTGGTTGTAGTCGTGGCTGGGTTTATGTACACACTAAAGCCAATTGAATCCAAAAGCGTGGAGAAAGCAGAACTAAGGCTATCACTATAAAAAACCATGTGAATGTTAAAATCCCCTACGCTAATTACTTATTATTTTGTCTGATTTAAGTACCAAACTTGATATAAGAGAGTATGGGCCGGGGGCGCGGGTCACTATAACAAATAGAATTGGCTGTAGAGTTTTCCAGGATGGGTGAGAAGGACTAAGAAAAAGGCTTTGAAATGAACTATAGTTAAGCTTAGCTTTAGGGTGAATTGCTGAACTGAATCGCACGCAATGTGACTATTTATATGACCAGGAGGAGTGGATTCATTCAGGCTAACGTACTCATCAGGACAAAGCCAGGTCTCAGTGAGACATAATAAATCAATATGATTATCCAATATTAAATCAGTGACTAAAAGAGCTTTGGTTGATAGGGATCTAATGTTTAAGAATCTGCATTTAATTCTGCTGTTATGATGCTGTTTGACAGGAAATGTATTCATTTTTATGATATTTTTATATACGACTCCCCTTTTATTTATTTTAGATTTAAACAAATGAAGTGGTCGGGGGACAGATACCGTTTTTATAACATTTACATTATGGGTGTGTGACTGTGCTAGAGGAAGCTCAGAGAAGCGTGTAAGACTGTGACTCTGCACCCTGGTCCCAATTCTGGGATGTCATGGCTTTGGGCTTCTAGTAAACTCGGAGGGACGGCATCCATCCCCAAAGTGGGATGGATGCCGTCCCTCCGGATAAGACCAGGTTTACCCCAAAAAGCGTGCCAATTATTAACGAAGCCCACATCATTTGCTGGACACCAGTTCGACAACCAGCGGTTGAGTGCTGACATGCGGCTAAACATGTCATCACTGGTCACATTGGGGAGGGGTCCAGAGAAGTTTACGGTGTCCGACATCGTCTTTGCGTACTCACACACTGACTCGATGTTGATTTTAGTGACCTCCGATTGGCATAACCGGGTGTCATTGCCGCCGATGTGAATAACAGTCTTACTGTATTTACGTTTAGCCTTAGCCAGCACCTTTAGATTTGACTCACTGTCGCCCCCTCTGGCCCCAGGGATGCATTTGACTATAGCTGCTGGTGTCACTAACATCACGTTTCGCAAAATAGAGCTACCAATGACCAGGGTTGTGTCCTCGGTCGGTGTGCTGCTTAGCGGGGAGTGCTTATTTGAAACGTGAAGGGGGGGTGGGTGGTGTACCGTGGGCTTTGGCTTACTATGCTTCGCTCGGACAGTCACCCAGCCTCCCGGCTGCACAGGGGTTGCCTGGGGATGGCTAGCAGAGGCGACGCTATGTTGGTCCGCACCGGCTACAGGGGGCTTGCTAACTTTCGCAGCTAAAGAGGGATTTTCCATTGTAGCGGTTATTAATAACTACGTTAGAATTTGGATTTTGCACTCGTTAAAGTAAAAGGGGCACCATTCTCCATTCAGGAGAAAATTAAATCTTAAATTGTGACAGTGTTAAGACATGTCATTACTTTAATCAATCTCATAATCTGTACCGTTTATCCTGTATACATTGATCTTGTTTCTATCATGAAATATTATCCACAGACAACGACTTGGCGATAAATGAGAATAATTTATTTAGGCTAATAAAATGAGGAGTAAATAGAGGAAATAGTATGACATAAAGGACAGTGAACACATGAAAGGGAACCTAAGTGATGTATGTTCAGGTGATGTAAATGATTAATTATGGATGATAGTGGGGGAAATACGTGACCGTCTAAAGCGTGGATGCGCACTCAACGGTGACGTAGAATTAAGAAATTTGGCATTAAAGCTTCGCTATACGACATCAACTCTGATCACTAGAAAATGTTATTCTGCCTACTTTTGCCAACTTGATTAGACTTCTCCGGGGAGGTCCAGGTCCTCGCGTCACTCCAGGGGAGAGCTGCGGTGCGTCTTCCAGACAAGGTGACCCGCTGAAAGGCGGCGGTGGCTGGGCAGGTGGAGTCGGTGTGCGGCGGTCTTTAACTGGCCTCGGTGTTCGCCTCAGCGAACCGGTAAAAGTCTTTAAACAAAGTCCTTAAGGGCAGGCAACGGATGCTTATAGTTTGTGCAGCAGGTGTTGCTTCTAGATCCGTGGCAGAGTTGATGGCGAATCGTGGAGTGTCCTCCTCAATTAAAACTCGCAGAAATAATCAAAAGTAGTCTCACTAGTCTGAGGGAATCACTTTAAATTATTAATTTGAGTTTACTTAAAACGAATTACCAAAAGTGTCTTTACTGACCAAAAACTGGTATAAAGAAAAGCTTCAAAGAGATTTAAAAGAAAATGGCTTCAAAAGTAAAGTTCAGCAAAGCTCTGGTGAGCTGTTGTGGCTCTGCTTATAAAATTGAAGAAAAGAAAAAGTTAAAAAAAGGGAGTGAAAAGAAGCCTGAAGAGGCTTGAAGAAGAACTTCAGAAGAGAGAAGACTTGAGAAGCCTGAGAGGAGTAAAAACTTAAGAGAGAGCTTGAGAAGCTCACTAAGTTTTTATCTTTCGATTTGGGGATGCGGATGGAAGGCGGAGTTAGCGAACTTTTGCACCGAGCGATCGCACATCTGGAATTAGTTTCTAAAAGACCTAATGTAATTTAGGAGACATTTATGTCTCTGTACTTTATGACGAATTACGCGATCTAACCCGTGGTGTATAAATTCACGTATCTCATCACCACTATAGTCTCATCACAGTAACTTCAAATACATGTTAGGAGACCTAAAGGCAATTTATAACGTAACACATGATTCTGAAGATCCTTTGCTCAATTCTGTGAAATGACCACACATAACATAACATTGTACCATGGATCCTAACAAACTTGGTGATGACTTAGATATAGGATTACTTTTTAACATCATATAATGAATGCAAAATAAGATGTAACTATAAAGTTGGTTACGAGATTAATGATAATTAAGGTCACTTAGATGGCAATAGGGCTCCACCACAAAAAGGGAACAAAAATTAAATGATAAAAGAATGGGAGTTGGTCCTACTTCTTCATCAAAGTACATAGACAAACTCTTACCTACAAAGAGAAGGATTAGAGAATTAAGTTAAACTTTAACTCACAACCTAGTTCCAAGTGATTCTGTCAGATGTTAGTCTCAACACAAGGATTTATAAAGACTTTACAACATGTCCTGCCTTTTGACACCTCAGCAGGGGGGCCAATGAATGACTGTTGCTACATGTGCCTGAGTGACCCCAGGAGGTCATTCAGAAATCTTACATTCTGTGGTATGCTGGACGTGGCCTCAAGAGTGCCTATCTCCCACGCATCTTGTGATGGAAAGGGCCAAGTACTTGTACATGTACGAACACTTCGTGTGGCTTAAAAGCAGAATGTGTTTGCAGATGCCTACATAGAGTATCAGTTAAGTTAATTAACAACCCTCTGTTGGATGTTTTGGGTTGTAAAACAGTGTCTCTTGACGTGTCCCCCACTTGCCCAGGGGACGTTGAGCTCTGGAGTTCCTCAGAGGAAAAATGTAATGACCACGCCAAGGCAGTCCACTACACCATGGTGCGGATCCTCCAGTAGAATCCTATATGAAATTAATCCTAGTTTACTACTCCAGCAAGTAGGTTGAACCTTGGCAATGACCTGCAGACAGGTTTTCTAGTCCCTGTCGATCTTGGGGTTTCCCAAACAAAATAAATAACACCAGTTATAAAAACAGAAATGCTCAGCTTGCTCAGTCTTATTACAACTAAGATGCTAAAAAGCTAAAAATAAATAAATAAATAAATAACAAATGAAAAAGATTTTTCCATAGACTAGTTACTACATCTGCAAACATTACCTGTATTTTTTTTTTCGCAGCCTCCTTGTCAGTGGCATAGCTGATAGGATGGCAGAGGATGACAAACATTTCTAATAACTCAAGAGCAAGGTAAAGTCCAAAAGTCTATTTAAAAAAAAAGAGGTGTCATGGTTTCCAAAATTCACAACACGTTTTCCTACTAAATATTCTGTTTCTTGATGGTGTTTAGCCTTTCAAAAACAACGTTTTTGCTGCGGTCCTAATCATATAGCGTAGGTTTCCCGTCATGCCTAGTGCTGGACCGTGTAGTTTCTAGTTTGCAGTGAAGTTTGCTGTTTTATGTTCACACACGCAAATGTCACTTTTTCAGTCAGTGTTTATGATGTGTCTGTTCAGAACATGATGGTTTATTCTGGTTAATGTCAACCTTGTGTAAGTTTATAGTTTACACCATCAGTGAGTTGGCTGTTATTTTTCATTTGTTCAGCTGTACTTACTCTTTTTTAGCATAGCTCTTCAATTAAATGAAATTGATGTTGGTTGATATTGCGCCCCCTGCCTGACTTGGTATGATGATAATATGTTTTCCTTGACAGTGGTGACTCAGAGATGGTAAGTAATTCTCCTAGTAATGAGGAAGGTATACTGTTATGCAAATTTGAGCACATTCTAAATGTCTTGTGGACCAACCAGATTGCTTAACTTACCTCTCTACTACTCATTTGGTCATTGCTACTAAACCTCCTCTCCGTGAGATTGTGACTTTCAGCAAGTTATTTTTGCTTACAAAACGTAGGGCTATATCTGTGTTACATTAATTCCATTCATCAGTGTGAATGGAATTAAGTGCTCTGAAAAGTTCAAAATAAGGTGAGGGAACCGGAACGGAATCGGATCCATGTTGGGAAGGGTGCTTGTAAAGCAGTTGAGAGGGGCAGTGGATCAGTAAAATAAACTGCTGACATTCTGGTGTTTGCTTTCTGTCTGAATGTGATATTTTTTCCACACCTTACCATGTTCCTCCTTTTGTTGGTTAGCATGTTCTCATCTTAACTCTTCACATGTTGCAAGTCTTTTAGTGGGCTTCCGCATCTACATATTATGAGTTATGTATCCTTCTGTGTCTGTTTTTTACACATGCAGCTACACTGATGCAAAGGCACATGGTGGGATGAGGTGGCACGTGGTTGTGCAACAGCACATAATCATCACAGATTCAAACGGGAACCAAACAACGGACTCCTGCAAAGTCCAGGTTTGTGGGACTCTTCCACCTCCCCTCCCATTTGCCCCATGTGCACTTGCGCTCTTTGTACTACATGATAAAGGGGCAGTGTTACAACCTGATACTGTCCTTACACGTTTCATGCGCATGTGGCAGGTTCCTACTGGCCGCGTTGAGGAGGCTGTGGCTCAGCAGTAGAGCGGGCTGTCCTCTGATTGGAAGGTCCGATCAGAAGCTCCTCCAGTCAACATGTCGAAGTATCCTTGGGCAAGATACTGAACCCCAAATGCGTCATTGGAGTGTTAGTGCGTATGTAACCCTTTTCACCATCGGCTCGTTAAATATGAGACAATTTACTTAACACTAAATAAAGCATCAAGGCTCCTCAAACTCTAATTTATACTCATATGGTGAAAGAGACATCTCATTGTAAAGTAACTGTCTAGGGAAAAATATGACTCTCACTGTCTTGTATATTTAGAGGCTAACAGGCATACCTCTGGTTTTTTCCTTTAAACCTTACCCTAATATAAACAGGAGGAAAAAACACAAACACTGAATCTCTGTTGTAGAGTTTGTATTAACAATATTTAAAGACAATGCAAACCCTTTAATATGAAAAAAAAAATATAAATAAATACCCAGGGTTTTCTTAGTAATTAGTCTTTCTTTTGGAGTGCACTCTGTTTAAATTTGTTTTAGCAAGCTTGCTTTTTTTTTTTTTGGGATCGTTGGCGCGCTTTAGAACTCATGCAGGACAACAGTACCTCTGTGTGGGGAATGTAAACGGCTCCTACCGCAGGGAAATCCTCCTCCGGCTTCTCCGTCTGCAGCAACAACAGCAGCGATGAGCAGCAGCCTCCACAGCCTCTCCAACCAGCAGGAAAAGTCGGTCCTCGGCCCTTGACACACACAGCCACGACGTCCCTGAAGCTCCCTCAGCTCCGGCAGCCTCCTCCGATGTCCGTGCGGGGAAAGGAATGCGAGGAATGCGGCGACGTCTTTCCCACGATGGCGGCGGCTAAGCTAACTCCGCTAGCTCAATTTTGCAGCCGAAAACAGACACGCTCTGTCTGCAATTCACAGTCCATAACTCTGTAATTTAAGAGCGTGTTGACTGGCGAACCGTTAACAATCAATTAAACCCAAAAATAAATAAAACAAACACGGAGTAGTCTGTCTCCTCTCACTCATCTGTGTCTCTGCTCTCCGCCCTTGTTCTTCTCCTCCTCCTCCGCTGCGCACTTTTTTTATCTACTTCCTCGCACACCCAGGTGAACCGGAAATTATAACATTACAGATTATTATTATTAAACACAACTTTTAACATTTTTTTTTTAAATATTGAACCAGCAATGAAATACATTTTTTAAAGGCACATATTTACCTGTAAATTATTAATAATATTTTAACCTCTTCTTTATCATGTGAATTTGTAACCATGACAACTGAATAGTAATCAGGCATCTCATCAGTAATTCAAAATATCCACACATTTTAAATGACAGGAAACCAATAACTGATAATATCAGGTTATTACACGTATGAATAATTACTGACTAGCAGGTGGTACGATACGGTAGCCTCGTCCACTCAGCTCTGCTGAGTGAAACATCACCTCATTTTCATACAAAGGTATGGCACCACAAATGAGTTCTGTTTTGAGGTCACTCTGTCTCACATTTTCACAGAAAATGCAGGGAAGTCTGTCAATTTTTAACATCAATGTAAAAGTGGAAAAAATACATTAGAAAGTGCATTATGCAGTGATAGGAGGATGGATGATACAGCTCATCATCATGGGTGGAAGTAATTGTTTTTGTTTTTGTTTTGTTGGGGGTTTTTTATGTTGTTTTTTTAAATAAAAACATGTCTGACATGTGATGACACGAGAGACCTGTACAATGGTTTTGGCACGCTGTGTTTAGTGGACACCATACACTCGTACATCCAAATGAATCTGCACATTGTCCATTACACTCCTGGGTGTATGTCTCATGTTTCTGTTCATGTCATGTTGCTTTGACTGCTAATGAAATCATTTTGAGCTTCAAATGATTTCACTGAGGCTTTGATGAAAGGGTGTGGAAGTTGGCCCAGACACACATGCTGAAATGCTGGCACTTTGCCTTTATGACACCACTACACACTGCTCTTGCAGAGTGAAGCATTTTGTTATTCATTTAGCATGCACTCCCTTTTCAGGTCCAACATCAGCCTCCGTGTCCCAGCCCTCACCTCCCCTTCACGCTATGACATGGGCTGCAGTGTGTGGATGCTCAGAGCAACATAAACTCAGGATTGATTTCTCAGCATCAAAAGGTAGACCTCCATGTACAAAATCATCTGATCTCTGAACACAATGGGATGGGGGAATATTTTATGTCTTTCTGTGGTTGTGAGTGCAAACCACTTGAGCCAATTCGTGCATCTAATGTAGGGCTGTACCCAACTCAAATTTATGCCAGTCAGTGTTACGATCAGACCACAGCAAACTGGTGGAATCAGGCGCAAACAGAGACAACAAACCGTGAAAAAATGTAACAGTGTTACAAAGGTGAGGGGGGGGGGTGTGGATCCCAGGTGGAGTGGTGCGTGTCCAAACATGAGGAGTGAAAGTCCACATCCAATTCCAAGTGAAGTGATGTTCTCCGTGGCGTCTTCCACGTGGCATGGAGGAGAGGTGGAGATTCGAGAGGTTTTACCGAAAGAGCAGGCAGGCAGTGGAGCAAGCAGATGGGAGAGTGGTTAGCAGCAGCAGCTAAACACACAGGTAGGTTCACTAGGACAAGGGAAAAACAACAAGGTAGAGTAGAGTAGCATGAAAATCATTAATGCTCATTGGGCTACAAATTTTGGAGAACAAAACAACCCCAGGAGTGCACTACACATCACACTGACTAGCAAAGAACAAAACAAACAACTACTCTACTTGAAGCAATCTCAGTCAACTGAGGGGTCTCAGACTGATGATTCCAATGAGTTTCAGGGGGAGCCCTCCCCTAATTACAGATTTTACAGATACAATATTTGTTAGAATTCTCATTGCATGATATCTCAAAATGTTCCGAAAATTTTACTTTACTGCGGCGCCTGTTTGTGTCTTGGTGTGTAACCCTCTTCTGCCCTGTCTACAGTATCTCTTCATGTCCTGTCCATCGCCCTAGGTCCCTCCACATGCTGCAGGTACCGAGCAGACACACCCTGGGGACTCACACAGCGAACCCGACCATCTGTCACTTACATACAACCTCCATGTGTGTCCACACAGAGGAGTGTGTATGCTCAGAGTTCAGATATGGGCGTTCTCCCTGCGGCCACTCAGCTGCTCATCCACCCAGGAGAGGGTTTACACTTCCTGTGTGTGTGGGCTTTCGGATCTGTGTGTTCCTACATGTGCATCTGCATCGTGTTGCCCCAGGAAGCGCTTTGAGCCGTCCCCAGGAAAGCCTTTGGGACCAGGCTCAGGAAGGCTTTGGGGAATATGTGTGCAAAAGCTGTCAAATGGATTTGTGTCCATCACAGCTGCGTTGGGCCCCGGGGCCATGACAGAAGATCAGACCAGAGAGTTTGTACAAAGGAGCAGCAGATACAGTGACACAGCCCAACTAACCCACTTTGAAGAAGGGCAGTGACGGAGATGAGGAGGGCTGGGGTTGAGGACTGTGTGGCATTTTGAAGATCTTCGGGTACTGACACATTCAGTGCCTCTCTCATTCCTGGGATTTAGTCTATTATACGCTGGGCCATATGCAGCAACATTCTCTTAAATTTCTCTTAATTTTCTGGTACGAGAAAATACAAGAGAGGTCAACTCCAGATGCACCAAACATTCTTAAATCCAAATCCTCTCACCAGTTGTGCTCTATGATAAATCCCACTGATTATAAGACAGCCATTAGCACAGGTAACTCCCCCTAAACACTATATAAGGGCAGGTTTTATGCCATGTGTAAAGATTCTGATACATGCTGCGACCCTGCCTTGATGCTGCAACTCTGCCTTTGGTTGTGCTCGTGCTGTGGCTGTACTGATACTGTTCCCCCGCTCGCCCTGATTGTGGTCTGGTCCTGGTTGCGCCGATGTTGTGATCTTGCCTTTGGACACCTCCCTATCAGCATATGCATGAGACTGTTATTATCACAACATCATCATAGAGAGCAATTAATAATTTCACAACTACAGTTATTGTAATATGACATGCATCTGTTTCTATTATTGCTGTGCCTCTCTCCCCCTCTCTCCCTCTCTCTCTTTCTCTTTCTTTTTTGCCATGATTGTATTTCATTTGTTATTTACGACATCTATTCCTCGTCTGTCCGTCCTGGAAGAGGGATCCCTCATCATCCTCTACCGCTCTTCCTGAGGTTTCTTTAATAATTCGATCATTGTAGTTACTGGAAAACATCATCTAAATTTGATTAAAGATATTCATGCTAATTTAAAATAAAAATTTTAAAAAAGTATTTTACATGCACTGGACAACAATTTGTAAACTGCAAAAATGATAATTATGATTAAATATATATATTTTTTAAGCTCATCTTGGTAAGAGTGCTCCTAACCACTCTGGAAATTGTCTCTTACCTAAGACAAGAGCAAAAAGGAAGAAAAGAAGAAAACAGTCATACCATAAAGTCACCTGGGTACTAACAAAATGAGAACAAATCCTGGATATGAGCAAAAATAAGAGAGTATTTGTCCGTATGTTGTTTCCCACATTAGGCCCATTGTTGTTCATATAATATACAATGCAGCTTCATGCCATGAAGGTCAGCGTCGCAGTACTGTAGTGCTCCTATCGAAATGTGTTTATAATTTACTTAAGCCTTCGATAATGCAGTCAGGATGCATACAATAGGTGAAAAATAACACATGACGAGGCTTTCAATTGGCTGTTATTCTAAATACGCTGTTTATTTGCAATAACCCCATTGTTAACTGCAACAACTGCAAGAGCAAAATACAGGGACGAGCCCCTTATGATAGGAAGCAATGCTATAAACAGAATATATAGTTCAAGGCCATCTTTTTTCTCCTGGGATCCCCTTCGTTTGCGTGTGTGTGTGTGTATGTGTGTGCGTGAGCGTGTGCGTGTGCGTGTGCGCGTGCGCGTGCGCGCGTGTGACAGAAAGCCTTAGCTCCCTCACGCTCTAGCTTTTTCTCCCTGTTTCCCTCTCTCCTACTTGTACTCATCATTGGATTTAGCTGTCTTGTATTTATTTATACTTATCAGTAAAATGAAAGGCATTAATGATGAAATGAACTTCACATGGTGTGAAAGAGAAAACAGTGCCATGTGCTTGTAAACACTTGACACTATACTCCCACTGAAATGTCTTGTACATAAGTAGTACTGTAGCCTTCTGTGCATGTGTGCGTGAGTGCATGTTTGTGTGTGTCTGTGCATGTGTGCATGCCAGGATGACAAGAAGATGAGAGAAGACAGACACAACAGTTGCATCATGATTGTAACATCTGAGCCGTTTATGATTTATTTATGCATCTTATTTGTTACTGGGGTAGAGATGTTTTTGCTAACAGAGAGAAATGCATGGCTTGGGGGGATGCAGGACGGAGGCATGGGCGGTTGCAACAAAAACAGCAAAATCATTGAATTAATCAATTTGTCCATCCCTGATTCAGGCAGCTGGACATTCAGATATCTGAAGGAATTGTTAAAAAATATCAGTAACTGAACTCTTGTGCTTTCTCTGTGAGATTTATATGAGAGAATCAATTCTTCTCTTATATGTGTTTGGTAAATATTTCATTGGATCCAAGACCCCGTTAACTTAGCTTAGCACAGAGACTGGACACAGCTAGCCCGGCTCTTTCAATGATAACAAAATCTACCCAGCAACATGCATTATGATGCCAGTTGGAAGGAAAAAACAACAACAAAAACAACAATAACAACAACAACAACAACAACAACAATAACGTTTTTTGGCATGAAATAGAACAAATAAACATAATTTGAGTAATTCAAAAACATTTTTGGGGCTACACCTTTGAGTACATTACCCTAAAGTTCCGCCATAAAAAAAAATGTTTAAAAAAAGAAGAAGGGAGAAAAAAAAATCTGGTTCTTGTTTAAAAGTTTATTACAGTTCTCTTTCATACTCATATTTCAGCAAATTTAAAATAAACAGCTTCCATCCATCCATCCATTTTCTTCCGCTTATCCGGGGTCGGGTCGCGGGGGCAGCAGCCTAAGCAGGGAAGCCCAGACTTCCCTCTCCCCGGCCACTTCGTCCAGCTCTTCCCGGGGGACCCCGAGGCGTTCCCAGGCCAGCTGTGAGACGTAGTCTCTCCAGCGTGTCCTGGGTCTTCCCCGGGGCCTCCTACCGGTGGGACGTGCCCTGAACACCTCACCAGGGAGGCGTCCTGGAGGCATCCTAATTAGATGCCCGAGCCACCTCATCTGGCTCTTCTCAACGCGGAGGAGCAGCGGCTCTACTCCGAGCTCCTCCCGGATGACCGAGCTTCTCACCCTATCTCTGAGGGTAGGAACGAAGATCGACCGGTAAATCGAGAGCTTTGCCTTTCGACTCAGCTCCCTCTTCACCACGACAGACCAGTCCACATGTGCTTTGTGGACTTGGAGAAGGAATTCAACCGTGTCCCTCGGGGAGTCCTGTGGGGGGTTCTCCGGGAATATGGGGTTTCAGACTCCCTGATATGGGCTGTCCGTTCCCTGTATGACCGGTGCCAGAGCTTGGTCCGCATTGCCGGCAGTAAGTTGAACTCGTTTCCGGTGAGGGTTGGACTCCGCCAGGGCTGCCCTTTGTCACTGATTCTGTTCATAACTTTTATGGACAGAATTTCTAGGCGCAGCCAGGGTGTTGAGGGGGTCCGGTTTGGTGACCTCAGGATTGGGTCTCTGCTCTTTGCAGATGATGTGGTCCTGTTGGCTTCATCGGGCCGTGACCTTCAGCTCTCACTGGATGAGAATCAGCACCTCCAAATCCGAGACCATGGTTCTCAGCCGGAAAAGGGTGGCGTGCCCCCTCCGGATCGGGGACGAAGTCCTGCCCCAAGTGAAGGAGTTTAAGTACCTCGGGGTCTTGTTCACGAGTGAGGGAAGGATGGAACGGAAGATAAACAGCTTATCAAATCAAACTATTTAAAACCTCTTTAAAACAGGATAGTAGTTATATTTCAGTATAACTGTGATCAAACATATAACCAGTTATATGTTTGATCATTTCTTTTACATTTGAATGCCTGTTTTGAGTTTCCTGGTTTATGTCTTTCCTGACGGACTGTATATTGCCACCACATGTATTGTTGTTGTCTCCCAAACTTTATTTCTAGCTCATTGAAAACTTTTACCCTCTTCTTCTTCTTGATTTGGTGGTGATCTGTCCCTTTAGTTGTAGTTGTAACGATGATGCTGGTGATCACAATCAAACAGTCCAGGACTAAAGCACTGTGCAGTGCGCTTGAGTGGAGCTTTGACACACTTGCGCTGTCCAACTTGCCCCATGAAGTTGTATTTCTGACTACAAAGACAAGATGGTAAAGCTTTGGTACACTGCTGTTCACAAAAGTGGTTGCAATAATAAATTTAATACAGTGTCTGACACCCCCAGCCCATTACGCACACAAGGCCAGCAGGAGCAGCAGTCACTTTTTGGCAAGTTAAAAATAGCATTATTTTTTGCTGCATTGGTCTTTTTAAGTTGTTTAAAAAGATAAAGGAGACTGAGTGGGCTACAGTTTGTCAAATATAATCACTGTGAATTAAATCTAGTCATTTTGAGGCAGTAACAACCTTTCAGTGGCAAGATAGCAGCTGCAATCACTTTTTGGCAAGTTGAAACTTGCATTTTATGCAATGCATTGGCCCTTTAAAGGTATTTACACAGGTTAAAAATGACTGAGTGAGCTATAATCTGTCAAATATATCACTTTGAATGGAATCAAGTCATTTTAAGGCAACCTTTTAGTGACAAGATAGGAGCTGCAATCACTTTTTGGCAGATTTTAATGTGTTGTATTGGCTCTTCAAAGGTATTTCAACAGGTAAAAGGAGATAAAAGGGACTGGATTGGTTATAATCTCAGGCACAGAGGAGGTAATATAATGCAGGCTCATAAGTCAAGTCAATTTTATTTATAGAGCCCATTATCACAAAAAATGGTTTGCCTCAGAGGGTTTTACAGTGTACGACATCGCTCTGCCCTTAGATCCTCACATTACCCAAGGAAAAACTCCAGAGAAAGACCCCTTGTAACACAGCATCTTTTTGGGACAGGATATGTCTAATTTTTGCGATGTTAGGCAAGTGAAAGAAAGCAGTCCTTGAAGTTTATTTTATATGAGAGGCAAAAGATAAATCTTGATAAAACTCAGAGGTTCCTTACAGTTGTGCTAGAGGCCAAGGTAATGCCATCTCGAGAAACTGCATCGTTAGAAAGGGAGTTTCTGAAGTGTTTGGGGACAAGAATAATAACTACTGTACTTGGGTACAATAAGTTTTGTCTGAATTCAGCATCAAGATATTACGGCTCATCCAGGCTTTTACGTCTTTAAGACATGTTTGAAGATAGTCTAGATAGCTGATCAGTTTCATCTGGTTTTTGTAGATGTATTTGTGTATCGTCAGCACAACAATGGAAATTTATAGATTGTTATCTAATAATGTAGCCTAGAGGAAGCATATATAAAGTAAAAAGCATTGGTCCAAGCATAGAACCTTGTGGCACTCCGAAGCAGACCTTAGTATGCGCCAAGGATTGATCATTGATGTGAACAAATTGGGAACAATCTGATAAGTATGATTTAAACCAGCTTAGTGCCGTTCCTTTAAGGCCAATTAAGTGTTCCATCCTGTGCAGTAAGATTTGATGGTCAATGGTGTCAAAAGCGGCACTGAGATCTAACAGAATTAAAACAGAGACCAGACCTGAATCAGAAGCAATCAATAAGTTGTTTAGTATGATGAACTCTGAAGCCTGACTGAAAGTCCTCGAATAAACTATTATCTTGGAGAAAGTCACAGAGTTGATGTGCAACCACTTTCTCAAGGATTTTAGAAATAAAGGGGAGATTAGATATCGGTCTATACTTAGCTAAAATCTCAGGATCGAGAGTGGGCTTCTTTGAAGAGGTTTAATGACAGCTACTTTAAAGGACTGTAGTACATAGCCCGTTAATAAAGACAAATTGATTATATCTAATAAAGAATTGTCTAATAAGAGTAAAGCTTCCTTAATTAGCCTAGTTGGGATGGGGTCTAGCAGGCATGTTGATGGTTTAGATGCAGAAATCCAAGTAGAGAGTCGGCAAAGGTCAATGGGGGAAAAACAGTCCATATATATTCCAGGCCTTGCTGCCATATCCAAGGTACCTGTGTCCGGCGTCAGGTCAGTTAAGGGCAAGAGGTGATTGATTCTATCTCGAAGTTATAGTTATAATTTTATCATTAAAGAAACTGATAAAGTCATCACTGCTTAGGGCCGAAGGAATACAAGGCTCTATGGAGCTGCGACTGAATTAATGATAAGTAATAGTTTGCTCTGGCATGGCGGAGGGCTTTCTTATACGTTTTAAGACTATCCAGCCAGACTAAATGGGACTCTTCGAGTTTGGTTGAATGCCAATGTCTTTCAGATCTTCATGATGTTTGTTTCAATTTGCAGATCTGGAGGTTAAACTATTGAGCTAATTTTCTTTGTTTGATTATTTCCTTCTTGAAAGGTGCAACAGAGTTGAGAGCTGATCGCAGTGAGCCAGTAGCTCTGTCAAGAAGACAATCAGTTTGAGAATGACTCAAGTTAGTAAGAGTATTCTCAATCACTGTGGGACATGGTAATGAAGTCAATGCAGAAAGAATCAGTTTCTTCAATTTAGCCACTGCTGAATCAGATAGACAACTACAATAGTAACTCTTGCTGAGAGGCTTGTAGTCGAGTAATAAAAAATTGAAATTGCCAATTGAATCCAAAAGTGTGGAGAAAGCAGAACTAAGGCTATCACTATTAATATCCATGTGGATATTAAAATCCCCTACAATAATTATTTTGTCTAATTTAAGCACAAAACTTGATATAAGCTCAGAGAATTCAGATAGAAATTCATAGTATGGGCTGGGGGCACGGTACAGGGTACACTATAACAAATAGAATTGGCTGTAGAGTTTTACAGAATGGGTGAGAAAGACTAAGGAAAAGGCTTTAAAATGAACTATGGTTTAGCTTAGCTTTAGGGTGAATTGCTAAGCTTGAATTAAAAAAAGCAGTGACTCCTATAAGGATAATAGCAGATAATACCTTTTTTTTTTACATTACCCATCAGTATGATAGACTACTTTCCAAATGTAAACAAGATTTTAGACATATTAAACAGATACAAACAATGGGAACAACAATGTCCATAATAGCGTAAATGTCATGCCTGATCAAACTATAAATCGCAAACACATGAAAATTGGGTTTCAAGAAACATTAAAGTTGCACAAAGACATACTTATGCTCTTACCAGGGACTTAAAGTGATGTGTATTTAAATGCTACAACTGTTTGATCCATGTAAGAGCAGCTGAAGACGTGGATACAGGCTGCAAGTGCTCCCGCTGATGGCAATCAGGTTCTGGCAGATGATCACTTTTTGGCATCTTGCCGGTTAAAGAGCTGAAATTACCGCGTTCAACCGTGTGTTGCGTTCCCATCAATGCTGATCGGAGCTGGAGGGGATAAAACCCCATGTCTACTGCAGAGTCATTTGACCTGTCTGTGAATGCCGATTCCTGTCTGTACGCATTCCCATTGCATTAAAAAGCTAGATGTTTGCAGGTGGTGTTAGCAGGTTTTTTTGTGCAGTGGGAATGAGGCTCTAGAGGACCTTTTTTGTATTTATTTATTGTTTTTTATTTTGTGCATTACCATTACTGTTATTGGGCAGCCTTGGCTCAGGAGGTAGAGTTGGTTGTCCACTTATCGAAATATTGGTTGTCTAAACCCCAGCTCCTCTAGTCCACATGTCGAAATATTGTTGGGCGAGATACTGAACCCCAAATGTGTGAGTGCCTTTGAATGTTCAACTGAGTAGCAGGTGGCACCTGGTATGGTAGCAGGCTAGCCACTGGGAATTTTGGGCAGGAGGACAACATTTTTTCAAAGTGAAAAATGATTTGATTATCTGAAGCACCTCACCTGTTTTGCACCACCCTCTCCCCTCACCAAAATTTAGCGCAAATTTGCAACATCATGAAGCACCCTTCTTGAAAAGATAGCAAAACATGGTTGGTACCACTGCATGCCGTCATTTAGTTTAATATCATATCTGGTTCTTCTGGTTAGCTTTAAAAACTGAACCTGCTACAGCAGCTTTCCTTTGCCAAAGTTAGTTTGCCTAACACATGCTCCCCTCTTGGCCTTGGGGCAGGGTCATCTGTACTCTTTGACCCCTTTAATGGTGAGCCTAATGGTAGATCTGAAAATAAACATTTTGGTAAGGCCTGACTATGTTAGAAATGTCATGCTTTTCTCAAATTTTCACAATTTTGGGAGCTTATCTGTTGTACTATCATGCAGTTGCAGTGCGAATTGCAAAATCATGGGCAGAGAACTGTGACAGTCAGAAAGGCAGTGAGAGAAGCAAGGGAGGCAATATGTCTTTTAGTTTTGTCTCATATTGAGGATTTTTACCATGAAAAAAATTTAAAAAACAAAAAACGCTCAGACTGAGTCTGCAATGTTTCTGTGTGTAATGTTTTGAATGATGAAAAACGCATCTGCAAAAAACTGACTCATTGTTCAAAGGCCTTAACCCAATCCTATGAGTCAATCCTTATAGACCTCCATGTAAAAATGTCCAACTTTACAGCAGAAATAAAACGGTCTAATACAAAAAAGAGCTAATTTTAACATTTATGACAATTGTACAGCGGGGGGATTTTCATATAACCAGGGTTTGTACGGGTGCTTGAAGTCCTTGAAAATGCTTGAATTTTAATGTTGTGTTTTCAAGGTTTGAAAAGTGCTTTGATTTCGGATAAAATGCTTGAAAGTGCCTGGAATTGCAATTGTTTTCCTGTAATAATAAATAGCTATATGACTGAACAGTTCACTTATTAGAGTCTTTCACATGAAATTAACACCCCTCCGCCTGGGCCTCGCTTGCCCCTCTGTGTGTGTGACTGAGACCTCAGTCAGTCTGTATTGATGTGTGACCCTGCCCCGGGTCACACATCACACATATAAGACAGTAAGTGGAAGATGATGCCTGAGACTGCCGTTTCAATGAGCGCTGGCTTGAAGACAAGAAATATAAATCCTGGATAAAAAGAGGACCAACCCCACATGTAGCCTCCTGCAAAGTCTGCAGAAAGGTACAGCTCTTCACGATGGCAGAGTCTGCGCTTGCAAGTCACTTGAAAGATAACTTAGTTGAAGTAGAGAATTTTCGTTACACATTATTAGCCACATGTTTATGCTAGCGAATTTGCAGGCTAAATAGTTGAGAGAGGCATAGTGTGTGTTAAACATGGCTGTCACTTTTTCCCCAAAATTGGGTTTGAGCAAATTCATTTTTTGCTCTTTCAAAACTGAAATTGATAGAATCTATTGACAAATAGAGTTAGCCAGGGTTGTTGAGCTGCATTCCCTAAATAGCCTCGCTTGGGTGATACCAGGTTACTTAATTCGTTGTACTGTTGAAGTTACTGTAGTGTAAGGCCTTTACGTTAGTCCTTAAAATGTTGGCATACAGCCTTATCTGTGAATTGTTTTGCCATTGATAAAGTAAGACCTTAAACGCTGCGCACAGGTTTGAGTGTTTACCCATCTTTCATCATGCTCCCTCTTGTTACTAGCTAGTCCCGTGTCTCTACCTAATGTTAGTTAGCTATGTCATCAGACTACTGTATGGCAACCAATAGTTTCAACAGTTTAGGTAAAGTTATAGAGTAAGAACAAGATCTTTTGGAATAAAGGGCAAACTGTGAATCTGAGACTTTGGCAGATTACTAAACTGTTAGTGAGGCAAGTGCTATCTTTAGTACTCTGTTAAATCGATCATACATCAGGTTTTAACTTGTGCTAGCATCGATGTCAGTTATTGCACGATCATTTGGGGAATATGTTGTGAATTAGAGCTGGGCAACAAATAAATATTATAGTTGATCGTACTGTACAGTAATCATACTGTGATGATATTATAGTGTATGAGATACATACACTATACATAGTTCTGTAATCTAAATAATTTAACAACCACATATTAATACCATATATCAAAATGTGATATTCAATATTTGAAGGGAGTTTTTGTTTAACAACATTATAATGAAGTCCAGTGCTATGAACACCAAATGAATTATCCATCATGTGATTTTGCATACACAGATATTGTGTGTATTTCATATTGCCCAGCCCTATTTTGAGTATAACAAATATAATTTCTGACATTATACTGATAAATGTAGAGAGAAAAACATTAAATAACATTTTCCTCCTGTTTTGGTGTTATTTAGGAAAGAAATATCAAGATCTGATGAGAAGACATCTAAATCCAGGTCCTGCAGTGGTGGATTTTGTCCAGCAAACAAGCAACGTAGCAAACAGGACAGCTACATCTATGCCAAAAACCTGTGATGTGGAGAGTGCCAGTGCAATGGAAGCAGCCAATGGAGTAGCAATATGAGTTGCCCTTCTACCATCCCCAAAGTCATCTTATCCACATCAGACTACCAGCAAGAGCACAAGCACTACACGATCATTTGTTCGCTTTAATCCAACACTCAAAGCAAAAATATGCTGGGCAACAAAAGTTGTAACTAGTCACTATTCCTACAAGTCATGTGAGAACGCAGGGGACATATTCCAAACCATGTTTCCTGACAGTGATATAGCAAAGCAGATTACCTGTGGGGAGAGAAAAGTTGCATACCTAACAACATTTGGGATTGCTCCTCGTTTCGCTTCTAAACCATGAAATGGAGAAATGCCAGCTTGAAATGCACATTACAGTCTGGAATGATAACCAAATAAACTTGAGGTATTATTTTTCATGGGTCATCACACCGCAGAACAAATGTATGAGAAGGTTGAGACAGTGTGTTCGGATTTGTTCTTCCAGAACCTGATTCAGCTGTCGATGGATGGCCCAAATGTGAATTGGAAGCTTTTCTCCCTGGCCCAACACAACATTGAAGAACAAACGGACAAGAAAATGCTGAATGTTGGACGTTGTGGTTTGCATATACTACACAACTCCTTTAGGTGTGCATCCACAAACTGGGATCTGGGAAATGCTCTGTCAAGGCTTAAATGACTATTCAAGGATGTTCCAGCTCGGAGGGGAGACTACACAGAAGTCACTGGTTCCACATCCTTCCCTCTTGACTTCTGTAATCATCTATGGCTGGAAAATTTGGAGATAGCTGAGCATACCGTACAGATTTTGCCCTGTCTGAAAATGTACATCAATGCTGCAAACATGAAAACTGTAACAGAACCATCTACAATGTCTTTCAAGAAGGCTCAGGTGACTGTGCAAGATGACCTCTTTCCAGCAAAGCTCAACTTTCTTTCTAATGGTGGCGAGGGAAATCACATTATTTCTGGAGTTATACTAGACTGACAAACCCATGCTGCCGTGTATGTGTCATGATGTCACTAATATGCTGAGAAGTCTCATGGAGAAGTTTATCAAGCCCAGTGTCATGAAAAATGCAACAACAACTGTAAAGCTTCTGCAAGTTGACTATGCTGACCCAGTCAACCACACTGATGTCATCAAACTGAAAGTGGGATTTGTCACAGAGGGAGCCCTACAGGAACACACAAAGAACTCAGGAACTGAGAGGCTGGAGCTGGCTTTCAGGCAGAACTGCAAGCTGTCTTTGCAGAAGCTGGTCTCCAAGCTTTTTGAAAGGGCTCCACTTAAATATCCTCTTGTGAGAAGCCTGTCTGTTCTGGATCCTAGGGTGCTCCTCAACAGAAAAGAGGTAAGTTCATGAAAACTCACCACTGTTCTCCAAATTCTTTAGAAACTGGACGCATTGAAGAGAAATTCTGTGATGACATTCTGGGGGAATTTGGCCACTTTTGTAACCACAGCCTGATGTCTGCATCAGATTCCTTCAGTAACTTCATTCCACAAGGTGGAAGGTTGGATGCATTTTACCATAAACGTTTATCCAACGAAGTGGAGTAAATTCATCCTGGTCCTCTCACATGGTCAAGCCTCTGTTGAGAGAGGGTTTTCACTTAACAAGGAGGTGATGGTGGAAAACCTTAAAGAACATTCACTCATTGCTCAGCGTACTCAGTGCTCAGTGACCCACGTTGGAGGGCTGCTCAATATAGTCTACAGGAAGGAGTTACTCCTCTCTGCCGCTGTTGCCAGGCAGAAATATCACATGTATCTTGATGACCAATGACGACTAAAGCAAGATGAACAGAAAGCACAAAAGAGGAAAGGACTAATGGACGAGTTAAAAGCTAAAAAGAAGAGAATGGAGGAAGATATTGGGGTCCTCCTGAAGTCTGCTGATCGTAATGCAGAAAAAGCTGAGTCACAAGGAAAACTGTGCGTCATCTCAAAGTTCAATGGACTTCGAAGAGCTGCAAAAGAAAAAGAAATGAGTCTGGAGGCTTTTGAGAAACAGCTAACTGACAAACTCAAGGAACTGAAAGACACTCCTTAAATGTGTCATATCCTGGGGTGTGGGACTGTGACATCACAACCACATGAAAATACAAATTACTCCATTACAGTCACAAATTCTGAATAGGGGCTGTGTAAGTTCCTCTGTGGACTAAATGTTTTGATACCTCTGCATGTATGTAGCACCTGGACATGCTTTGCAAGCAAAAAGGGAAAGGAAATCAAATGTTCCATGATATGAGCCCTTAAATAGGCCCCACTCTATATAAGATAAACCTAACGTTGCAGTATTTTGTGTTCAAGCCGGAATAGCCCTGTATATTTTTGCACTATTTTGTGCTGTTAATGTTGTTTGTTTGTCGACTCAAGTTTTGTCTAGATTTGCACAATACTGTGGTAATAAGGTCAATGAGCTGACTGACTGCCTACCTCAAAGACAGATGTTGACATTTTCAGTGAAGAATTTATTAAAAGTGAAGTTATTTGATGAGTGACTGTTTGGGAAATTGTTTTATATTCTCAACCACTACCTGTCTACTTACAGGTGACACATTTTGAAACATTAAAAATGTGTTTCCTGTAATTTGTCATCCTTCTATAGACTGCTATTACAGAAGACAATTTAGGTTGTGAGTGTATTTGTACAAATGTGTAATTTACCACTGCTGTAAGGTGCTGGAAAAGCTTGAAAATGCATATTGAAAGTGATTGAAAAGTGATTGAATTTGGCATTGACCTTCGACCTTTGAAAAGGTGTACGAACCCTATATAACTCACCTGTTTACATTTTACATTTTGTGAGTTAGATTCAACCCTCGCTCCTCCCATTATGTTCTCATCCCAACTCATCACATGCTGCCACTTTGCAGTGGACTTCAGTGTGTATTTATTAATTTTAAGGTATCCTTCTGTGTCCACATTTTATGTTCCAGGATGCCGCTGCCATGATGTCAACAAATGCACATGTTGGGATAATGCAGCATGTGGTTATGTTTGGACAATGAAAGCACACAGCAAACAACACCTGAACATCAACAACCACAGTATGGGATTGATGCACATGGTAAGGTTTGGAAAAAAAACAACAAAAAAAACCATCACATTCAGATGGGAAGCAAACACTGGACTCCTGCATGATAGTTGAGGGTTTGTTGGACCCTTCTACCACCCCTGGCACCTATGGGTAACCTCCCACTCCTTGTATCATTTCGTTAACGGCAGCGTTTTGACCTCACTCTGTCCTGCCGCATTTCATACAGACGCAACTGTCTGGCAGAGTTCTCAAGTGATGTCGCTAGTAATATACCACATGGAGGGTCAACCCACCATGTGCTCATGTTGACATTATGGTAGCGGCATCCCAGAACATCTGCAGCAGACCCAGAAGGATACCAAAGCATAATATGTAGACATGGAAGTCCACGTGGCAACATGTGATGACTTGTGATGAGAATGTGTTGGGATAACGTATCAATTGGAGAACAAACTCTGACACAGCACTAGCACATAACCCTCTGTAGAGTGGTGATATATTCTTTTACACTTTTTGTACTGACAGAACAAACAACAAATAACCAGTTAATTATAGTGAGCTCTAGTGGTGTTGGGATGTTGTTCCCTTCACACAGAGCCAACCGAGCTGCTCACAGTCTGTATGCTAATTTAACTGGCTGCTGGCTCCAGCTGCATATCTACTGTAAAGCCTCTGAAGTGATATAAATGTTCTCATTGCACTGTCCAAAAACTATTCCTTTGTTAGATATATATAGAGAGACAGTTACATTTACAATGGATGTATACAAGCAATAATGTGTGCTAATGAATGAGTGAACACAGAACACAGTGAATCTCTCAGGCTGTGCTTTAAGTACCTCTGGTGCCAAACCACACGCAGTATACTGTAGTAACTGTGCCCTGTCTCCTGGAACACAGTAACAGCCAGGCCCTCTCTGCTTTCAGCTTTTAATTGCATGTCTAACTGCCTCTCAGCAGACAATGTGTGGGAGAACCCACACCAGGTAAACCCACAAAAGTTCATCCTTCAGTAGGGACTGAATCAATATTGTTTAGAATGGAAATGCTATAGATGTAGAGACAATCATTTGGAGGGTTCGTGAAATAGTTCATGTTCTTAAATCACATCAAATTTCATGTGACATTTCAAACTTTCAGAAGTTAGTGCTGTATCCATGGTATTTAAGAAAAGCAACACTTGACTTTTTTACTTTCTCATGATGTTCTGATGAGGACAAATATTGACTCATATGTTTGCTCACCTCACTTTGAAAAAATGATTTATACAGAAATAGCTCCTTGAGGAGAGAAGTCACATTTACTTAGAATTACAAGTGCAAAAAGTCTTATTTAGTCATCTGTAATAAATTCATGCAGGCCTAACCTTTGTTTAAAGATTAACGTACAAAGAGATTCAAAAAGACACGCACATCCCGTAGTGGGTGCTGGATCCAAGATAAACCAAAATGTGAAAAAATAGAGGTCCACACACTGGGGTGCTCTGAGAGAAATAAGTGACGTTTCCTCAATCTGAGGAGGAGCGTTTTTTAGCTCGAAACATCACTTATTTTTGCAGAATAAAATCCTTTAAGGGGAGCTCCCCGGTGTGTGGACCTCTAAAGATTACCGTACATCCTTAAAAGAAGCATTTGGGAAATTATCATTTGTTAATTATCTCCTAACAACTCCCTCAGTTATGTTTGTCATTATAGTCAGAGACCATTAATAGGAATTATTGTATAAGTATTCATGAAGTGCTTGGAATACTCATGCAGCTTGTGTGAGAACTTGCATGTAGAAGAGGGATTGCTCATGTATGAGAGAGAGAGGATGTTAACATGGACCACTTACAATGTGTTTATCTTCCGTGCACCTTAAAGCAGACACCAAGGCATGAAAGAGCCACAGTGCTCCTGTGATATTTGGCACCTGGTGATAAGAGAACAGCAATTAAAAAGTTAAAGTTAAAAAGTAAAAAAATATCACATTAGCAAGAAGACTGATTTTTGTTCTTTCACTTGCTTATTTTTTGGTCTACTACAGCAAACATATCTTCTCTGTTATTCTGTTGTCCTGTTATCTCCTTTCAGAAAAATAACAGAAACTGAAATTTCAATCATCTTGTCCCAACTCGTCACATGGTGCCATGACCGTCTGCATCTACTGGTTAAGATTAGGCAATAAAGTCACGGATGGTCAGATTTAGGCAAAAAAACATATCCACAAGGGAGAGTAAACGCCAGACTCCTGCGTGAAAGTCAGTTGTTTGTGAATCAATCCAGCTCCCCACAGTCCTATGAGAGCACTTGTGGTCCTTATATAACGGGATAACTGGCAGTGTTATTTCCTGATCCTTCAGCATTTCCTGCACATGCAACCGGTTCCATGCTGCCTCATTTTTAAAGGTTGCCACCTATACGTGTTGCATGGTGCACTCCAGCCACCCACCAGCATATGATAACAAGACCACTGGTTCTGTCTGAGCACGCTCTTATTTGACACTGTCCAGCAGCATTCCGGCTGGATGTGACATTTGGCGTCACGCTCATACACCAAAAGGAGAGAGAGCAGGGCTATTTAACGAGTTTGCTGGAAATTTACATTTGATATTCTTTTTAGTTTCATGCACTGCTCTAATGTTTTGCTGTGAAAAATGCACCATGATATGTATTAATCCCATGTGATGATAAGCCAGTAAATTGTACATATGCAATCAGGTGACCAACGTGCTGATTAGAGTAAAGAAGGACATAATTCCGAGTGGTCCAGTTCAGAGGCATTTTGGGGCAGTGGATGGATGACAAAATACAGAATTTAACCCAGAGACAGGTGTTTTGAACCATGGAAGCTTTAAGTCATTTTAATGTACAGCCTTATCATGTTTCTAACCACAGTAACTTCACCGGCCTAAAACTAACCTCTGTAACTTTATGTTTATTACATGACTTTACATTAAGGATGTAATGTTATTTGTGTGGCACTAATTTGTAGGATATACAATACATTCTCAACTATATTCCAAGAGATTTAAAAAGAGCCAGAGCTCTAGGGAAATCAATAGCACTGTTCATGGTATCATGACTTTCTGGAAGAGTCCCTGTTTTGGAGCCTTCGTATCATGCTTCAGTTCCATCTCTCTTCATAAAAATAATCTGAAAACATCTTCCTTTGTCATTTTACAAACTAAACATAAATAAATAAATAAAATCACAATAATACATGAGTTAAGATTACATTTTGTTTAGTATACTGCACTTTTTTTGGTAACTTTTTATGAAGATCACATCTATAATGCATTATGACAGCATTCATAGTTGATTATAATGCATTTATAAAGCAATGCAATGCATATAAAGACAAGAGCATCCATAAGACCCTTGCCACTTATAAAAAATTATATCATATGACGAATGATATAGTGCATCAGAAAGCATTATGTTTGTTTATGAGTGTATTCATTAAGCATTATGTGTGATTTGGACATACTGAGGACCCAAGCGCTGACACAATACACAAGATGAGAGTTCAACAACTGAAGGGTATTTATCATTTACAGTGAATGGATTCCTTCTTGAGTCCTTGGGTGCTTGGGTGAGTGTATGAAGACACGGCAGGGAAGCAAGTGGGCAGGCAGACAGGAATGCAGGCATGCAAACACACAAGCAGCTGGAGCACAACGCATGGAGTAGAGGTGACTTTGAGGCAGGGAAAAACACAAGACATAAGCCACACAGGCAAAATCCAAAAACTTGAGATACAACTGACAAAAATACTTGGAGGCTGTGAGGAACATCTACCACATAGTAGGAGTATACTCTGGCGACAAATTGTTCTGAGACCTCACAGAAGGGGAGGAGGGAGGCTGCCTAGCAGTCAATCATGTCATTATGCATGCATTATAATTCATTACGAATACCGTCATAATGCATTGTAGATGTGGTCTTCATAGTAAGTGTTACTTTTTTCTTGTCACACACTCTGAGCCCTGAGCCATTTTTGACCATTTTTGGTCTGCCTGGACTTATTGTGTAATAAATATTGTATAACATCAACTCCATAATGCACAGTCAGGCTATGAACATCACTGTTTTTCAGGACAACCTGGGCTATAAGAATATTTGTGCTGCTGTAATGAATGCCATCACTTGAATGTTAAAATAGTGATGGGACCATAAAAATAACAGAAAAACAAAACAAAAATTGAAACTCACAGATTTTTACTGAAATAACACACACAACAATACACAACAAGATTTTTTGTTTCCTGAAACAGTTCTCCTAAATGTTGGGACTCAGAAAGTGAAAAAAAACCAAAACAAAAACAAATTATAAGCTTTGCAGTTTACAAACTATTTCCATTTCTTCCACAAAAGTCCAAACACACCATTTTTTGGTGTGTGGCATTATGTATGACATTCTTCAAAACAGTTTCTGACTGCAGTGAAACAGAGGACCACATCATGTGATTTGAACTTCAGGGAGTGGACTGAATGACCTGGAGTGACCTTCCTGCAGGGCATACAGGTACCTCTGATTGGTCAAAAAATAAATCAAAGCTAGCAATGATAGTTGATCGATTATGGATAAAATATAGACAAAAAGACAATCAATATTGGATTTATGAGTATGGATTCATTGTATAAGGTCCCTGAAAAGAAGCCTGAGTTCCAGGCTGGATAGGGCACAATCGCACCAAGAGCAGCATTGAAAGGGCAGTCACTAGCTTCCAGCACAAAAAAAAAAAATAAGGAGCTACAATTTATGGTTCAAACTTCATGAAATTATTTATAAACTGTGTGTATTTTGTGTCAGATGTGATGATCTCAGCCTCAGAGATTAATCAATAATAGAAAATTGCTAAAATGCAAATGTTGCCTTGAAGCAACAGTGTACTGTTAGGGAATGACAGTTTTTGGTATTGTGCATTTAAGTTTATATACTGTTCAAATGCTTAACAATCATCATAATTTCTTTTTAACTCTACAAATTAATCTAGATAAGTTTAATAATGTTTGTTTCAACAGAGTTCAAGCTATGATACTATTTAGTCTCCTATAACAGTTCACTTTGGGAGTCCTCTCTGCAGAACAGACTGTATGCTTCTATTTTCCTTCCATTTACAGAAGGAATGCAATATTATTCTATGACTATTTAAAGACGAATTATAAGAAAATTTAGAATTTATAAGTTTGAAGACAACTAGCTGTTACCAACCGAGCAGCAACATAACAAATGGTGGAAACATATAGTTTATATAGGATTTCTCCACCATGTTACCTGAGCAATAAATGGTCGACAAACTTAAAAAAAGAGTTGATTTGAATTTTAAAGATAAGGTTATTGAATACTTACCATGAGTACTGGATAAAATTGTATTCAAATTTAAACAATAACCCTCTTTTTTCCCCCTTTTTTTTACCATTATGGCACAGTGTTGCTTTAAGGTAACAAACCCAAAAGCATACCCCAAAAAACACATGTTTTTGAAAGTTTCCTTAAAAAGTACTCCCTCTGCTGTGATTTCCTTTTTTGAAGTGGCACAGTCTCAGAAATTGAGTTTATTGTCCATTTCAATTTTGTGCTATTTATGTGTTGTATCAGTTTCAACTGTTTCACCATACATTTTCACAGCAGGCTGTTTGCTTTTGTTACTTCTAAGATCATCTGCCATCTCCTTTGTTTTCTTTAAGTTTAAGCAGGAAATTGTCTGTACACCGCTGTGCCAAAGCTGTCATCTCTGACTCAAAGGCACCCAGAGAAGCCTGATAGCAGTGCAGGAAACCCACCACTTCAGCAGGCGTCACTGTACAGTATGTAGAGGATTACTGAATTTACACAGCCTGGTGGAGCGCCTGTGCTCACTGTTCTGTGTGTGGATATAACAGAACCGAATTTTACTTGTTCGAAGTTCACAACAAAACTGTTGATCCACTTGATCAGCAGAGAGGGGACCCCTGTATTCACCAGCCTCACCACTATGAGATGAGGTTTTATGGTGATGAAAGTGGTAATAAAGTCAATAAACACAATTTTCACAACATTGTTTGCTTGTTCTTCCTGTTTGTGGATGAATGTGACCAGTAGCGTGTCCCCCACAGCTCTGGAAGCTCAATCTGCTAATTGGTATGGGTGCCACAGGGCTAACACATCAGAGAGGGGGTGTTTTTTAATGATTTTCTCTTGAAAACACTTCCTCTCATGTCATAGGGACAGATGTAAGGAGGGTGTTTTTTTTTTCTTTCCCTGTTGTTTTTGGGTTTGGAATAATGATGACTCCCAGCTTATTGACTTCTTCCATAAACTGAGAATCATCCCACCCTGCATTGAGAGCTGAAACAGTTGCTGGAATAGAGATGTGAGCTCTTCTGAACAAACTCTTAGTGCCTTTCAACTGACTCCGCCTGGTCCACTTGATTTCCCAAGATTGACACATTTGAAGCGTTGCTTTACATCTTCCACCAAAATCGATACAATGCAGCTCTCTGTTGCGATGTACAACAATACAGTGTTTAGGTTTGAAACCTCCTAAACATTAAAAGCTTAAACCTTATTGCTCTGGGTTTCCTTAAAGTAATTATGTCTGAGTCAGAATTGGCTAAATTTAGAAAGACAGCTTTATATGTGTATGTGTGTGTTTGTGTGTGTACTATACTATAAAACCTGATTGAGTGCTTTTCAAGAAAAGGCAACATTAATTGACCATTAAACTGTGGATAATTTACAGACTTAAATGTCAATGGGAAGGTACTTGGACAAATATAGATCCACAGAACACACACATGACATGGTGGATGTGCTTTTAAATACTACAACAAAATGGTGAAAGAGGTGTTAGGATAAATGCTTGTTGCGAAAATCATTCTCCCATCTTACTGCTGTCGAGGCAACATGGTGCTTGCGAAGGTGCAAGGTTAGCCACACTGCCTATTTATAGAAGATGCTGGTTTGAAAGAATTCTGCACGCTGTGGTGAAATCGGCTAAGGCACAAACTGGGGCTTTTATCTGCAGGAAATAAAGCCAGGCTGTCTCATCACACTCCCGAAAGACTTCACTTTGGTTGGCTGGTTGTCCTGATTGGCATATATTTGTGAATTTTATTGAGATGAGCTGCAGAGGAGAGCAGTGGAACCCGAGAGCCCATTAGAGGGTTTATACTGCGTGAGACGGAACAGGAAATTCATGGTTGGGGGGATGTGATGGTTTTATATTTCAGGTTTAAAACAAAGATGTTATTTCATATACCATAAAAATATTAAAATCCAACATGTACTCTTGTCATTTGTCAGAGGCCATTGAGGAAGTTTCTCAAAAAAACCTAAACTCTATTTACTATTAATGATAAATAGCATTCTGAAACACTTTGACATAACTGAAACTACACCTTAACAGGAATTGATCATATTTTCTGTTTAATGAACATTACACTGTTTTTTTTTTTTTTTCATGTAACAAAGTAAAAGCTTTTGCTAATCCTATCAGGTTGGTATTCAGTTCATTAATTGAGTGTTTCAAGGTTCGATTTTTCTAATTGAAAATTTAAGGACCACGGTTGGCTTTGGGGAGAAATGCACATGCTCAGTATTGACTGCAAACACTTTCAAGGATAACACGTGCAGCAGAACCTCTAAGCTATAAATACAGGTACTTGACTATAACATTCACCTAACTTTTTTTAAAATAACACATGAAGTAAAAATTGTCTTTACTGCTTAAAAATGCTGAAAATGTAGTAATGTGTGAATTTACCAACCTTGACCAGAGGAACATTAGAAAGTAAAAGAAAATGGTTAAATGTGCATTATATAAGATCTGGATGTACTTTTAGTTGAAATCATTCAAAAAACAAACTAACACTATCAACAGAGGGTGAAGAAATAACACCTTGGACGTTATGTCAATGATGCCTTTGTATTACATTGCAGGGATATCCACTGCTAAGCAGCCAGGGACGGGCTGTCCCTTCTGTAATAATACATCCTAGCCTGAGAGGCGACAGTGAGTCACTGCAGCCTCTAGTGAGCCACAGGAGAGGATAAAGACATTGAGTCGGCCGCAGCAGAGAGTCAATGGATACAGTGTAGAAGTTACAGTCTCAGTGAATTGGTTAGTTACTGTGTAAAAAAACACAGCGATGGCAGAAGCTCCAGGAAAATGACAGTTATCTCCATCACAAGCAGCTCCCAGAAAGAAGCAACGCTCTGCTGCAACGAAAAGAAGCGATGTACGCAGCAAAACTAGAGAAAATATTTGTGTGGCTTTCCAACGCTGGAGACAGCTCTTGGAAAGTAAAAAGATGTGGTTTGATGCTGAGCTCACAACATTTCTTTTAGACTGGTAAGTAACATCTAATGTTGACTGATTTACCGAAATACAGTATATCTTTAGTGCAACTAATGACAACACCAACTGTAGTCTTAAAGTTTGCCATAAATGTTTTAAATGGCGTGATGTGCCTCTTTTCTTGTTACTGTGGTGTTGCTGAAACTGAGCTCCGTAAGCTATAAAGTAAACTTTACACAAACGCCACATGTGAAGATCAGAAGGCAGCAGCCTGATTTTGAGTGGCTGTATTTTTGCTCTGCTGTCCGTTATGAGTTGCCTTTAATTATGACTGATGACAGTAAATTGTTGTTGTATAGACACAGTGTTAGACTGACATTTAAAAGGATTAAATATTGGCCCCCATTAGGATTGACTGGGTGGTTGGAACTTACATAATGCACCTATAAGGCACTAAGTGTAATAAATTGATGCATAATTCCATAAATAAGAGATCATGAATCATGTGGAAACATGTTTAACAGCACATTATCAAGCCATACTTGTATCAGTGAGTGGTAACTTAAAATTTTAGCAATGACTCAACATACATTAATTGTATCAGTCCACTGTGTGATTTAAATTAATACATTAATCATCAGTGCCATATTCCCCATCCAATCACACTTTTCTACTCTCATATCTTAGCAGTTACATCTACCCCCTCTTGTAAATACATAACTTGTAAGTATAGCAAAGGGCGCGGTCTGTGACAGTGGAGTTGATGAGTAAATGGAGTTTGCAGTTTTCCTGACGAGAACAGCGGAGGATGATAAACTGATCAGGAGTTTTCCCACTGGGAAAGGTGCTAGTATTGGCTGATAAGCTCCGCCGCTTGATTGGCCTATTCCCTGTTGAGTTGAGCAGACTCAGACTATTTTATACCCGCAGGTAGGAGAGTTAGGAGAGCAAATGATCATCCTTCCCTTCCCAGTCACGTGGAAATCTTAAGTGTTGTGCTGCTGTAATTGACTTCATGCATAATTGGCTCCAGCAGCAAAACAACCCCCTCAAACTTGGCAGAGAGATTAAGAAGAGAAGCATCACTGAATGTAGTTTCAGTTAGACTGCCATTGTTAACCTACAACTTTAAGAATTAATGTCTTCCCTTGTGTCACTCAATAAAAAAGAGACATAAATGATGAATGCATGCCTCTTTATTTTTGTGCTTGGCAGAATAAGCTTAGCTCAACAACTACGGACCAGGCAATGTTCATGGACTTTGATCGATATTCCTCTGAAGTGTAGCCTTGTGTTGAGATTTTTCACTGATTCTTGATTTTTGATTCAAAGTGGCAGTTCTGTGCTTCTTTTAAAGACAGCACCAACTCTGCCCAGCGCCTGACAGGGAGTTAGTGGGCAGAGTTTATATATGAGTGTACCCGCCAAGTGAGATCAAGGGTAGGCAGGAACTGTGACTACTGGAACAAGCCACTTCAGCCGGTCAACAGCCCTATTAATCTCTGTCTGATTCAAGCACTCCTGTTTCAACAGCAGAGATTATGCTCATCTATCATCTGCACCATGTGATGTCACACTCACACATCACATCACATTCACATTATCCTATCGTAACTTCTGCTTGCCCTGCTCCACTCTCCAACACGCCGCTGATGCCTCTAGCGTAGGAATCGAACAGTAGAGCATATGCTTCCCTTGTTGACTGCTGGAGCATCACCTCAATGCGAGCTGGGTGTGGCGTGTGTCCTCAGGCCTCGTCGCAGATTCATTCAAACTCCAAAAATAGTTGTGTGTACATCTTTTCATTTTTTTGTGATAAGGAACAACAATAGTGGAAAATTGAAATGCCTGAGCTTTTCTTAAACATATTCTATGTCACCTTCTCTATCAAAAATCCATCTTTGATTCTACAACTCTACGAAAAGACAACCAGGTTAAGCTGTCAAATCACAGTCCATGTGAGGGAGAGCATAACAGCAGATGCTTTCATCTAGGTATAGTAGCAATGGACATCCTTCTGTGGTCTGAAAATTATTGATATGGTAAAGAAAACAAATGCGTTGGTTACCATGTGCTTGTGCTGTGCAGAAGGATACCGAAAAAGTATTATGGAGGCTTATGACCACTGCAAAGTGGCAACGTGACGAGTTGGGATCATGTGTTGGTTTGTGCTGAATGATACATGAGTGCGGAGTGTTTTGCCACCGTGACTTGCAGCTCTGAGGAATGAAGAACATTGTGTTGTCTCCCTGCCTGATCTAGCTTTGCTGCACTTTTGTAAAGGAGGAGCGCTTTTGCACCTGCCGTTTTTGTTTATTAGTTTGTTCCCTTACCTAATTTTTTATACTTTTTGACTACCTTGTGTTTTGTGATTTTTTTTTTTAACTAGCCCTTTTGGTTCCAAGGAACTGTTGATTTTCTCTAGTTTCTGTTCTTTTCGGTTGAAGTGGCTTAACTGCTGTCATAGGCTGTTGGTTGTAACAGGGTCTGTATTTTATTATATTTCTTTGTAATCCAATTGTTCAGGTGTTAACAGAGAAAGAAGAGTCTCTGATATTGTGGGCAAGTTGCTTTCTGCCAGTGACAGGACAATCTGATTGCTATATCCTATCAGGTGTGAGGTTCCTGGGTGAAGGTTCTTTTCTCTTCTCCTTTAGGGTTCTACTGCATGATATATAGTTGTGTGAGCGCTTTACTGTAGTGGATTGTGTGGATGACTATCATTGCATGTGATTTTGCTGTGGCGTTCTAACACTGCAAGACAAGAATCCCACAGTGTAGAGTGTAGCTGACTTGCAATGGGTATTTCCTTCAGCACTGATGGTGGTGAAGCACTCTGAAACTCCTCTCACTCCCCTCCTATGCAGGTTTCCCTTGCACCCTTCACCCTGGTGCTGTTGTAGAAATATTTATGACATTTAAAATAGATTTTGAAGTAAAAGGCATCTATTATTTTATCTTGCCTCCTTTTACAGTTTTTTTCCAGATTAATGACTACATTCTTGAATTTTAAATAAAATTAACTACTCATTATAAAATAACTTGTGCATTCTGTGGGTATTCTCTTGGTGAGAATCCCAGGGTTGCATTGTGATTCCATGTATTCAGGGGCCTTTTAGTGCCTTGGTTACATTTAGATCATCCTTATCTAAACATATATGGCAAGCCACACAACATACTGTTGAGAAAGTCAAGTCAAGTCAAGTCAGTTTTATTTATATAGCCCATTATCACAAAACATGGTTTGCCTCAGAGGGCTTTACAGTGTACAACATCCCTCTGCCCTTAGACCCTCACATCACCCAAGGAAAAACTCCCCAAAAAGAACCCCTGTAATGGGGGAAAAAAAAGAGGAAGAAACCTCAGGAAGAGCGGTAGAGGATAGTGAGGGATCCCTCTTCCAGGACGGACAGACGAGCAATAGATGTCGTAAATAGCAAATGAAATACAATCATGGCAAAAAAGGAAAGAGAAAGAGAGAGGGGGAGAGAGGGTGGGGGAGAGAGAGGGGGCACAGCAATAATAGAAACAGATGCATGTCATATTACAATAATGGTAGGTGTGAAATTAGTAATTGCTCTCTATGATGATGTTGAGAGAGATGATAACAGTCTCATAAATTTGTGAAAGGGAGTTGTCCAAAGGCAAGATCACAGCATCGGCGCAACCAGGACCAGACCACGATCAGGTCGAGCGGGGGGCACAGAATCAGTACAGCCACAGCACGAGCACAACCAAAGGCAGGGTCGCAGCATCAGCACAGCTATCACCACGGTCAGGCACAGTCAAGGTTACGGCCAGGATCCAGGGAAACTAGGAAACAAGGGAGCAGGAACGCTCCCGAGAGGCAACAGGATTAGCATAGTGCAGTTCAACAGACCCAGGCTCTGTAATCGCGAGCCCCAGGTAGTGAGAGTACCACATGGCTATCACAGAGCTACGCTAAGCTTGCACATGGCAATGCAGTTAACAGACATGCATGATTTCTGATGGCGGCATTGAGAGAAGGAAAGGAGCTCAGCGTATCAGGGGAAGTCCCCCGGCAGGTTAAACCTATGTCAGCCTAACTATGGGCTGGTCCAGGCAGCCTGAGCCAGCCCTGATTATAAGCTTTATCAAAGAGGAAGGTCTTAAGTCTACCCTTAAAAGTTGAAGCGGTGTCTGCCTCCCTGACCGAAAATGGAAGATGGTTCCATAGGAGAGGAGCGTGGTAGCTGAAGGCTCTGGTTCCTAACCTACTTTTGGAAATTTTGGGAACCACAAGTAACCCTGCGTTTTCAGAGTGCAGTGATCTTGAGGGTTGGTAAGGAACTATGAGCTGTGACAGATAAGACGGAGCCTGACTATTTAGAGCTTTGTAAGTAAGGAGGAGGATTTTAAATTCAATCCTGGATTTCACAGGGAGCCAGTGCAGAGAAGCTAAAACAGGAGAAATATGATCCCTTTTCTTGCTTCCCGTTAAAACACAAGCAGCAGCGTTCTGCACCAGTTGGAGAGACCTAAGAGATTTGTTGGGGCAACCAAATAATAGGGAATTACAGTCATCCAGCCTAGAGGTGACAAATGCATGAACTAATTTTTCAGCATCTGTTTGGGATAGGATATGTCTAATTTTTGCGATGTTACGCAAGTGAAAGAAAGCAGTCCTTGAAGTTTGTTTTATATGGGAGGCAAAGGATAAATCCTGGTCAAATAAAACTCCGAGGTTCCTTACAGTTGTGCTAGAGGCCAAGGTAATGCCATCTAGAGAAATTAAATTGTTGGAAAAGGAGCTTCTGAGGTGTTTTGGGCCAAGAACAATAACTTCAGTTTTGTCTGAATTCAACATCAGGAAATTACGGCTCATCCAGGCTTTTACATCCTTAAGACATGTTTGAAGTCTAGATAGCTGATCAGTTTGATCTGGTTTCATAGATAGATATAATTGCGTATCATCAGCATAACAATGGAAATTTAAGGAATGTTTTCTAATTATGTTGCCTAGAGGAAGCATATATAAAGTGAAAAGGATTGGTCCAAGCACCGAACCATGTGGCACTCCAAAGCAGACCTTTGTATGTGCGGAGGGTTGATCATTGATGTGAACAAATTGGGAACGATCTGATAAGTATTACTTAAACCAGGCTAGTGACGTTCCTTTAAGGCCAATTGAGGTTTCAAGTCTGTGCAGTAAGATTTGATGGTCAATGGTGTCAAATGCAGCACTGAGATCTAATAGGATTAAAACAGAGACCAGACCTGTGTCAGAAGCGATAAATAAGTCGTTATTAATTTTTACTAGTGCCGTCTCTGTGCTATGATGAACTGTAAAGCCTGACTGAAAGTCCTCGAATAAACTGTTGTCTCGGAGAAAGTCACAGAGCTGATGAGCAACCACTCTCTCAAGGATTTTAGAAATAAAGGGGAGATTAGATATCGGTCTATAGTTAGCTAAAATCTCAGGATCGAGAGTGGGCTTCTTTAGAAGAGGTTTAATGACAGCTACTTTGAAAGACTGGGGTACATAACCTGTCAATAAAGACGCATTGATTATATCTAATAAAAAGTTGTCTAATAAAGGTAAAACTTCCTGAAGGAGCTTAGTTGGGATGGGGTCTAGCAGGCATGTTGATGGCTTAGATGCAGAAACCAAAGTATAGAGTTGATGAAGGTCAATGGGGAGAAATGGTCTAGATAAATTTCGGGCCTTGCTGCCATATTCAGGCTATCTGAGTTCGGGTCAGGTCAGTTGAGGGTAAGAGGTGATGGATTTTATCTCGAATAGTTATGATTTTATTATTAAAGAAATTCATAAAGTCGTCACTGCTTAGGGCCGAAGGAATACAGGGCTCTATGGACCTGTGACTCTGAGTCAACCTGGCTACAGTGTTGAAAAGAAACCTGGGATTGTTTTTGTTTTCCTCAATTAGTGATGAATAATAGTTTGCCCTGGCATGGCGGAGGGCCTTCTTATAGACTTTAAGACTGTCCAGCCAGACTAAACGGGACTCTTCCAGTTTGGTCGAACGCCAATGTCTTTCAAATTTTCGCGATGTTTGTTTCAATTTGCGAATCTGGAGGTTAAACCATGGGGCTAATTTTCTTTGTTTCATTATTTTCTTCTTGAAGGGTGCAACAGTGTCGAGAGCTGATCGCAGTGAGCCAGTAGCATTATCGATGAGACAGTCAATTTGGGAATGACTTAAGTTAGTAGTAGTGTGCTCAGGAGTTGTAAGACATGGTAATGATGTCAAAGCAGAGGGAATTAGTTTCTTAAATTTAGCCACTGCTGAATCAGATAGACATCTAGAAGAGTAGCTCTTACTGAGAGGCTTGTAGTCAAGTAATAAAAAATTAAAAGTTATCAAATAATGGTCTGACAGAGCAGGAATCTCAGGAAAGACTAATAAATCTGCAATATCAATGCCGTATGCAAGGACTAAATCGAGGGTGTGATTGTAGCGGTGGGTGGGTTTATGTACACACTGACTGAAGCCTATTGAATCCAAAAGTGTGGAGAAAGCAGAACTAAGGCTATCACTATTAACATCCATGTGAATGTTAAAATCACCTACGATAATAATTTTGTCTGATTTGAGCACTAAACTTGATATAAGCTCAGAGAACTCAGATAGAAATTCAGAGTATGGGCCGGGGGCGCGGTACACTATGACAAATAGAATTGGCTGTAGAGTTTTCCAGGATGGGTGAGAAAGACTAAGAAAAAGGCTTTCAAATGAATTATAGTTTAACTTGGCCTTAGTGTGAATTGCTAAGCTTGAATCAAAAATAGCAGCGACTCCCCCTCCTCGGCCAGTGTCCCGCATAGCGTGACTATTTATATGACCAGGAGGAGTGGATTCATTCAGGCTAACGTACTCTTCAGGACAAAGCCAGGTCTCAGTGAGACATAATAAATCAATATGGTTATCCAATATTAAATCAGTGACTACATGAGCCTTGGTTGATAAGGATCTAACGTTCAAGAGTCCGAATTTAATTCTCCTGTTATGATGCTGTATGACAGGAGATGAGTTAATTTTTATGAGATTTTTATGTACAACTCCCCTTTTGTTTATTTTAGTATTAAACAAATGAAGTGGTCGGGGGACAGACACTGTTTTTATAACATTTACATTATGGGTGTGTGACTGTGCTAGAGGAAGCTCAGAGAAGCGTGTAAGACTGCGACTCTGAAACCTGGTCCCAACTCTGGTTTGTCATGGCTTTGGGCCTCTAATAAAATCGGCCAGATTCTTAGAGAGGAGAGCAGCTCCATCCAAAGTGGGATGGATGCCGTCCCTCCGGATAAGACCAGGTTTACCCCAAAAGGAGCGCCAATTATTAACGAAGCCCACATCATTTGCTGGACACCACCACGACAACCAGCGGTTGAGTGCTGACATGCGGCTAAACATGTCATCACTGGTCACATTGGGGAGGGGTCCAGAGAAGATTACGGTGTCCGACATCGTCTTGGCGTACTCACACCGACTCTATGTTAATTTTAGTGACCTCCGATTGACGTAACGGGTGTCATTGCCGTAGCGTGAATAACAATCTTACTGTATTTACGTTTAGCCTTAGCCAGCAGCTTCAAATTTGACTCGACGTCGCCCGCTCTGGCCCCAGGGATACATTTGACTATGGCCGCTGGTGTCACTAACTTCACGTTTTGCAAAATAGAGCTACCAATGACCAGGGTTGTGTCCTCGGTCGGTGTGTGGTTGAGAGGGGAGTACTTATTTGAAACGTGAAGGGGGGGTGGGTGGTGTACCGCGGGCTTCGGCTTACTATGCTTCGCTCGGACAGTCACCCAGCCTCCCGGCTGCACGGGGGTTGCCTGGGGACGGCTAGCAGAGGCTACGCTATGTCGGTCCGCACTGGCTACAGGGGGCTCGCTAGCTATCGCAGCTACAGAGGGATTATCCACGGTGCGGAGCCGCGCTTCCAGATCGCTAAGCCTCGCCTCCAGCACAGCAAATAAACTACACTTGTTACAGGTACCACTAACACTGAAGGAGGCAGAGGAGTAACTAAATATCTGACACACTGAGCAGGAGAGAGCAGAAGAGGGAGAGGAGCAGAGAGAAGCCATCGCTAACCAGAGCTAATGCTAACGAAGCTAACCGGCTAACAGTGAGAGAGCGGCTGTGAATACACAGGAAAAACCGCTGAGAGGAGGAGACAGCTGTGAGTGATTAAGTAAAACTTATGTGAGTTTTCAGTCACAGATAGATAAGAGCAGCCGAAGTAAGGAACAAGTTAGAAGATTAGCTGAGGATCGCTCGTAGGAGCAGCTCAGAGACGCTACCAGAGACACAGACAAGATACACCGGAAGTGATGTAACATGCTTACCCGCAGTACATCAGCACGTCAAAGGAGTGAGGAGTGACAAACCATTTGTCATGTGCCTGAGAAAGGCTCTGATCCAGGCTGTTTATTTTAGTTACTGCAAATGTAAAGGAGATTTTGAATGAGGCTTTATTATTTCTAGAAAATGAGTTCCATCTTCTCATTGGCTCACTGTTAAAGTTACTAAGTGCAACTTATGCTCCTTTTTTACTTATCATAGCTAATTAACTACACAATAGAATGACACAAAATAAGAATGAAGACGAGTCTGATTCTTTAACTTTCAGCTATGCCTCAATGTAGCAACCATGTCAATTGTCTACGTACAGTGTGTCCAACATGTTCTCATCTCAAGTCGTCACATGTTGTCACTTTGCAGAAGGTCTACATATTACGTTTTAGGTATCCTTCTGCATCCACTATTTATGTTCTAGGATGCCACTACTGTGATGTCAACAAATGTAAATGGTGGCACAGATGGTTAGGTTTGGGCACATGGAGAATTGAAGAAAAAAAACCTTCACATTCAGACGGGAAGCAAACACTGGACCAACCACATGAAAGTCTGTGGTTTGTTTAACCCACCCATCGCCCCTCCTGCCCATCTTATAGGGAGCTCTTTACATTGCATCATTACCAGCAGCATTTCAGCCTGACGCCATTTTGTGGTGTATTATACAGATGTGACAGGTTCTGTCAGGCTCCTTTCTCATGTGACAGTGCCTGTCAGCGTATCATGTTGCTGCAGCAGGTGCTGTCCGGCCATTCAGCAGCGTATAGTAATGAACCGGTGCTGTCTGATTGCGTTGTCAGCTGATACCATTCAGAGGCATGTCATGTAGACGTGAAAGGTGGCTTTTGGTGAGGAAATCATGCACTGAAAGTTCTGTCAAAGTGGTGCTATTTGACAACTACGGAGTGAGAATGGGCTTATATATATGTCTACTACCGATGACAAATGTCTACACAACTCACATCATCATTATAAACTTGCATGGGAGCAGGTTGTAAGCTGATGCTAATCCTATTAACAATCACTCTGAACAGCATCAGTCATTGACCATCTGCGGTTCTCTTTGTCAATACACGGTAATTGTATGTAAGTATGTAAGTACCATCAGGTACTGGCCTCTCAGTGGCTCCACTGAAGCTGTAGGCAACACAAATTAAAAGTTAAACAATGATGAACATTTTTACACTTGAACACTTTAAACATTTTAACACAATTTTTTCAGACAACTAAAACTTACAGTCACTCTCATTATCAGGATAAACAACATCCCTACCAGGATGCTGGGAGCACTACTTGAAAAATAGGAACGCTGCTGATTAAATCTGGACGTCTGGTCATATCTTTTCATAGCCAGAGTAACTTTAAGCATTGTTTTAAATGTCATAAACAATGTTAGGGCTCTTTAATTTCACAGTTGAAGGGGGGAATTAAGATTAATGTGTTGCAACTGTGATTCAGGTCTTTTCTAACAGTCCTCTGAAACACATAAACACACAATTAGGATATACACATAATGAACCAACGATTTATTCTCATGAGGTTGTGCTTTGTTTGATTAAAAACTGCCACTGGGCATGAGGAGTGTGTAGATGTTTTTGTGTGCAGGCCTGCACTGCAGAGGTCTATCCAGACAAGTGACTTTGTTGAGGTGTGATTGATTTTCTCAATGCATGTGCATACTTTTATTTTTATTTTTTCTGTTTGTGCATGTGTGTGTTGATGGCTATACTGTTTAAAGTCCTTTCAAGCTCCTGGCCGTGACGCCTCTGCTGGAGAAAAGTAGCCCTTCATGAATAATGTTCAATACAGACTGTGACAAAACCTTGAGGTAACCAAACAAACATCATGCCCCAGAGAATATTGAAGATCAAACACCACACTGACACCTCACAGTGCATGAAAGTGTGTGTGTGTGTGTGTGTGTGTGTGTGTGTGTGTGTGTGTGTGTGTGCGGTTACCCATATTAAGTGATTTTACCACAGCTACTGAGCATGCACATGCCCCAGAGAGCATAAAGAATAAAACTAGCATGACACCTTAATGTTTGCATGAGCGTGTGTGTGTGTGTGTGTGTGTGTGTGTGTGTGTTTGTGTTTGTGTGTCTATCCAAATCAAACCACGGCAGCACAGCTGTATTTGGTCTAAGCAACAGGAGATAAAAAGCAGGGCACTGGTCTCTTTGAACCAGTGCTGTGCTTAAATCTTCTAGGACTGTCTCATACAAACCAACAAACCAGCCTGTCATCAATAATGTATTAAACCCATTCATCCAAGGCATTATGTTTCTCAACACTTTAATGGTTCAGTGGGAGTACAGCAGTGTGCTGCTCACAAAATGATGGCTCTTCTGAGGCAGCTGATTTTATATCGGACAGTGAAAGTTTAATATTGATAATGATGGTGCTTTGTTCTGTGCTGTGCTGCTACAGTCAGCTCAGTTTTGCTCCACTCAGTGTTTTCTTCGTTATTGTTATGGTTTTGATGACTTCTTACAGTTTGTGGTTGTATGAGCCATAAAATTCCAGGACAGTCACACTCACATTAAAAAATTAAGTCATTTCAGTTTAAAGAGGTTGTATTAAAATAGACAAGCACTTTGCAGACTTTGGTAGATTTTGCTGTCACAGATGTCATCTATTGTTGCTGAGGCACAAAGTGAGTGCTCCTTTGTGTTTCAACAACTTTTTTTTTATGTGATTAGCCTGCATCATCATTTGAACAAACCATAATGAATTGCTCCTGAATGTTACAATTGGAAAATACTTCAGAGATTGATACCAGTAGTACTGTAAGCCAATTACAATAGGAGTTTTTAAATAATACTTCAACAGATGTGTTTCGGTTGAACTGGATGTGAAGCACCAGACCTCTGAATCAACACTCATTGGCAGGGGGTGGTTGGAGAAACAGTTTACCAGTTACAGTTTAAAGGTGGGACAAAGGTTAGGTTAATACTAATTAATTAGTGAATATGATATTATCATCTTGTAAGCCCAAGATGCTCATTAACATCGTTATGTTTTAATAATAGCAATTGTGGATTTAAGACATTTAGAAGCACTTACAAAAAATGTATTAACAGTTTATAGGCTGCTGAGTAATATCAATGAAAGCTTAATGAGTTTCCTGTAATAGTTTAGAATAGCATTACAAATTCCTGTATTGAGGTTCACTTACTTACCTGTTATGTCATTATTAAACCCTTTCTAAGATTTTTTGTTGTTGCTACCAAGAATAATACACTCTCCCGCCTTCTTTTGAATACATACATTTATGCAATAAGTGACATGGTTGCAGCAAATATAGTTCACAAAGTGCACCCTCTTCCAAGCCTGGCAGTTTTTATGAGTTAAGTTTGAGACCAAACAGTAAACATACCTGGCATGTGTATTACTCAGCATTCGCTGAGACCCAGGAAAGACCCAGGCAACACAAGCAGCAATCTCGAAAATGTACATTGTAATTAAAGCCAAGCAATTTTCGTGAGTCATTCGGGTTTAAGAGCGCAGAATACACATACCTCTTACATTCATGTTAGCATTCACACTAACCAGAAGGCATCAGGACCCCAGACAACAAGGACTGACCATGTCTACGCTTGACGTACGTCTTATTAGTTGAGAATGCAGCTGGGCGGGTCCTGTCACGTCCTCATGATACACCACTGGACAGCATCTGATTGAAATGCTGCTAAACAGGACATAATATTGGATCTCAAAGGCCCCTGTAGGGCAGGTGGGAGGGGTGGTGGATGGGTCCAGTAAGCCCTTGGATTTCATGCAGGAGTCTGGTGTTTGGCACCTGTGTGAATGTGAAGGGTTTTTAAACCATCACATGTGCCTCCTTCCCTTAATGCTAACCATCCTTGCCAGCACGTCCATTTGTTGGCGTCCTGGCATTGCTTGCCATGTGGTTTTGTTGCGTAAACATAACCACAGGAAGTGTAATCTTACCATGTGCTTTTGTTGACATCACGGTAGAGGCATCTTTTAACGTCAACAGCAGATGCAGAAGGATACCTAGAGTGTAATATGTACACATGGAAGTCCACTGCAAACCAGCAACCATTTATGACTTGAGATGAGAATGCGCTGGATTACCCTCAATATCTTATGATTCTTTTTGGCCCCAGTTTGCCCAGTTCGGCCCTCTGTTGTTGAATATGCTTATTTTTTCTTTAACAGGATTGCTTTTCCACTAACTCAAATATTACTATGATTTCTCTTTTTCTTAAGGGGGACCTCTTCTTATAGGCCTATTAGTCTCCTGAACTGTGAAGTAAACTTTATGCTAAGGTTTTACAACGCAGTTGGAACATCATCTGCCTCATCTGGTCCACTAGGACCAAACTGGGGTTATTAAATCTATACCAGTAGCTGGTAATGTCTGACGTTTGCTTCATGTTATTGACTTCGCTTCAAGGTCAAAAGTGCCATTTTAATTCAATGCTGAGAAGGCATTTGAGCAGCTGGAATTGTGTTTTTTTTTCTCATAGACTTGTGTACACGTGAGAATTGAAGTGAGAAGTGAAACGATTTTTTTCTTTTTTATTACCTTGAAAAAGCTGTCATCTGAGATATGTGCAGAACAGCCCGGAAACTGACAAACTTCTCTGATTGCACTGATTTAGATAGATTTCTCTCAACTGATTGTCAGACTTTACAGTGTTGTTGAGCATCTCCATCCCTAAAAATGTCTAAGTTTTAAGCAAATCCCTTTCAGGAGGAATTTGCCTGCACACTGACTATAACCAATGGATTGGAATGTGTGTCAGCTCCTTTTATGCTGAGTGCTGGAGTATTTTCACCGTGCCCTTTTCAGCAGTACTGAGTTGGAGATAGACTGTCGCCAGTGGCTAGTCTTACCAAGGTGCGCGAACTCAGATTTGCCCTTTTCAATTTCTGTTTCCTCTATAGCGGGAGAATGATGCTGTATGCATTTCTTTTATGGAGCGCAGTCTTGGAGTAGTGCAGCCTTCCTCTCACCCTGGCTCTCCGTTTTCTCTCCACCTTTTCTCTTATCCCTCTATTTTGTCTCCTGTTATCCACCCTCACTGCATCCTTTTTAATGTTCTCTGTGTCCTGTACTTTCATTGCCTCGCTGTATGCACGAAGCAAATTAGGATGAACTACATTTGCCCTATGAATCAAATATGACAAGATTCATTACCAAATTCTATATTTGGGGAAATGTGGGCACTTGTTCATTCTTGTCCAATTTCAAGAGTGATTACATGAAGTAACACGCACATATAATATGTATGTTTCATTTTAACACAAATATTGTCAGGTCTTTATTTTCATGCTATTAACTATTTTAACTGAAAGCTAGAGTTACATTTTTAATGGGAGATATGTCAATTTAAAATAACACTTTTCATCTCTTAATTATATACTCATTCCGCTAAGCCCTTCCTCTGTGTCTGCTTCTCTCTCTCTCTCTCTCTCTCTCTCTCTGTCTCTCTCTTACTCCACAGGCTTTTCTCATAACAATTTTCTTTCCCCCATCATCCATCTCACTCTGTTTTGCTCCCTCCCTCCTCCCTGTTCATCTCAGAGGCATATGAGAAATGACACTGGACAAGTCCTTGCTGCTTTATTAATCCTTTAAGCTTCTGAAGGGAGGCACAAATGCAACTACTCCCATTCAAATCAATGACAGTAACTCCCAATTGCCGTATCTGTGGACTGCTTAAATGTGTTTTTCCTTTTTACACATTCAACTCACAAAAACACGCACTTACAAACACACGCACACATGCATAGCGGGTGCACACAGTGTTGAATAGCCTTGGCTCCCTATGGCCAGGGCTCTGCTAACCAGCCTTCCGCAGGAACAATTCATGGGCTGCTCAGTCAAACGAAACTCTAACCCATGGGCCTGTGGAACAGCCCCACTCATAAACTGTCTCACACACACACTCATTCAGCTATCCCCCCAACACACACAGTCACACTCTGTCTTCACCCAGACCATAAAATCATTGCGACAGATGAAGGCAGGGAACAGTGTTTTTGTGCTGTTTGCCCGTCACAGATTTCCATTACAAAGTCCTGCCATGAGTCTGGGAGAGCGAGGGCCTATTGAAAAACGGACAGGCAACAAAATGCTGCTAGTCAGAGCCCATCAATGTTGCGTTTTCCCCGCTGAATGGCTTGTCAGTGAAGGGTGGAGATGGGCTTTGAGTGAGCGGTAGGACTGAGCTGTGTTGGGCCAGACAATGGGTGGAGAGCTGATGTCAAACCCCAGCGAGTGCATTCAGGGTTCATCATCTGCTGTGTTATAAAGCTTTGGAAAAAAAAAAAATCCTTTCATCTATTCCCAAGCTTCCCTCTCCTCCTTTTCTTCAGACGTTTTAGCTTTGTTCAGCATTTTCTCCAATCAATTTTTTTTTTTTTTTTCCGGTAATGCTTCTTTTCTTTACTTGCATAACTGAGGAGAATGCAGCACTGGTATATACACTAGTGTCATTCTGCAAATTGCAAGTTGTACTGCTCTGGCAATTTTTATCTCCTGAATAGCAGGATTATATAAAGGCTGCCTTAACAGTCGCTGATTTATCAGTGGTTTTGATAGAAGCCGAGCAGGCTTAGGAGAAAATAAATCATATTCCTGAGTTTGAATGAAAACAACATATCAGCCGAGCAGAGGAACAATGGGGCAATAAAACACCACAAAACCCACATTATGTGATGACATGTGCAGGCATTCAGACATTCAGGGACATTCATTCAAAGTCTTCATATGGTGCTGCTCTGTCAGTTACCTTCCGTGTCCACGTATGGTGTTTAAGGTATCCTTCTGCATCAGCTGGTTACACTCTCTACACTCTCTCTCTCTCTCTCTCATATGTGAGGTTTGGCGGCGTTGTATCATTAACCTGAAAATGCGTCCCAGTCAATGTCGTACAGTAACACCATAGTAATGTAACAAGTAATGTAAGAAACACTGCCCAAGATTTGGACTAACTGACTAATGTTGCTGGAGAATGTGACTTCACCATAAATAACAATATTGTGATAGTGAAAGAAACAAAATGATAAGCACTTTATCTGGATCCTGCATTAGTACCAAATCTTCCCAGTCTTATTGTGGGGCTCTGAGTTACAATCTAGTTTCACATGGTGCAGTCATGAAGATGACAGTTTACTTAATGCACAGAAAGGAGGGGTGCAACTGGGGCTGTAAGTTGCTTCTTTGTTGTTGTTGTTTTTTTCCCAACAGGCCCCGGAGTAGGTTAATGTGGTCATACAGTTGGGTGGAAAATGGATAGCTTTTGTGTCTTGTCTCCTACCAACAGTTATCATCAGTCTTCCTTAGATGATTAAGACCATCCGGTAACACTTTCTATGAAGATCACGTGCTCTTAACCTCCCAAATCTGCTCTTACCCAGGTGTGCCCAATGGTGAATCCCATTGATCATAAGTTACCTATTAGCACAGGTAACACCCTTCAAACACTATATAAGGGCAGGTTTTGTGCCATGTGCAAAGACTCTGGCACACGAACAAGACTGGAGACATGACACCAAAAAAAGCTGTAAGAAGAACTTCTGCAGTAGTGAGACTGATGGACTGTTAAATTAACTTAAACAAGGTAAATATGATTTCAGGAAGATTCATTTAAGCATTTAAAGTAAAAGTACACATGCAAAAAGGTTTAAATTAATTTAATAAATCAAAAATAATTAAAATAATTAAAAGAAAAAGCAGTTAAAATGATGACTTAGCGAGACTGATGGACTGTTAAATTAACTTAAACAGAGTTAATGTGATTTCAGGAAAGTGTATTTAAGTACTTAAAGTAAAAGTACACATGCAAAAAGGTTTAAATTAATTTAATAAATCAAAATAATTTTAAAAAAATATAAAATAAAGCAGTTAAAAAAAATGACTTGCACAAAAAAAGTTGCAAATTAATTTTCTTATTAATCGACTAATTATTTCAGCTGCACTTATATTATTTCATATTTATATTTCATATGATATTTTCATATTTTTGCTTGTGTGAAAAAATCTTAATTTGTGGAGTAGTTATCTAATAATAGAAGTGGAGTAAAAGGTACACTATTTCCCTCTAAAGTGTCGTGGAGTAAAGTGGAAAGTGGCACAAGATTAGAATAATCAAGTAATGCAAAAGTTCCTCAGATAAGTACGGTATTTGAGTAAATGTACCTAATTACAGTTCAGCTCTGGTCAGCAGAGGGACACAGCAACTGAAATTACAATAATTAGGATCAATAGTATAGTCATATCTCTTTATACTTGAAATGTTATAATCCAGTCATTATAATTCCTCTAAAACCCCATCTAAATTTGATTAAATTATATTCATGCATTTTTTAAATGCTCCTCAAATATAAAACTTTTTTTTTCTCGTGTTGGGCCGCAATTTGTGGACTGTGAAGGTGAGATGTTTTTTCTCTTAGTTTGGTACGAGTGCTTTCGACGACTCATACATTTTTTCTTGCCAAAGAGAAAAGCAAAAATGAGAAAACATGGTGAATCCCAAAAATCAATGGGTTGTAACAAAATAAGAGCAAATCCTGAATACAAGCAAAAATAAGAGAACATTTGTTTGTATATAGTTCCTTACGTGAGGCCCAATGTGTCAGAAGTCGAAGAGGGTTTAGTCAGACTCAGATTTTGCAAAGACTGGGGAACTTTAAGAATCAATATTCGCAAGATCATTGGCTTCAAAAAGGAAAAATAAAAGTAGACAGAAATTGGTGCAGCCTTTGAAATGAATGTATTATATTTCACTATGAAGCACAATCTGATATCACCAAGTAAGTGTTGTCCCTGGATAGATGATGAACTTGTTTGTCCAGGATTCACATTACAACCAACCAGTCAGCAGCACATCTCGATTGTAATGTCATTTGCAGTGCGCTGTTCAGATATCCGCCCATAAAAAAAAACAAAAAAAAAAAAACTGCCAATTTCAAAGCCATTCAAGCAACAACCGCACACAGAGATTTGCTTTGATTGAATCATATTTTTGGGGTGTGGGAATAACTTGGTGATATCAGATCGTGCCCTCATTATGCATTATAGATGTGGTCTTCAAAGAAAGTCAAGTCAAGTCAATTTTATTTATAGAGCCCATTATCACAAAACATGGTTTGCCTCAGAGGGCTTTACAGTGTACGACATCCCTCTGTCCTTATACCCTCACATCACCCAAGGAAAAACTCCCGAAAAAGAACCCCTGTAACGGGGAAAAAAATGAAGAAACCGGTAGAGGATGATGAGGGATCCCTCTTCCAGGACGGACAGACGAGCAATAGATGTCGTAAATAACAAATGAAATACAATCATGGCAAAAAGGAAAGAGAAAGAGAGAGGGGAGGAGAAGGGGAGAGAGGGGGAGAGAGGGGGAGAGAGGCACGGCAATAATAGAAACAGATGCAGTTCATCAACAGGATTAGTGTAGTGCAATTCAACAGACCCAGGCTCTGTAATCGCGAGCCCCAGGTAGTGACAGTACCACATGGCTATCACAGATGTAAGGCTAAGCTAAACTACTGAGGCTAAGCTAAGCTTGCAAATGGCAATGCAGATTAACAGACATGCATGATTTTCCGATGGCAGCATTGAGAGAAGGAAAAGGAGCTCAGCGTATCAAAGGAAGTCCCCCGGCAGGTGAAACCTATGTCAGCCTAACTATGGGCTGGTCCAGGCAGCCTGAGCCAGCCCTAATTATAAACTTTATCAAAGAGGAAGGTCTTACGTCTACCCTTAAAAGTTTAAATGGTGTCTGCCTCCCTGACTGAAACTGGAAGATGGTTCCATAGGAGATGAGCGTGGTAGCTGAAGGCTCTGGTTCCTAACCTACTTTTGGAAACTTTGGGAACCACAAGTAACCCTGCATTTTCAGAGCGCAGTGATCTTGAGGGTTGGTAAGGAACTATGAGCTGCGACAGATAGGATGGAGCCTGACCATTTAGAGCTTTGTAAGTAAGGAGGAGGATTTTAAATTCAATCCTGGATTTCACAGGGAGCCAGTGCAGAGAAGCTAAAACAGGAGAAACATGATCCCTTTTCTTACTTCCCGTTAAAACACGAGCAGCGGCGTTCTGCACCAGTTGGAGAGACCTAAGAGATTTGTTGGGGCAACCAAATAATAGGGAATTACAGTAATCCAGCCTAGAGGTGACAAATGCATGTACTCATTTTTCAGCATCTGTTTGGGATAGGATATGTCTAATTTTTGCAATGTTACGCAAGTGAAAGAAAGCCGTCCTTGAAGTTTGTTTTATATGGGAGGCAAAAGATAAATCTTGTAAAATAAATAAAACTCTGAGGTTCCGTACAGTAGTGCTAGAGGCCAAGGTAATGCCATCTAGAGAAATTACATTGTTGGAAAAGGAGTTTCTGAGGTGTTTGGGGCCAAGAACAATAACTTCAGTTTTGTCTGAATTCAACATCAGGAAATTACGGCTCATCCAGGCTTTTACATCCTTAAGACATGTTTGAAGTCTAGATAGCTGATCAGTTTCATCTGGTTTCATAGATAGATATAATTGCGTATCGTCAGCATAACAATGGAAATTTATAGTGTTTTCTAATTTTGTTGCCTGGAGGAAGCATATATAAAGTAAAAACAATTGGTCCAAGCACCGAACCTTGTGGCACTCCAAACCTTAGTATGTGCGGAGGGTTGATCATTGATGTGAACAAATTGGGAATGATCTGATAAGTATGACTCAAACCAGCTTAGTGCCATTCCTTTAAGGCCAATTAAGTTTTCCAGTCTGTGCAGTAATATTTGATGGTCAATGCTGTCAAATGCGGCTCTGAGATCTAATAGGATTAAAACAGAGACCAGACCTGTGTCAGAAGCGATAAATAAGTTGTTATTAATTTTTGCAAGTGCCGTCTCTGTACTATGATGATCTCTGAAGCCTGACTGAAAGTCCTCAAATAAACTATTATCTTGGAGAGATAGAAGATTTGAGTTGATGAGCAACCACTCTCTCAAGGATTTTAGAAATAAAGGGGAGATTAGATATTGGTCTATAGTTATCTAAAATCTCAGGATCGAGAGTGAGCTTCTTTAGAAGAGGTTTAATGACAGCAAAGTCCTCTGGTTCTAAATTGTCATTTGGAACCCGCGTAGCACGGGCTGTTTCCAGAGTTCTCTCTTTCAAGCTAGATAAACAGCAGGTCACAGCATCTCAGGGCTGCAGCACAAGCAGGCAGCAGGGGTGTGTGTGGGGTGTGTGTGTGTGGGGGAGGGGACCCCAAAAGACCAAAGTCCTGGGGTTATAACTCCTGTGAAAAAAAGGTAAAAAAAAATACTCTCCTACCTTCTATCACTTATACTGTTTTAACTGTCTAGATCTAATTTCTTCCTAAAGTGTTGATAAGTTCACTACAGGCCTTCAAATCTCTAATATTTGAAACCATGATGCTTTCCTATGCTGATTGATACCAAACACTTATGAGAAAACCAAATAATTATTTGGCAGATCATTAACTAAATAAAACAGTATTAACCACATTTAACAAACATAACGAGTACGTGTAAAAAGTAAGTAAGTATAATACCATGGTGTCAAAACACACTGATATAATTAAAGGTTGTTAAAGATCCTATTTGAGTAAAGGTATACAAGTACTAGCATCAAAATATAACAAAGTATGAAAGTACTTAATATGACCAAAGGTCTATCAACAAAATCTCTAATTAGAAAATCACAAATTGCATGATTACAAAACAATATAGCATCTGCACACAACAGTGTAAAGGAAGGATAATTAAGATACAGATAGAGGAGATGCATATCAAAATGCAAGTCTGTACTCAGAGTCTTTCCATTCAGTGTGTAGCACGCTGCTGGCAGGGGGTTACGAAAGGTCACACCCCTCCACACACACACACAGGCACAGCTTGTGTTTGTGAGTTTGGCCTGAAAATCCTCAGGTAAGCAAAGTTCCAGTTCTGTCGGTATGAGACCTCCACACAACATTTCAAAGTACGTTTTACTTTAAATACGAAAAAAGTTAATGTGGTCCTCTCTTAAAGTCTGGAGATGTGTGGGTATGTCACGTGTTGGTTGTGCAACAAAGACATAAATTGTCCGTTTCTATGATGTAGAAATCTCCTGATGTCTCCTCGAGTCTTTGCAGGAGCTCAGTTGACAGCTCCTTCCCCAAATGAGTCGTAAGTTAACTCAAACTGTCAGTTGGGCAATGAAATATGTCGTGATTTAGTTCCGCTTACAAGAGTCGTAAGTTCAACAAGGCAGTTAGGTCCATTAGCTGACCCCGAGGGTCATCTAAGGACTCTCTAAAAGAAGTTTCAGTTTTGGGTAGGCATTTGAATATCTTCTTATCAAGAATTGTCCTCATCATCCACTACAGAGTGGACAAATAAGTAATACAGTAATACAAATAATTTATACAATATAAAAATACATAGGCATATGCTAATGTTTGCATGTTTTGTCTGTGAATCTTAAGAGTTAAAGCCTATATAATGGAGCGTATGTGTGTAGTAGTGTTGATACAGATATATAGATATAGTTTTTATAGAGCTAGAGAAAAATTCCCAGAGAACTATGTTGTAATTATCATAATTACATATTTAAAATTATCATAATTTTTAAGCTGTTAAGTTATTTTCTTGTTTTTTAAACTTTGCCATTTGTTTTTGTTTTTTTGTTTTGTTTGTTTTTGTGCTAATTTTCAGTGAAATATTTTGTACTTTTTACAAATTTCTTGCTAATTTTTTGGTCATTTCTATTTAAGTTGCTCATCCATTATCTTCTTCCCATGTTTTTTATAGACATCAAGCCAATTTACCCGGGTTTCAAAGTGCTAAAACGCTTGACAGAAACCCCACTGCTGACTACAGTTTTAAAGGTGTGACTGCAGACAAACAGACATACCACTCCACACATATAAATACAGCAATACAGCATAGGCCAGCGAAGGCTACATAGAGCCGATGCAGAACTGTTAAATTGCCTTAAGCTTTAATTGCGATTGTGGCAGATCAACAAATGTTTTTAACATGTTAATTTATATACTGATTTTTCATATGAGTTATTTTTGAAGGTGCTGACAAACAAACAATTCAGTCCTTTAGGCATAAGGATATTCAGGGCTGTGTAGGAAAAAAAACAAAACAAAACAACAACATTGCATTTCCCTGTATTCTAAAAACTAATTCAGGGGACATTTAGTCATTACTCATATATATATATATATATATATATATATATATATATATATTGTTGTGAAATAAAAAATAAAAAAGTTCTGAGATACTGTTAAACTTTTTAATTGTAATTGTTATTTTATTGAGCTTGGATGACACACAAATTATGCCTATTGATTCAATATACTATTATGTCTTGTCTGAGTTTAAAATTTTCAGTTAATCAAAAAATAGTTTAATTTTATGTTCTGTTAATGTAAAATACAATTTGTTGTAACGGCCCACAGTTTCTCTCTCCTGCATGCGCAAGCGGGCATGTTCAAGACCAGATGGTTACATGGTGACCACAGTTGAAAGTAATTTTATACTTAATTACACATATCTGCATTCGCTCAGGATTTTGTTGGTGATAGCCCACTGTAAGACAAAGCTGCACCATTGTCTCTCTCTGGATGGAGAGAGTTTTTCATATCTGGATGGAGCGAGACAACCGGTGGCTCTGGTTAGCTCTTCCTTGCGTTTGTGTGCGCCGCAGTTCTGTTGTACACAGAGCTGCAGTGATGGCGCAGTGCAGCATTAAAAGATCACCTTATTTCTATTGACTTGCAAGTCAGTTTGTCAACAAGACCTCCAACTTATATGACCACATAGGTCCCATAGGAGTGTGTCCCAGAAAAGCGCCCGTACCGGCAACAAGAGGGTATTGCAGGGTTTAATCCGCGACATCCATATATAGAATTACTAGAGTGATGTTAAGGTCAGCATTGGTGGTGTAGTGGTAGTGTTCTTGTCTGCCATGTGGGAGCCCCTGGTTTTATTCTCGGCCAAGGAAATAGGCTTTTTATTATGGGGGTTCAGGTAAGGGGTGGGGGTTCAGGTAAGGGGTAGGGGTAGTGACCGCTAGAGGTCTCTTAACTTCCAAACATAACAGGCGGTCGTAATACACTGCTTGTACACACGGCCTATATGGTCGTTTTAGAGGAGGACAAGCTCCAGTTTGTTATAAGAGTATTCACTCATTGATGATACAAATGCAGTCTGATTTATTTAATTTTGGTTATTAAAACATACTGATTTAAAACAGTAATGGTACAAGATGAATGTCACATGTACGTTTAAAAGAGAAATATATTACAATTTAAAAAGGGTGGTAAAAAGATAAATACTGATTGGAAAGCTGTTTAAAAATATAAAGAATGCCTTATAGAAGTAAGTAATTAGGGCCCAAGCACCGAAGGGTGCGTGGACCCTATTGAAATTGGTCAGTTTTTCCTTTTTCTTCTTCTTCTTCTTATTATTATTATTATTATTTCGTCAAATGAATTGCTTTTTTTTAGCACATATTTTTATTGATTTTTCAACGTTTAACACATTACATCTCTTTTATAGCATAAATTGGTAACATTGTGGGTCACCCTTGAACAACATAACCCTCCCTCCCTCCTCCCAACCACCTATGAATTCTGAGACATCATTGATGGTAAATAACAAAACAATAGTAGTTGACAAATGATACTACCAATAATGACAGTAAATTACATTAAAAAACACATAAAAAATACATTGAAAAGAAAAGAAGGAAAAAAGTGGAAGGAAAATAAAGGGAGGGTATGGTCTCACTTTGTAAATACTACAGTTTAACTTGATGGGATATCAGGTCTTGATTCCAAAGGAGGAATGAATCCCATATCTTATGGAAGATATGACTCTTTCTTTTGATTGTGTATGTAAGCCTTTCAACAGCTATGCAGGGGGAGAGTTCGGCAAACCATAGATTCAACGATGGACAATGAGCACTTTTCCAATGTCTAGCAATAAGACGCTTCGTATGTATGAGACAGAGGTTCAACAGCTTACTTTCATGAGTTCTCAGGGCCACCGTTTCTGGAATAAATCCCAGAATAGAGATGTCCAGGCGCATCAGGATTTCTTTGTCTATAATATTGGCGATTGTATTAATTATCCATCTCCAAAATTCTTGTATACAGAATTGGTTACATTTCCAAATGCAATGATACCAGGTACCTTTCTCTATTCCACATTTTATACAGGTGTCTGGGATATTAGGGTTAAATTTGTTAAGTTTTTCAGGAGTTATATAGGTCCTCATAAGCCAGTTATATTGAATCAATGTAAATCTGCTATTAATAGATACTGTTTGCGCTTGGTAACAAGCTGTCTCCCATTCCTGTTCTGTAATATCTTTTGAAGGTCCTCTATCCATGCTAATCTTTTATAATTTGAGGACTCTGTAGTTGTGTTTACCAATTTCTTATATATTATTGAGATCTTTCCCTTACTATAAGTATCTGATGCTGCCATCTCGTCTAAGACACCCAGAGGAGGACACCGATATGACTGCATCATGGAGCGAATAAAACTACGAATCTGAAAATATTTAAACAAATGAGTTTAAGGTATCAGAAATTTTTCTTTAAGAGTCTCGAAGGACATAAGAGTATTATCTTTATAAAGGTCTGTGATCCTTTGTAATTCCAACTGCGCCCAACACCTGAATCCAGGATCTAATTTACCTGGTGTAAATAATGCGTTGCCCCAAATGGGAGTAAACTGTGAGATCCCTGGATGTTCACCAAACATGTCCTGTGATTCATAACAAGCTCGAATTGTGGTTTTAATAAATGGATTAACTGTGTTCTGCGTAAGTCTCTTAAATGAATCTGAATAGAGATACCTGTCCAGAGTAAGTCCTCTGGCATTTTCTCTCTCTGTCTGAACCCAAGGTAAATTAGAAGGCTCAGCGAACCAGAAAAAGGTGGATCTAAGCTGGGCTGCCCTAAAATACCATAAAGGTTAGGGAGTTGGAGTCCCCCTCGGCATATGGCAGATATAGTAGCATTAAGTGTAGTCGTGATCGTCTTTTGTTCCATATGAAGTTAGTGAAAGTTTTCCTCATACTAGAGAAAAAGCCTGGTGGGGGTGTAGGAAGAAATGATTGGAATAAATATAAAAATTTGGGGAGGATATTCATTTTAATAATATTTATTCTATTAATTATTGTCAAAGGGAGGGACATCCATCTATCCAAGCTATCATTTACCTGAGAAATAATGGGATTATAGTTGTATGGGATTATATTTTTAATTTGAGGTGTAATAGTAATCCCTAAATATTTGAACCCGTCTTTAGCTACTGAGAAAGGATGTAGGATTATTTCTTCCTTTTTTATAGTATCAATGATTTAGACTGATTGACCTTGTAACCTGAAAATGTTCCAAATTAATGGATCAGATCAACAAGGGCAGGTATTGAATTCCTCGAGTCTAAAAGATATAATAATATGTTATATATCAGCAAATAATGAAATCTGATGTTCTTGGTCTGAGATATGAATCCCCTTTATCTCTGGATGATGTCTGATTGATATTGCCAAGGATTCAAGAATCATAACGAATAACAATGGGGACAGTGGACAACCCTGATGTGTGCCCTTCGACAAGCTGAAAGATCCTGAAGTCACATTATTTGTAATAACTTCTGCTGATGGTTCACAATAAAGTAATTTAATCCACTGACAAAATTTAGGGCCACATCTATAACAACAGAGTACATCAAATAAATAAGGCCACGACTCTGTCTGTAACCACTCTTGCAAAAACTTCACACTGCCTTTTCTGGGAGGTTTACTAGACGTAGGTTACTTCTCCTGTGTTGATTTTGCAAATCGTCCAGCCTGGCGCTGAGCGTCTCCACCTGCGTCTCCAGGGTCTGCACCATTTTCTGCATGTCCCGATGCTATCTTATTTGGTGCTCAGCCTCAAATAGCCTGCCCGCAAAGTCATGTATTTCCATCTTTATGTCTTGGATAGCAGACAGAACCCCATCAAATTTCGATGAGAATACGCTTTTCATTTCCGAGATCGCCCTCATCACCTCGCTTCCTTCGTTGTTAGCTTTAGCTTCTCCTGTTGCCTGTTTACATGGCTGGCTATCTGGAATTTTTTTCGATGTTGTCTTTTGGTTGACCATTTACGTTGTTCTTGTGTCGTCTCACACTGTTTGTATATTTGGTTGACATTATTTCTGAGTAGTGAGCGGTTAAATACAGGATTTGGGCTTGTTGCAAGAGCACCTACAGGCATGTCCTACCTGCTTGCCGCCATGTTGCCTCCTCCCACCATGAATTGCTTTTTTGAGGGCTTTATCATACTTGAAAACTCATGAAACTTGGCGTGCTTATGGGGACTGGTTAAAAATGTTTGTATTTTATAAGTGTTGTGTATAGGTGTCAAAAAATTAACTCAGTAGCACCCCCTAAATGCCAGCCCTGGCAAACTATTTCATGTAGAGGAATGAAAATTTGGAGGTACATAGAACATGTCACAACGGACAAAAAAAGCCTCTGGAGCCATACTTTAAACCCAACAGGAAGTCTGCCATTTTGTATTGAAACTTCATTTTTTTGCGATTTCATGGTGTTGGAATTTAAAACAATAGTCCTACAGATTTCAATGGATTGACTTCAAAATTTGGAAATCCCACCTTCAGATGTGGGCAACCCTAGATTGATCTTATCTTAATGGTGTGGAAGTTATCAGGCCAAGAAGTTACATGTTTCGTCACCAAACAGGAAGTAGTTTTTACATTTATTGTACATGATCCAATCTGCCCCAAACTTCACATGTTTTATGAGAGTCCCGTCCTGAACACATCTGTATGACAATTTTTAGCAATAGTGAGAGCCCCACCTATTGACACTGGAAAGACAAAGTTTTACACTATGAGGTCCAGCTCCTAGCAGGTTGACTCGATTGATCTCAAAATGGTGTCAAAAAATCATTAAGATGTTGGTAATGATGGAACATGAATATTGTTGTTTTGTGTTGAATGGCGTTCTTGTGATGCCAAGGCGAATTTCAACGTTGTGACATGACATCAAAAACTGTCATAACTTGACCCGGGATTGTCAGATCTTAACAAAATCTCACACATTTGATGAGAATCCAAGCCTGAAGACACCTGTGGTGCAATTTTGAATCACAGTCATAGCGCTTCCTAGCGGTAACAGGAAGTTACTTTTTTTACACTTTGATTCTTCCCTGAGAGCAGGTTAACCCCAGTGACCCCATACTCAGTCATAATACTGTAAAGACTTTCATGATACACAGATAAAAAAACAAAAACTTTTGAGTTTTCATCACACGTTGTTGCCATGGTAACACACTATTCGCCATAAAACAGAAAGCAGGGGCAAGGCATGCACAAAAATGCACCAAAAGTGGCTAGATCAATCAGAAATCCTAAATTGTGATATCTGATATGATTTTTTTGCATTGCTGTGCAAAAATGGGCGCCCCCTAGAAAATTTCGACGAAGCAGCCCCCTCAGAATGTTTAACCTAGAACAACGAAACTTGAGAAACGTGTTCAAAAGCCCAAGACCTACAAAAAAGCCTCTTGGAGCCATGCCCTAAACCCAGGAAGGAATTTTCATATTTTTTGTAATTTTACTGTCTTTGTTTTGTTAAACACTTGTCCTACAGATTTCATCTTATCAACTTCAAATCTGGACACCAATATGTCCTAAAGTTGGTGATGTGAAATTGCAAGCCGTTTTTGATTTCATCAAACGCTGTTGCCATTCTTCCACATTCTTCTCCATAAAACGGGAAGTTGTGTTTGACGGCCTAAAGATGCTTAAAAACTCATGAAACGTGGCATACACATCAATAGTCCTATGATGTGTTTTTTTTCGTGATTTTTTTTTGCTGTGATGTGCTACAATGTGCTCTGTAGCGCCACCTACTAATTTTCAAAGAAGCAGCCCCTGTGAACCGTTTAAGCTAGAGCTATGAAACTTAAGAAACTTATGTAAAAGCCCAAAACCTACAAAAAAGCTTAGAGCCATGCCCCATTGGAGCCCTAAACCCAACAGAAAGTCCATAATTTTTAATTTTATTTAAAATTTAAGCAAACTTTAAAGCAAAAACTAATCCACTGCTTGCCCTTTCTCAGGGAGAAATATCCGTCCTCCATGAGCAAGCACAGTCACCCTCAAAATTTCCCTGAAATTTTCTTGTTATACTTTATCTTACTTTTAAATGTGATTAGCATTACAAGGCTTGCTTTAAGGTTGGCCCCCGTTACAAAAAACACACTTGGCCACTGCTGGGCCACCCTGCCCCCGGGCTTTACAAGTTTCAAATCATTTTATTTAATTTATCTCCCTACTTAGTACTACTTAAGTACTCCCGGCTTCAGTCACTTTGCCGTGTGCCTTGCAAGGACAAAAAATTCTAGCCTTCATCTTCTCCTGGTATCCTGGTGTGGTGGACCAAGGGGTTCAAGTTGAGACATGGTCAGTATGGAGTGAAACAGAAACATCAAATATGGATTGGCCTTGCAAAATCTGTAAATTTGCGACCCCTACTAAAGAAGAGTTGTTGAAACATTATAGGTTGCATCATATCCCCTGTGGGCAACCTCTGCCATGTCCTTACCTGGATTGTTTTTGTTCACTTAAATCATGGGGTAGCCTGAAATCACATATATCAAGGAAACACTCAACTTACTCAACAAGAGTAAGAACCTCTGCAATACTCAGTTTCTGTTGCCAGTTGTGTAATGTAGGCACATTCTCCACTGAAAAAGAATATTTTGAACACCTTCGTCAACATTTGAAAAAGCAAGAAACTGTCACCTGTGTTTTCAAAAATTGCAATTTCAAAACTAATATCTATGGAACCTTTGCTTTGCATAGAAATCGCAAGCATACTTCCCACTTATTAGATGAGTTCAAAGCCAACATGATAAAGAGGTATGAAAACCCTTCACAAGCAGGTCAATGCAGTGATGGAGTTAATCAGGAGGGTGAGCGGTCTGATATTGATGAGATTAGAGATGATATAAGAGTACTGCCAAAGTTGATTGAAAGAAGCTTGGCTCATTTAATGTTGAAAGTAGAGAGTTCCTTTCATGTACTCAACCAATGCATCGATGAGCTTGTAGAGGAGTTGCATTTTATTTCTCATTCAGCTTCTGCTCCCATCATAAAAGACATTTTACAGTCTTGCTTGAGTCACAACTGTGAAATTGATGAAGCCATTGTGTCTGAAATGGTAAACATTTGTTGTGCTAACACTATTAGCTCTACTCTCCGTGATGGTGGTCCTCTTTCCTCTGCCTTCAAAAGAAGGAAGTATTTTAACGAACACTTTTCTGTCGTTGAACCGATTGAGTATGTTCTTAGTAGAGAGAGCATCTTGCAGTATGTCCCCATTCTAAAATCATTACCTCTGGTTTTTAGCAGGAATGTTATACAGGACCTGCTCTTGAGTGAGGCAGTTGAGCATCTGAGGAGCTATGTGCTTGAGAAAAGCGGTCCTGTGAAAGTCATAGAGCCAGCTGAGCTATCAGACATGTTCCCATTAATATCTTACATCTTTGGTGGAACAAGCATTATGACTCTTAAGTGCAGCATTCATGTTCCATAGATAGTGCCCATACTTTGTGCAGATTTTCAGATGAAATGATATAAACTCGCATATCGCAGTCTTCCTACTGTTTTCAGACTTGGCATATACAGTAAATGTTTACCTGATTCCCATACCATAGGTCAAATATAATATGCTCTTAACATTATTCACAATTGAGCTGTTACTAAAAATTACTGAAACATGTCAAACATTTTGTGTACAGGTTGTATAATGTCACAACCGGCTCAACTCCTAGTGGTCCTTGTGGATCATGATGTCCGTAAAGTTGTACTGCCATCTGGAATCCCTGAGACAGTGGATGACCTTCACTCAGTCATTCGTGATACATTTTCCATTGCCATCTTCACTATAAAGATGCTGATTTTCTGAAGATAGTCCAGGCCACCATTCCCAGCACTGGCCCACTCAGTTTTCAATTCCCAGCTTTTCTGGCCTCACAGAGATCCAACTTCAGTCAGCCAAAGATTTCTCCCAGACATCCCAGAAAACTAGCAGAGGCTATTTATGAGTACACTGCTTATCCATCAAGTCTGCAGATCAGTGAGGTTGCAGAGGCCCTCATTCAAAAGCATCCCTGCCTCAAAGAACCAGGGTCCTGTAATAGGTCCTATGGATGGGTGCAGCACCTAAAATATAAGATAAACAATTTAAGATGCAAACTTTCGGCTGTTGAAGTTGCCTGAGTATTATTTGGAAAAAAAGTCATTAATGGTGTCTGTTTATATTTTAAAAATTGAAGTCCTTGTTGTCCCATCAAAAATCACCAGCTCTCTTCAAAAAAGACCCAACATCATCATCAGGCATTGCATCATGATAGCCTGTGTTTCCCACGAGGCAAAGTTGCTCAAAACTCTAACCTTGACTGTTATGTGGGTGGGCTCCTCCATGGTGTAGCCCACCCACAAAACAACCACGGTTGTTTGGTTTTTATGTTGGATCAACTTAAATACTTGCATTCATGTTGACAATTATTAAGTTCATGTTACTTAGAAATGCTTTTTATTGTGGCCAAAAAGCCACTTCACCATTCTCAAAACATTGCTTTGAATTAATGTAATTCTCACAGCAGTTGGCTTAACTTAAAAATTTTAGTGGAAAATGTTGACGTATTTTTTTTTTTTTTTTTGATCCAACATTTTATTTATTAGAGTATAAAAACTAGCACATCAGGTCTTGGACAGTGTGCAGATTAGAATCTGTAACATAAATCTCTTACAAGAGATTTAAGAGGTTAGTACTGTCAGCTTTCAGGAAGAAGATTGTGCCTTTGTGCGTTGGCCTTTTTTTCTGGCTGAATGTTACAGCTTCTCTCTGGATTTCTGGTGAAATTCCTTAATGTGAATTTTGCTCAGGCCAAATGCATGCTGGGATAAGCTCCAGATTTAGTTGACCCTCTTGAAATGCACAGATGGTGGTATTGTGAAGTGAAAGCATCATCTCTGTTGCATGACGAATACAACGTACAAGGAAAAAAAGAAAATTACAACAAAAAACATGTTAATTGCGCAGTGACTCTTTTTTCTTGTGGATAATAAAACTCCACAGAAATCAATTAACATCCGAAACATTGACATTTATTTGGCTGCACGCACACACACACACACACACACACACACACACACAGACTCTTGTAAACGATTATCACTCCCTCAGTTTGACATTTATTTGGCTGTTCGTACTTGTCGCCTTGCTTCACTCTGTCGCTCCATCTCGTCCAAGTGAGAAATAACAGCAACACCCTGATCAATGGGACATTCATACAGCGGTTGTACATTCAAATCACTCCCCCTCTGTGAAACAACACAGCAGCCTGCGCGGCGCCATAAATTTGCCTTGTTTAAACACTTTCCCTCTAATTCTCTGGGAGGCAGTGCTCTTGTCCTTTATTTAAGGGAAACGGATGTGAGAAAAGGACGATGTACGGAGGGATGTAGAGAGGCAAAGTTTAAGGTCCTGTTTGTTTTGGGTCCCTCTTGAGGAGATTTAAGATGGTATGTGAAATAGCACATTTGTGTGTGTGTGTATGTGTGTGTGTGTGTGTGTGTGTGTGTGTGGTGTGTTGGTAAGACTGTGTGTGGTAGCCAGAACACATATGGAGACCATTATGATGCCCGGATACAAGGGACTGCCAATTTTTGATTAAGAAGAACACTGTGCATTGTGTGTGTGTGTGCGTGTGAGTGTGTGTGTGTGTGTGTGTGCCATCAGATTTTATCAAAGGTACTTTCCCACCGTTTGAGATTCATAGAGCTCAACTTTAGTCCAATTCCACAAGCTGTAAAAAATAGATATATCTGTGGATCATGGTGTTCTATATCTGGTCACTGGTCAGTAATGGTCTGGTGGCTGGACAAAAATATTTTGGGAATCAACAGTTTGTGGTTTGGGTGACTGTGACCGGCACTTAAGGGTTGCATTGCAGTTGTGTAGGAATGTGTGGGAGGGATAATGGGAACAGGAAGGAGGGAGAGAGAAATGTAATGAGATGAAATTGGAGAGATAGAAAGAGGTGGACAAAGTGATTGATGTGAGAGAGCTGTCACAGAGAGGAAGTGAAGGGAAAGTCAGAGAAGATAGTAAGAAGGAGGGTGAGAGACGAGAGAATGATCTTCTGGTGAGGAATTATTTCTGTCAGTGTCCTGCATCACTTAGTCTTGGCAGCTATTCTAGTTTTTCATGAGTTTAGTCACATTTTAGTCATTTTTATCCTTCATAGTTTTAGTCAACAAAAACTCAAAACATTGTTATTGATGGAAATATTTTAGCCAAACTTTAGTCAATACTTTTACTCAGGATGTTTTTTTTGTTTGTTGTTGTTGTTTTTGTTAACATATCACACTACATTACATTTTCATTTAAAAAGAATATAAAAGGTCTGTAATCTCAGGTCCCAATTGATCTGATTGTTGCTCTAAAATGTTATACCTTTGTTCTCATGTAACATTGTGGGAATGTTTTGTTAAAGACTTTCTATGATCTGTCACCTGTCAAAATCACCAAAACATCCTCAGAATGTTGCAGTTCAAGCATTACATCTTAGTCAGCTTTTCACCTTACAGAGACATTTTTGAAATGATAAACATCCTTAAAACGTTCTTTCAACATTAGAATAAAATATTTTCTATAAAACATTATTGCAACTTGTAGGTAACATTAACCAATGTTGTGGGAAAGTTCCTTGCTAGCTGGGTCTACCACCCACAGTCAGATAAACATGCTGCTTATTTACTGCTGAACTGCAGCTCACATCTCATAACAGCTGATGCTGCTCTGGTGAGAATGTTTGCAAGCTCATGAAACATCCTGGCATCGACTATTTACTGGAGGTTACAGCCAGTTGGCGCTCCGATCTCATACTGCACCCCCAACCCCCCATTTTGATTAGTCCAGTATGGACATTTTCATCTTATGTTATGTTGTCAACGAAAATGAAAAACAGATTTCATCATAGTTGTCATGATCAAGATCTACTTTTAATTTTTGGTCATTTAAATAAAGTTTGTTGATGAATAATTTCTCGTCACAGTTTTTGTCAATAAAATGAACACTGTGCTATGTAAATTCCAAACAGAAACAAGTAAGGAGAAAAAAAAATAGCAGATCCAAAATGAAAACATGCAATGGAAAAAAAAAATAAAATAAAAATCATGCATGCTTTAACCTTGCACTGTGACTTCAAACTGCAGTGGCCTCTGCCTAATTCACTTTCATGCCTTGTGAAGCAGAAAAAAAATGTGGAAAAACTGTGTGCTCCCACATTTGGGTTAATTTGAATGATATATTTCTGTCTGAGATATGGGTGAGTTGAAACAGAAGTTGGGGTTTGAAGACAAATAGCTTCAATTTACAGTGGCAAATTAAAAGCCTTATCTCGAGCAGTCAGAGCGTATTTCCATTTCCCTTTACATTAAAGAATCCTCCTGGAAATAGGAGAAGAGAAACTTTGAAAAAGTGCATGAATATCTAATGGAGATTTGAACGAGGGTGAACTACCGTGTACCTTTGCCACACAGCTGCACAGCCAGGTCAGAAGACTCTTACCGACACCAGTGTGTGTGTGACAGGAAAAGGGACACACCTCGTAATCACTATGCTGAAGAGAAGCTCCCAAGTACAGATAAATCTCATACCTTTCTCAAACACACACACACACACACACACACACACACACACACACACACACTGACCCCTCTTCATGTGGATAAATAATTAATGTCTTCAGTTAAAGTGTCAGTGCCGGAGATGTAGCAAGCACTTATTTATCATCCTCCACATCATTAACAATGTCTCTCTCTCCATCTTCTGCCTCTCTGAGCAAACATAGGGATTTGCTTTCATAATAAACACATAGCTGTTTAACTCGAGCACACTGACATGGCTCTCCAAGGAACCTGCCATGATCTTTGCTTTGACATGTTCTGGGAAATGAACTTTATTTATAGTACAGAGCGAGAAGATGGCAATGAAACCACAATAATATTTTAGAAATATGTCATGATTCTCATTTGTGATAGTGGTCTTCAGATCAGTGTTGTGGCTGAAATTTGTTCACATGTAATGAAAGCTTGAGGAAGACACTGCACTAACGTGAGCTTGTGGAAACAGCTGCTTTGTATGTAAATGTGCACTGAAGAATAGAAGATTAGAATAGAATATGTCTTTATTGCCACTGTACAAGTACAACGAAACTGAAATGCAATCCTTACAGTGCAAGACAAGATATATAAACTATCTAAGAAAACTACAAAAGGTAAAAAAATAAATACATAACAAAAAAAAATCTGTAAAGCTGTAAATTTACATTGTTAGTGGAGGCTGCTTTAAGGTAAAGGAACATTACTGACTACATTTTGGTGCAGACTAAATATTTTACTGTCAGTAAGATAACCATCAGCACTTCCACCACAGTGAATCTAGGCTGAGGCTTGATGCTGCTGGTGGAGGGGAAAAATGGTTGGTAAATTTTGGCATCCCAGCAGCTGTTAGCAGCACGCTACAGGTGCAGTTAATTGGACTGATAAAGGGGATGGTGGTTAGTGATTAGCTCCCATGTGGCTGAGCGAGAGGAAAGAAACTGCAAGTCGACCTGATATTTTAATTCTTTTTACTTTTAGTGACAAGAAATATACACTATAATCATACTGCATGAGCACATTTTTAAAAAAAATTTAAACTCACTTTGGGACAGTTTGTGGAAACGTGGCATTATTACTACGGAAAAAAATACTTTTAAGTTTGAAAGGGGGGGTGGGGGGGTGGGGATTACCCTATTACTCCATTATCCGACCAGAATTCTGCAGTCTAAGAATGTAGGGTTACTTATGGTTCCCGAAGTCTCCAAAGGTAGGATGAGGGCCAGAGCCTCCAGCTATCACACGGAACCAGCTTCCAGTTTCGGTCACTGTCTTCACATTTAAGAGTAGACTTAAGACTTTGGTAAAACTTATAGTTAGGGCTGGCTCAGGCTTGCCTTGGACCAGCCCCTAGTGGGGCTGATATAGGCCTAGTCCTCTCTAGCTCTCTTTCTCTTCATTTGCAAACATTCATGTCATATAACTGCAGATCACTGACTCAGCTTCTTCCCTGGAGCCTCTGTGCTCCCCTGTCTCATAGATTTTCGGATTACGGTTGCGCCTGGATCATAGCTTTGGTGTCGCTGATGCTGTGATCCAGTCTGATCCTGATTACTACTGTTATAATTATTAATCGTACTTGGTACTTAATGGGGCAGCTGTGGCTCAGAGGAAGAGCGGGTGTCCCCTTAATTAAAAGGTCGGACATTTGATCCCCGACTCCTCCACTTAACATTTTAAGTGGGCAAGTTATTGAACCCCAAAGCCCTCCTGATTCTGCACCATCTGAGTGTGAGTGCATATGAATGGTAACTGAGTAGAAGGTAGCACTTTGTTCGGTAGCCTCGGCCACCACTGTGTGAATGTGTGTGAATGGGTGAATGTGACATAGAATATCTTTATCGTCATTGGACAGATGAATACAATGAAATTCAATTGCACTGCCTGAGCGAGGCTCAAAAAGGAATTAAAGGGCATATGATTAAATAAAATAAATAATTAGCAAAAAACACAATAAAGCATTAAGATGTATCACACATGCATACTCATACACACACACCGGTTCAAACATACACAGTACCTACATATATATTTTATTGCACAGAGAGTATTGCAATGTGGTGATGGCTTTCTGTTTGCACATGCTGTGTTTGCATGTGCTCAGTAACGCTTTCATTACATTACATGTAGTGTGAAAGCGCTTTGTGCGGTCAGAGGACAAGAAAAGTGCTATGCAAGTGCAGTCCATTTACCATTTACTTCCAGTATTATTAAACACATGTAATTATTATTGTCACATACATATTCTACAATGTATGCATATAATATACATACTATCATTGTTGTTATTATTGTCATTGCTGTGCATCTCACCCTTTCTCTTTGCTTCTCTCTTTCCTATGTATCATTTTGTCATATTTTACTGTAATTTAATTATGTTATGATCCATGCATACAACATTTAGTGTGTGTCTGTCTGTCTTTACCCTGTGAAAGTTTTTTTTTTTTTTTGAGTTTTTCCTTAGTTGCTGTGAGGATCTAAGGATGGATGCCATGTACTGTAAAGCCTTCTAAGGCAGATTGTGATTTGTGATAACGGGCTTTAAGAATAAAATTGTATTAAATTGCAATTCCAACCAAGTAAGTAGACAAGCCAAAACAAACAGCAAGGATGTATAGAGACATTTTTGAAAATTGTATTTTTATTCCAGTTTGATTTTAAAGTACCTCCATAGTATATCAGTAGGACTCGGCAGCATCACCGCCACCCACTCATTTTCTACGAGGAGCAGTGAATCCTTTGTGATGTGCTTGATTGAATAAAGTGAATCAAATTGAGTTGATATTAACTTGTTAAGATAATACAGGAAGGAAATAAACAATGCACGAAGAGGAGCTCGAGGTGAAGGAGAGGAATGATGAACGGAGTAGAGGAGAATACATGAAGTAGTCTTCAGGACCTAACCTTCACTCAGCTTTGTAAGAGTAAAAAAAGCCATTAAATGGGACACCTGAATGCTAAATGAAAGTGTAAAAAAAAATGAAATATTCAAGCATAGCAGTTTTTCCCAAACCATGAGAAATTTGATCATGTTTTGACATCTCCCTTCAGCTTCCTAACTCCTGATGAACACATATACATGTTGTAAAGCCAGTGTGTACCTTCAGGGGGATTTGGTAAAATATCAAGATCAGCACTTCTTATTATCCTGGAAGCTGTGTTGAACATGAGCTTCAGACCTCCCTCCCAAACTCACACTTTCTCACCTCCCACTGGATCACATGTTAACTCCCCTGAATGTATGTGTGAGATATGTGTGACAGCCAGTTACATAAGCAATATTTGCAATGTTACTGATTTGTTAACATTTGTAGATGGAAATTTATTTTGCTCTTGGACAATTGTAATATAACTGGTATGTGCTATTGAATGGGTATTGGATATTCTTTTTTTTTTTTTTTGGTACAGGAGAGCAAAAACGATTTGGGAGGATATTGTAATGTTTCTGTACCTAGAGCTAAAAAGAGAGATTCAAAGCAGATGTGTTACTGTTGTTGGGGTTAAAATGTGGAACAATGCCAGTGAAAAACTGAAAAAGGTTCAACTCAATTTTGGTTTTCAAAAAAATGATTTCTAACATTATATTTTAGGATTACAAGTCTGAGTGATTTATTTTTTATTCTAGAGAGGGAAGTTTAACTTGATCAGAATGTAGGACAGGCATATGTATGCTTTTGCTTTTGCCTGATCATTGTCAGTCATTTCTTAAAACATAGACTTTGTATATACACTTTGTATTGTTTGCAGTAATTGTATTGTGTAATATGAGCTGATAAAAACACTGAACTGAAGTTGTCCATGAGAATGTTCAGACATGCTTGTGCAGATTTATCAATCGTCTCCCACAAGTTTTGTGTGTGTGTTGGTGTGTGTGTGTGTGTGTGTGTGTGTGTGTGTGTGTGTGCATGATAGTTTATTGTGCCTAGGAGAAGAGAGTGCAACAGAGAAGGCAGAGAGCTGTTTTTTTCTCTTTTTTTTTTGAGCTTATTGAATAAGTCGTTGATTATGGCTGGAGCCAGTGGCATGAGAGAGTGTGTGTTTCATGCCCGTGGTAGTTAATGTAATTGAGTGCAGCTGTCAGGCTCTGTGCACAGAGCTTTGTGTCTGGGTAAGGTCCAGTGTTACTGCATGCTTAGCTACGACATGCTTACATAGGAGAACCAAGTAAGAACAGGGCATCTGTGTTATAAGTATGCACACACAAACACTCAGGAAAGTTACGTGCAAGACACTTGGAGTCACACACACACACACAAACACACTTATGCTTACCCGCTGAGACTCCCTGGCTGGTAGGGGTTATACATGAATGAAGATATGCTTGCCAGTTCGAGCAGCAGTGAACAACTGTGTAGCAGCTGTGCTGGCGAGGCTCTCTGTGAGAAAGGCTGTGAGGAATGCTGGAACCATAACATTAAAAAACAAGCAACGATCTCAGCCAAACAAGCAAGCACCCGAACAACAATTTGCAACTCACTATATCAATTTGCAGGAAAAAAAAATCCAATCAGTTCTTCCAACTCAAACAGCGCAGAAAGTATACTAGCTTTGTTTTAAGGTCAAGCATAATGTAATGCATAGCTAATCTGAGGCGCGCACGCTTTTATCGACTTCTGCTGCAGGACTGACCTACAAAACAAGAACGGATCCACTCCCTCCTATTAGGTCAGCAATTTGTGAGGCTGCAGACATATTTCCAATATTCTTCAGTCCAATCAGCCATCTTGATTGTCCTAGTTATTTCATTTGACTCAGTGAGAGAAAGCAGAGCTGAGACAAAAGAAAAGAGAAGCAATGAGAAGCACAAGTCCTTCATTACACAGTAATCTGGCTCCTGTTAGCTTTCCAATCAGCGCTCATTCTAATCGGGCCCAGCCAAGCAGGAAGAAAGGGTCAGAGGTTTTTGGGGGATCAAGGAGTCACATGTGTGACTTATGAAGTGTGTGTGTGTTTGTGTGTGTGTGCCAGCTGAAATATATATAGGAGTGGTAGAGCTGATTCAGGCAGAGAGTGGTAACAGCCGAACAGAAAAATTACGGAGACAGAAAGTAAAGCGGGGGTGTGTGTGTGTGTGTGTGTGTGGGGGGGGGGGCAATTAAGCTGATTCAGGAGAATGGAGGCGAGAGAATGAAAGGAGGATTGGGCTAAAAAGAGCAGCAGAAAGGTCTTTCTGTGAGCGGTGGAGCTGAGATGTTCACAGAGGCACTTGGAAGACAGTAAAGTGAACAAGGTGCTGTATGTGAGATCGGGGGGGTAAGGAAAAAAAGTCGAGTGCAGCAGCGGATGTGAAGACATGCAAAAAGATACAGGAATCGCAGAACTGCTCTTGGTTCCCATGAACTCAAAGTCCCAGGAGACCTCAGTGTGGGGGTGAACTCTGGGGTAGGCTACTTCCTGTAGATCTTTAAATAGACACTGATGGAAAATCCCACATAGATGAACCAAAAAAATAATTAAGAAAGCCTCAACTGTTGCAAATCAGCGCAGGCATACTGGTCAGCGGAGTCCTCCCAACCTTTGTCGAGCATCACAAGCAGCTTTATTTAGCTGCTTGACTTCACACGGGGAAATGGGAGATTCTCCCCTTTTATCATACGACTAATGGAGCTAATTTGTTCCACTGAGAGAAGTGTTCCTTATCCACAAACACAGCACTGCAGGAGTGGTTCGATTAATGCAATGAACCACTCAGCAAAAAGGAATACTAGAGAGGTTGCTGAACTTGTGGAGAGAGCTGTTTGGGTAGTGTTGGCACTAATTAGTGCTCCCTTCACTGAGAGCTTTTTCCTCTAAATATTTCACATTAATCAGCTACATGGCACCTACTGTATATCTACAGTCTTTACTGCTAAATATATTCACACCACATGAAACATTAAGTCTAATTTCTCCAAAAAAATACATTGAGGCAGGCAGGAACTTTGAGACTAAGCTTGCTGATTTAACATTTGGTATTCTAAAATGCTTTGCCGTAACCTCTCCAGGGCAAGAAATGATTCAATGATACAAGAAAAATAAGTGGAGTTTTTCCTCCCACTTCTGGGTAGGAAGTGATTGTCTCCTGCAGTTATTATTCTTTCTTTTCTTTTCCCTAGTTATGCTTTGAGAAAATGGCCAGTTGCTAAAAATAGCAACCATGCATCTTTTTGGCAGAGGAAAAAAAACTCTGAGCCATGTGTTTATTTCTCCCCAGGACTCATTGTGAAGTAGTGAGGCTGACGATGATTTGGTGTGTGTGCGTGTGCGTGTGCGTGTGTGTGTGTGTGCAGTTTTTTAGGTGGCTGTGAGAGAGGGAGAAGGAATTTGCACGAGAATGTGTGTTGTAAAAGGGTCATGGGACTTCCTGAATGTAATGTATCACATGATCACACACACACACACACACACACACACACACACACACACACACACACACACAGACTGAATCAGTATATTAGTGGTAGACATTATCATTGTTTCCCAGTATCCAGTATTTCCTGGGCAGCTGGATATTGGAAGCAGGGTGATGTGAAGCAGGTTTGTTTTGATATATCTTGAACTCCTTCAGATGTTGACGAGAGAAATAGAAAAGGCAAAAATAAAAACAAACAAACTAAAAAACACAAACAAATATGAAGTCTTTTCTGAGTTGTTTGCATTTGAGTTTTTCAGTGGCTACAGTACATGCACACCAGTATTCCCCTATTATTACAAATATGACAGTGTATATATATATATATATATATGTGTGTGTGTGTGTGTATGTGTTCCAATTAAGCCATGTGGCCCATTCATACAGAGCATTTGGAATATGCATCTCAATTTTTTTCCTGGAGTTTGCAAAACACAGCCTCTCATCTGTTTTTGGTTGGCTCGGTGTGTTGTCATGGATACAATGTACACTAACAAACTGGCAAAGCTGTGGGTTAGAGCTACATGCAAAATAAAAAAAACACCACATTTCTGGTCGGAAGAGGAAACACACCAGCTTTTTACCCACAACATTTTGCAGCACTGACCTTTTCAAGGAGGTGAAAGAAGGAAAGAGGGAGTCTAACAGGTCCACCAGTGACAGGACACTGTGAAATAAAATCCTATTTTGATGCAAAGAAGGAAATAACAAGTGGCTCAAGCTGTTCAACTTCTCCATATGTGATAAACAACATGTTAGTGTATGTTAATCTGAATATAAGGAAATGCAGGTGATATTAGTGGAATATTAATTTTCATAAGTCAAGTAAACAGCTTATGAGTTTGGTAGGAATGGTTGGTCTTTAATATATATATATCATTCTTATTAATGTCTTTTGTCTTATATCTTACTATAATATATATTTACAGATCATTGTGTTTGGAATGATTATCAAAAGTTTTTGTTTTTTTTTTGTATGCAAACATACTCACTGTGAAGGCTGAGCTTTTGAAATGACTCCTTCCCAGTGCGGTGTTGAAATAATAAGCCCCCGTCAGTTTGTTTAATGGGAGCATTGATAAAAGCTTTTGGGCAGTTCTTTCCTTGACCACCGCACAAATCAAGTCACAGTTTTATCTCCTGAGCAGGCGTTTTAAAAAGCAACCATCCAAATAAGAATTCTCACAACAGAGAATACTAAATCTAGTCAATACTAAAGTAGTAAATCACTGCCACAGCTCATGCCCTACGCTCAATAAATTTCCAACAATAATAGTAAACCACACAATAAAACTCAATACCCTCCATTGATGGTTATAGGTTCATACACCTCTGAATAATTTCCTCTCATTTAACCCAAAATACATCAAAATAAAAGCCTCCTCCTGCTATTTCTGTCAATAAAACGCTCCAGTGCACCTCAATATCCTCCCAGCTTCACCCATACGGCAACCAGACTTTGCGCCTTAAGGGCCTCTGGAAGACAAAGAAGGGGCTGAATTCATTTGCATGCCATTGCTTTGGATGCACACACTCTCTCCGAGCGTATCTTCCCTTCCCACAGAGAGGCCACTGGAGTCATCCCACAGCCATTGTGCCCTTTTTTATCACATTCACTGCAGTGAAAGTTTGCAAAGTAAAAGATGAGACATCAAGTGGCTCATCTAGCGATAAGTGCATCACCTCCAACTTTTAAACCCTCGCTATCATCAAGTCGGCTGTTTGCAGTGCTTAAAGTGAATGAGTAGATCAGCAGTTAATCCTATGGGCTTGCGCTGCTAAGTAGCTCATCGCTGTCTGGGTGTTAAAAAGGGCTTGAATGCTGATGTTGTCAGATGCGGACAAGGGGGGGAATAGATAAGCTATTGTTTTCCCAGGGAAAGCACAGGGGGCTCCATGTAACGGCGCAACACTGATGCAACCTTCCGAAAGAGTGGCCGCCTTTGGAGTTCTGTTGGAATGGGAATTTCACCATCCACATGTATGCATGCACATACTGTATATTTACATGCACAAATCAACCAGGACATGCTGTAAAGCTCATAACTGCAGATCCAACTGCACACATGCAGTCTATTCACACACACACACACACACACACACACACACACACACACACAGACGCGCGCACACACACACACACACACACACACACACACACACAATGACATACTTCAGCTACTTGCCTCAGCTGAAGACAGTAACTAGGGATGCTGTGTGTCAGAAGCGTGTGGCACTGTCACAAAACATCAATAAGCAGCATACAACAACCTCTGTCCTCCACAGCTGTTTTGATTTGCTTCAAATACAACCCATGCTGCATTCTTTTGATATCAGCCAGCTCTAAATGTGTTTTGCTTTCTCTTTTATCGGAGGCCCCTCTCTGCTCTTCTTTTTTTCTTCCCCCTTTCACTCTGATCTTTATGTTGAGGATAAAATGCATTTCTCCTTTTGTGCGATAATAAATGTTCCTCCAAGTGCTGTTCCTACATCTACTATTCATTTCCTCTCCTCAGTACTAAACAGAATTAAGAAGCCTAACTGATGAGATCAGATCAGATGAACTGGCTGAAGTGATTGTCCTGTTTATTTCCCTGTTGTGCCACAATACAATGAAATTTTATTTTAAAAAAGTGACCTATAATGTAACCGTGGCAACACTGCAGTTTTCCCACATTGTATCAACACTGTTTAATATAATTTCTGCTACCTGATCACGTCTGTTACTGCAAGACTACCATTCTGATTGTAAAAAAAAGTTTCATCATATTTCTGACGTATTTAATGTGTTTTCTTTTTTCCAGCCATTTTCTTTTTTTTGATGAATAGTAAAAGACCTGTGTATGTTTTGTGCTTGAATAGTGTGTATTATATCTTGTGATGCAACAGTCACTCTGAAAGCAGTTCCTTTGTTGATGACACCTGAATAAAATATATTTCAATAAAAATAAAGTCATGAACTCATACTACTGGCCTTACAATATAGGGGGCGAAGTCTCAGTAAAAGTCATTAGAATTGCTGCCTTTCCTTTCCAGGATTGGCCAGACCCTAAACTGATGAGGAAGTAAGGTTTTTTATCCACCTTTACCGTGGCTGAACAATAAAGTGGCTGCAAAAAAAACACGTTCCAACAGGCAGACATGCATTTCTCAAGTTTCATCTTCTCTCTGTGACCGGTACTTGTACGTTATACTGTTTGTCCTCTAAAAGTTAATTTACTTTCTCAACCTTTTGCAATCTCTCCTCGCAGGTGCCTCCACACTAAGGCAAACAATACCAAGGAAGGCTATGTAAATCATAATTATTGTTAGTATGATGCTTTTATGTCATACATGTTGTGACCTGACACTATGTACATGACTTTAACATTTAAATCTCTTAAATTTCTTAGGATTTTAGTATGACAAGGCATTTAATTTTTATTTATTCATTTATTTTTATTTTAGGAACTCTTCTATGATGCTGCAAGCAGCACAGAATACATTTCTTGTCATCTGAAAACAGTCCAGAAGAGGATCAGCATCCCCATAAGATCCCCCTGGTTAGAAGATGTGTGAGTTATCACTTCTTTAATTTAGTTTTCTCTGACTGCATATTGCTTGTGTCTCTTTTGAGTTTCGTTATTTCAACTCTAGTCATGCTGCAGTTTGGAGGAGCATCTCCACAACCAACAGGGTCGTCAGCCATATCTCCTCACTGTTGGGTGTCACAAAAGCAAGACTGAAAACTTCTTTATCACCATGGATAAATATCTCATCCCATGCCAGGCAAAGCTCATACAATGTTTCAGATAAAAGTGAGTACAGTATACCTTATTTCACAATGTTTTAATTAACTGTATACATGACTGTTAGGTTGAAAAGTAAAAATAAATGCTATTTTGGAAAATTGTTTTGTTTATTGGAATTAATTCTTCTGTAATTTGTTAAATAATTATAACATTTTTTTCAGTGAAGATCTGGACACTTTAGGGAGTGCCCAACTAACTGCTCAAATAGTACAAATTCTTACTCACGACAGTGTTATAGATCTAATCTCATGGCGTCCTTTTGCATATCCTACCCTCTAACAAGTACACACTAGTTTCCTTTTTCATACCCTACACCTTACCAAGTACACGTGTCCTTTTTCATATCCTACACTCTAACAAGTACACACTAGTTGTTTTTTTTTATATATCCTTTTTTTATATCCTTTTTAAATTCTACAGTACATCTCAGAAAGAAACTTTATTATATTCATAATAATGCTGGCCAGAAAATAAAACCATAAGCTATTCAATGGCTGAGAGACAATATTCATTATTGAAAGGCAAAAGATGTCTCAAGACTGCTTTAAAAGAAGAGTCTGAGCAAACCAAAGGTGAGTCTAGCAGGAGCATAGAAAATAAAAATCATGTGCATCAGACTTTGAATTGACCCTCTGCACATCACGATGACCAATGCCAGGTGACCTGAGAGATCTGGGTGGCTCATTTGGCTTTTAGGTAGATCTAACGTGTTGTGGAGCAGTGCCATTCAGTGCCTTCTGGACATGCAACCAGAAGGTGAAAATCAATTCTAGTGTGTAGCGCAGGCAGAGGCAGTGATGTGAGGACAGGTGGGATGTACTTCCCTCCTTTAGTCCCTTTTAAAAATTCTGACTGCTAGAGTCCAGACTGAAAATTAGTAGTATTTTCTACTCTCCAGGTGTGTAGCCTGCTGTTGTAGTAGATGCAAATTAATATGTTGGGACATATAGGTAATGAAATATGGTAAATGGTAAATGAACTATACTTGTATAGCACTTTTCTAGTCTTATTGACCACTAAAAGTGCTTTAACACTACATGTCACATTCGCCCATTCACACATTTACACACTGGTGGCCGAGGCTACTGTACAAGGTGCCACCTGCTATTCGGTAATCATTCACACACACTCATACTCTGATGACCCAGCATCAGCAGCAATTTGGGGTTCAGTATCTTGCCCAGGGATACTTGACATGTTGCCCAGAGGAGCTGGGGATCGAACCGCTGACCTTCCAATTAGAGGACGACCCACTCTACCTCTGAGCCACAGCCACCCCAAAATATCAGTGGTGTCTTTTTAAAAGAGTCAAATTAAAACATTTTGCATGTTTTGAAAGGAACAAAAGTAACTTTCCACCTTCATTAAAAGCTTTTACTCCTGAAAGGCCAATGAAGGTGTCCACAGTGGTTGTGTGGTAACTCACTTGCTTCCCTTTGAGCTTCAAATCTCTTTGGGCTTTTATAGTTTCAGTGATGACAGGTTGTTCTTTGTGTGTTCAGCCTCAGTCAGTATAGTCCAGAAACCACTGCAGCTTTCTTAAATCACTTGTTTGCCAAAGTATTTTTTTATTTTTTATTTTTAGGAAAATATATCACTGCTCAGATGTTTGCATTACTGATATGAACAAAGGGATTGATATATGACAGGAAATTTAAAGGAATGCTTTGACATGGGAGATAGGGCAGGGGAGATCAGTCGATCTCTTGCTGGGAGTTAGATCAATACAACTCTATTATTTGTCCTTTAAATATGAAGTTAGGATCATGAGTTGGTTCGTTTTGAGTGAAAGAGAGTGATGAGAGTGTATGAGAGTGCTTATCTCCCTTTATGAATATTTTCCTGCTGATTGGTCATTGTTTGTCAGTACAGCCATCATGGCCAGATCTTCCCCCTCTGATTTCAGTCGGCTCACCACTGCTGCTGTTTGCCAAAAGGGTTTTCCAGTGAAAGACATGTAGCTGCTTCGTTGATCAAAAGAAACCTTAAAGCTTTTACATGAACTGAACTGATTGTCTTTTCATATTAAAGACTGTTATTAAGAGTAGCAAAGTAGATGTTTACATTAGCAGTACAAAAAAGTGATTGATATTTAACATGAAACTAAACACATACAGACACACAGAAAAGACCAGGGCTCTCAGCGAGCCTGTTGAACTGAGAGGTGATTCAGCTGAAGTGTTCTGCCAGTGTGCTTTTGGCTGGGGGTAAAAAAGATCACTCCGTGAATGCATGAATATATTACTTCTGCTGCTATTATCCTTGGCAAGGCTACAGCATTTGGGACCTGCGTACTGTTGCACTCCTGGCTACTGTGTTCCTATTGTCGCTGCCACACAATAAAGTGGGTCTGAATGTTAGTGCTGAGGGCTTCTACTTGCATTAGATGCTTCTTCATCTGCAGGGAATCAGAGATGTTCCTCACTGGGTTCCAGAGAGAGGGAGGCTTATGTGATGAAACATTCACAAAATTGAAACTGGCTCTGGCTTTCTACAACACTAAAACATCATTTTATAAATACAGCTCAGATCCACAGACAGCATTATTGGCCCAGTAAGCACTGATCATGTCTTTATGCCACAGTCTACATTTAGTGGTAATGGATTTGGTATACTGTGAAGCCTTCAGTAAAAAGAGCGCTGGCCATTTCTTCATTTCTGTGATCATCTGCATCTGGCCCTTTGGATTTAGGACAGCACCAGGGTGGCTTTGGAGACACTAAAACCTTGAAATGCACAAAACCCTGCACACAGGCCCTCTTATCAGGCACAGTCTCTTAAGATCTGCCTGTGTGTCTGCCTGTGTGTTGCTTCTCTCTTCCATCAACGCCCCTAGACTACGTAAAAAAGGGGTCTGTGTGTGGGTGTTCATGTGCAGTTGTGTGCATGCAATCATTCAGTGTTTTTTTGGTTGTTGTGCCTCGCTACTTAGGCTGAACCACTGCATTTCCTTATGATCAGATCATTACAATAAGTCTTTAAAGACTCTCCAGTTGTTCCAAAGTGCTCTTGTACATGTGTGGTCGGAAACTAAAAAGAAAATCTTTTTGCTTCTCAGCATCAGTTCCCTGTAAAATCCATAACTGAACTGAAAGCTTTTCTCCTCACCTACAGAGCTCTTAATGGTCAGGCTCTGCTATATTTTAGAGAGCTCATGGTACCCTATTGTATCATCACTGTGCTCCTAGAATGCAGAATTGTTTTCAACAATCTTCAAAAGTAGAACTGGAGCCTGAGCCTTTACCTTTCAAGCTCTTCATCTGTTGAAGCATCTTTCACTTTCCATCTTCCCATTGAAGAGTGGGTTTAAGACCCTCCTCTGTGATAAAGTGTATAGTTAGGGCTGACTAGGGGCTAGTCCAAGGCAAGCCGCTCAGGCTAGTCAGGCTGCTCTATAGCCCTTGACTGCCAGGAGACTTTCTGTGGTACACTAGCCTGTTCTCACTCCCTACTTGTCAAATAAAACGCGTTTGGACAGAACCAGGCACACCAGGCACATCCATACACAATGCACACAGGTGGCATCACTTGTGAACTCAGCCATATGGAACCAGTCATGTGTGCATTAAACGCTGAAGAACAGCGTCAGGTAATAATCCTGCTGGTAAGCACGTAATGTAAGGAGTACTAGTTTGCGATAGGGCGGGCAGGTGGGGAGGTGGGCAGGTGGATGGGTCCCAAAAACAATTGACTTCCATGCAAGAGTCCAGAGTTAGCTTCTGGTGTGTATGTGTTGTTTTGTTTTGTTTTTTTCCTAAACCTTATCTCCTGTCTCTTTTACAGGGTTTTTCGGGGGGAGTTTTTCCTTAGACGATGTGAGGGTTTAAGGGCAGAGGGATGTTGTATGCTGTAAAGCCCTCTGAGACAAGCTGTGTTTTGTGATAATGGGCTTTATAAATTAAACTGACTTGACTTGACTTAAACCTAACCGTCTATGACTTGTTTGCCTAAAACTAAAGTGATGGTGGACCGTGTTGGTGTCATCATATGCTGTTGTGTAAACATAAGGACCGGGCTGCTTCATCCCACCACGTGCAAGTGTTGGCATCATAGTAATGGTATCCCAGGAGGCTAAACAGCTGACACAGAGGGATACCGAAAACATCATAAGTAGACACAGAGAGTGACTGACAGAGCTGCACCATGTGATGAGTTGGGATAAGAACGTCTTGGTGCACTGAGCTTCTCTCCCCTCCTCTCTTTTTTCTACTGAATCCTGTGTTCCACTGTGCTTTTTTGCCTTGCATATTTCTTGGATCTTGGTGACTCCTGGTTCGTGGTTACACCTGGTGCAGTGATCTTGCTTTCTTACTTTACACAGACACTCCAACAGTTGCTGGGATTTCAATGAAAAAATAACAACAATATCTTCTCATATCAAGTCATAACATATTGCCACTTTGCAATAGACTCCTGTGTCTACATATTACACTATGGGTATCCTTCTGCATCTGCTATTTCCATTCCAGGATGCTGCTATCGCAATGTCAACACAAGCACATGGTGGGATTACGTTGCATGACCAGTTCTGTGTGGCTGCATTCTCAGCTGATGTTGTTCAGTGGCATTTCATACATTGCAAAAAATGGTTTTTGGTGTTGGATCTTGTGCTGAAAGGTCTGTTAAGGCAGTGGTATTTGATGACTTCAGAATGAGAGCAGGCTGAATTAGTTGTAATTGTTGGTGTAAATTCAGATCAGGTCATCAACCTGCTCTTTATGAAGAGTAACTTTTGTTATGATTTGGTCCTATATGGATAATTTGACTTGACTTGACTCTTGCTGACAGATGGAAGCCTCAGGGACAATGCTGGGGGTCCCTCTTCTGAAGCACCCTTTCCCCCACCTATCCCTCATCCCCCACCCTGTTGTCCTCCCTTTCACTCTCCCCTCTCCTCTTTGCTTTCTCCCTCTCACCCCTTTGCGTTCACGAGGAAGAAAGGAAGCTTCAGTCTTACACAGGCAGTCCCCAGAACCTGGCTGCAGGCAGTGGAAGCCTTCCCCTGTTACTACGAAGAGACAAATCGAGCCCTGCACTTGACACACGAACACAGATTAAGAGGGAAAGGAAGCGCAGATGCAATATTCATGTGGAAATTACAAGGCTGGCAGCAATGTAACATGGCACTGTGGCACTTAGGAATATCTTAGCATTTTGCATATATGAGCACTCAGAGGTATTTTGTCTGAGGCACTGTGATGTGTTTGTGAATGCACCAGTACAGTTTGCGTATGATATTCATATAGTTCATGTTGTAAGACTGTAGGATTCAGTAAAAAGTACTGTAAGCATAAAAATTTCAAGTGGAGTGAGGCAACATTTTCTGGTTGTTTGACTAAACACAAAAGGTAAAAATACAAGGCAGGAGGCTATTGTAAGATATGACATTATTTCACACTTTTTCATTCTCCATGAATGTATTAAGACTTATATTGCAAGAATACTGCTTTTAGAATGATAGCCTTGTGTAATCAATGACAGCATCAAATAATGCAATATTAATTATTAATAATAATTAATAATAATAATAATAATAATAATAATAATAATAATAAATATATATATATAAACAGGTGGTAACACCAGTCTGTGGTGGATTATGATTGAACAGTTACTTTCAGATTGGAAATATATCTTGCTTTTCATATGAAATGTGTGTTCCTCTTCTTTATCCTCCCTCCACAGTGCATGGCAAGGTAATCAATATACCCCAAGCCCTGTGAATTGATTTTAACCTATTACAGTGTACTGTGGCTGTCCTCCATGTTGCCTTTTGATCAGCCTGCTGTCAAATGTGCTGTAGCATGCAACCTGTCAGATAATACAGCTGAGAGCTTTTCACCGTTGAAATCAATGCCATTCATTCTCAAAGTTTCAAGAAAGAATGCTCCTTAAAATTAAAACTAGAAATAAAGTCATGCAATTGTATGCCTCCGCGAAACAACCAAGGCTCACTTTACAGTTTACATCCATGTGTGTGAAAGCATGAATGCTTAACACACATCTTCCCCACGGCACAGAGGATCTCTACAGTCAGCATAGTTTACAGATTAGTGTCACCAGTTAAGTATCTGACCAAATATCTCTCCTTCTGCTCCCAAGTTGTGATGTTGAGTAGTGGCCAGAAAATTGTTTTTGCAGAATATTATGATGTCACAGGTGACCTCCTTTGACTTCTTGAATATAAAAAAAAAAAACAAAAAACTGTCAGCACTCCATCATTATGTGAGACATTTATGTGGAATTTAAGCATATGATTTTTTTTTTTTGATTATGGCCAAAAACATATTTCATGAGGGTACCATAACCTGTACCTTCAACCACCAAATTCTTATCAGTTCATTCTTGAGTCCAAGTGGACGTTTGTGCCAAATTTAAGGAAACTCCCTCAGGGCCATCTTTAGATATTGTGTTCACAAAAATGAGATGGATGCGAGGTTGCAGTGATCTTGACCTTTAAACACCAAATTCTAATCAGCTCATGGTTGAGTCCAAGTGAATGTTTGTGTTAAATGTGAAGTAATTCCTTCCTCCAAAGTGTCCTTGAGATACTGCTTTCCTAAGAATGGGCCGGATGGGCAGACAACCCAAAAACATAATGCCTCAGCGCAGAGGCATAAAACACAAAAAGAAAAAAAACAAAAACAAAACAACACAAATAAGGCATACAATTCAAGTCAGAAAGAATGACTCAAAACATGACTTGGAAATCAAAATAGGACTTTTACAGAGATAAGCTAGCATGTTTAATTAAAATAGGTACAAAAGTATCAGTTAAGTTGGTAATTCCATTACCTCCTGCTGGGCACCTTAGAACTCAAAAGCTGAATTGCACAATTCAGATCACTCATACAGGAAAGATGATGGAATTGCTTTGTTGTTGTTGGTTTTTTTTTTTTTTGTTTTGTTTTAATCAAAAAGCACACATACATACTACGAATTCTGTAACATGTCTATATTCATTTTACAAATACAGATGGGTGACAGATTAAATTAAAAACTTAAGTATCGCGGTGAAGTCAGTCTAAAAAGATGGTGGAGTGTTAAATGATCTTAAGATGCTACACTGGCTTTTTTGAAGAAACAGGATTTGAATATCCAATGATGTAAAGGTGCAAACTTTAGGCACTGACATATACATCCCTTGTCGGCCAACATGGAACTGGCTCCAGTTGTCAAACCTAATTTTAAACCATTTAGAGCATTTCCACAAAAAAAAAAAAACTGGTTCAGAAGAACCAGAACACTTGGCTCACAGCTAGAACCAAAAAATAGCAGGTTTTTCTTGACCTAAATTGTGTGATCTCTGACAACATCAGTGGGTGCATCACATTGTCCTGCTTGGAAAGAGAGGATGGATGAGGCAGCAATGGAGAAGTCATGTGAGAAAAGAAAAAAAGGGAGCGTGCGGTGGTCTCATAGTTGGATCATGGTTTTTTGGGGGTAAAAACAAAAATCTGTTATAACAGGACAAAATTTCATGGGTAAGTTCTGTAATACCCAATATGGCTACGACTGTTTACCTCTGTTGTGCATTGCAAATTGCCCTTCATTGATGACACATCTAAAACAACTATGGTTTTCCTCAAAACTGGTGGAAACACGGGCTGGTTCACTAGAAAGCACCAAGGTTCCAAGAATCCTGAAAGGAACCCATCCGAGAACCAGAACTAATTTGGTGGGAAAGGGGTAATAGAGTACATTTGATTTTTTTTTAAACCTTGGCTACATGGCTTGTCTATAACAATAAAAAAAAATTCAGTTTCAAGCTTTTCAGGTCTTCATCAGAGTTCAAATCAGTCTTAGTAAGGTGCTGGACCAGCATAAGCAGCAGTTTGAGTCTGCAACTTTGCTGTAAGGAGACATACTATTCTTACCAGAGATATTCCCTCATTTCTTGTTTTTAATTACAAATTGAAGGGCACTGACTAGTGGTATGTCCAAACTGAAAGCAAACAGAATTTTAGAGGTGATTGCATAGTAAGACATGCAAACATGCAGTGCACGAGTTAGATGTAACCTTAGTGCTGGCAGTTGAGACAAAGAGACATCTGCATCACTCTTAACTTCACATTAACCGTGAGGCTTTATTACTTTTTCTTTTGAATGAAGAAGCACAAGGAAAAGAATAAAAAAGCTGTGTTTCAATTAAAAGTTTACAGTCTAGTTACACTGGAACCAAAAGTAACTACGAACAAATGTACCCAGATCCTCACTCTGTTAAGCGTTTCCTCCACAGTGTTTCCTCCACTGACAGTACTCTTACATGTAGGCAGGGTTGTTGTCACTCTTTGTTCCATCCAGCAGTGCAGGCAGTATTTACTTGTTCACCAGTAATAGAGAGTGAAGACTGCATCCCGTTTATCATTCACAGAACAAGGCTGCTTGGCAGTGTTTTTGGAACAAAAAAGAGCAGGGTGGAATGAATCTCTTTTGAAGTGAGGATGAGAATATATGCAGTTCACATAAACTGGTCACAGTTATATATGTTTTTAAATGTTTTAAGATCCTGCCATTACTGAATGTGTACATCACTCAAGAGAGACAATAAAAAGAAATGGAACGGTCAGAGTTGTCATACTGAATTATTTTTTTTTCAAAATTCATGTAACTGTATGCATACAGTTTACATTTCATCAGAAAACTGAAACAATTGTAGTTGTTTTTTTGTAGAAGGGGGAAAAATAAAATACAATAAACAAATAAACTTAACAAACAAAAAAGTTATGTTTAATTATGGTTAAAAATTAAAATAAAGAAAGCAAAACAAAGAGAAAAAAAATTTAAAAGGTTGGGGGTGGGGGTGAGGGACAGGAGATAGACACCTTCAGAGCTTCAAAGATCACATCATATACAGACACAATAATATGTGTGAGTTTTTGTGAACTGATTAATTAACAAAACAAAAAAAAAAAAATGCATGGATTAATTAAACACTCAATCAACTAATTTGACCACAGTGTGTGGTCAGATGTTCAATGATGTCTGTGTTTGACAGTAGAACCAACCTGTAGTGTGTTTAAGATATTGTCATTTTCCATTCTTCATCTGTTATTTTTGTTCCCATCTCCTCTTCCAATTTTATTTGCTCATTGATTGATTCTTCCTCTACATGTAAGATTTTATATATACTCCCCATAGTATGTTTACTATTGCCATTATAATTTTCCATAATGTATTTCAAAAGTGTATGAATGTTATGTATATCTTTTATTTTTTTTACTTTTTAATAACTCCTTGTTTTCAAATGCCTATAAAAATAGTATATAATAATGTTTGGAAATATTTTCAAAAGAATTATTCATCTCATCAAGAAATCGTTATCTGTATAAGTAATCCCTTTTTTGACCATGTTTTGAAAACAGAATCGGTTTTATTTGGCTTAAATCCTGGATCTCCAGCAATTTCATTCAAATAGTTCATTTCATTTTCTGTAATTTTCATTATTTTAACAATTGGACTGAGGTCATTTCTATTACCTTCCACTTAGGTTTTTCTGCCTCACTCATTCATGTCATTAGATGTTTTACCTGGGCTACGTAGAAGTTCTTACTAAGATCTGGAAACGCCAATCCCTTCATATTGAAATTTCAAGTGTGTTGATACATTCACTGCATCATTTTTTATTTGAGTAACATTACAACATTGGGTGTTCCATCTTAAAAGGTGGCATCAGTCGTCCCAGAAAAGAAAAAAAAAACAGGTGGATGGGAGGCACTTTACGAAGGCCACAGGATACAAGTCACATCAAACCATTCAGTAACTCCTCATGCCATCATGCCATGTATGGAAGCATTGCATCTTTGTGTTTCTCCACTCATTTCTTTAGGTTTATTCTGTCTACCTGTACTTTAACAAGGGAATTCAATTAGTAATTTTTTAGATATAAAGTGATATGGAATGTCGTATGTGTAATGTTATCGTAAGAATGATAAAACACCTGTCATCAGAAGCGACGACAGTTCACAGGATCCACAGTGGCAGGTCAGGACACTTCCATTCGACTCACAGAGAAACTCCCAACAACCGCAGCCAGCGTGCTCCCTGGGGCTGGGACACCATCTGTGCACATCACCCATCTTTGTCTGCTCACAGCTCCATTGCGGCCCCAGCTTCCACTTCCCCCAGTTAAAAGGGGGAAACTGGGCCTCTGTGTCTCCAAGTTGGATCCCTCGAGCTGAGAGCTACTCTGAGGCCCACATTCATCATCTCCTCCAAGGCGGTGGCCAGAGAGAGAGAGAGAGAGAGAGAGAGAGTGTCCCTGTGGTAGAATCAGCCCTCATACTGGAGCACAACTTTGTAAAGGATAATCCAGTCCTGTCAACCTTCCACTCACACACACACACACACACACACACACACACACACACACACACACACACACACACACACACTGGGGGTAAAGCTCCATTACGATCACCAGCTGGAGAGACACCTCACTCCATCCATCACACCAGTGCAGTCTGGAATAGGACACACATTATTGAGGCTCTCACTTCAAACCATACACATGCACACACTAACACACACATATGGTTGAGCTCAGAGATCAGGAGATCAGAGATATTTTCCCAGCCAACAGAAATGATACAGTACAGTGATTACATCTGATACTTACCTTCAAACAACGGTGCTTTAAAAACACAGAGACTATGTTAGAGGTCTCTTTGGGCTTTCCCCTCTAAAGAGGGAAATATCACTTTTTAGTGTTTTTGTAGTGAACGTTGCAATATCTGGAGTATCTGCCAACACACAACCAGTGAAAAAAGACAACCCAGTCAGCTTTTGGTGGAATGTCTAGGTCAGAAGACGTGGCATTCCAGCTCATTCTCATTCCAAAGGCATTCAATACCGTCACTTTTGCAGTGATTTTGTCTTAAGATCTCTACACCAAAAGCCAACTTTGGTGGTTCTATGTTACACCATGGGGCTGCTGATTTCCATGTTTTGCAGAAATGGACCCACACTGACTGCCCAGCTGAAATGACACTCTAGAGACAGCAGCAGCACACGTGACCAGACCATAAACGCTGACCAATCTGAGCAGACTGGGCTTTTTCGGGAAGGTGGCTTAAAGACAGGTCCGAAAGAGGAGTGTCTCAGACAGAGGGCCAATACCACAGTGACAGGATGAGGAAAATAAAGTGAGTTTTGAACATTAAAACATGTACACATGTTCTTGTAGCTGAAAATGAGCATAGCAGGTCTTATTTAAAATTGCACAGAAAAATATTACAGTAGCCTTTAGCTGAGGAGAGGTGTGTGTGTAAAGCTGGTTTAATTTGAGTTCACAGGTCACTATGGTAGCTCTTTTAATGGTCTTGGACTCCTACACATTCTTATCCCAAGTCATCACTTCTTGCGGTAATCTTGCAAACAGTTTTTGAAAAAAACAGAGCAAGTGAAAAAAAATATACCAGTTGACTTCCAAAACAGAAGGAGGGCTTTTTAGAGCTGAAAGCAAAAGAAGTATTGGTTCGGTACCCTCTAAAGCTCTGCTCACACTAGACTAGTACATGGACCTCCGGCAATTTTTAATAATTGCAGAGGACGTCTGTGGTTTTAATCCTGTGCAAATTAGCCATGTTGGTGATTTGTAAAGTAAGAATCCCAGGGCAAATTACCCACCATATTTCAGCAACACAGAGGGTTAATATTAGTTCCTTGTGAATTGGTACCTCTGTGATTTGATGGTTTGGGGTTGTTTAAAGGTTTTTTGTTTGTTTTTTTCTTCTGTGATGTAAACACCTCAGCCAGACTTTAACCGGTGTAGATGTTCTGACCATACTCCTAGTTGCCATGGTTAGAGATAGGGACTGTTCATTTTTGCTTATGTGGGAAGGGGTGCTGCAAAATGGATCAGGCATTACAAAATAAATAAATATATAAATAAATAAATAAGCACTGAGGAGGGACTAGTGTTTTTAATTTAGGCTAAAGAACCTTTTTATACTCAAGTACCTTCTTTTTTCCTTTTTTTCTGTTTTGTTTTGAATACAGAACAAATAGTTCTTTAAGTCCCACCCTGGAGCACTCTCAGACCTTTGAGGAACGTTTTCATGTTTGATGAGGTTTTTGTTTTTTGTTTGTTTTTTTGTTGGTTTTTTTTTCAAAACTGATGATGGAAATAGTTCACTCATTTATGTGCTGCTGCATTTCTGTTAAAAACAGGATTCAAATAAAACACCAATCCTGGATATTCTAAGAGCAGTTCATGAAAGGTTCCTGAAGGAACCAATAAAAGGTCCTTACTATGTCCAAGAACACTAGCACTAAATTGCAAGTCGTCACTTCTTGCAGCTTTGCAGTTGACTTCCACATCCACATTTTACACTCTAGGTATCCTTCTGGGTCTGCTCTTTGCATTCCACGATGGTGCTACCATGATGTCAAGACAGGGTGGGCTGAAACTGCATGTTATTATGTTTAGGCAACAAAAGCACATGGCAACCAACCCTGGGACATCAACAAACACGCATTCTGGAACGGATGGTTTGGATTGGGAGAAGGAGATACATGGTAAGGTGTCGAAAAAAAACATCACATTCAGGGGGGTTCTTGGATACTTCCACCACTCTTCCTGCCTGCCTTACATTACGCTGCATTTCAGCCTGTCATGCAAAAGTTCTGTCTGACCGGGTTCTCAAGTGATGCCGCTTGTCTGTTTATCATTCTACTGTGGCAGGTGCTGGATGGCTGTTTGCTGGCATATAACAACACCTTGACTGGTTCAGCCCATTGCGGAATAGGAATGGGCTGCAGCATCACACACAGTCACAGTTCAATTCTTAAAGGGTCACTCCACTGTATTACACATTGTGATCAGTTTACTAGTCGAGTTTAGTCCTACTGATTCTGAGAAAGCGAAAGAGGAAGCTTAGTAGTCTGAGAAAATAACCTAAATGATGTCATCATATGGGCTTGGAAACGTCAAATTCATGACAGAAAGTCTTACAGATTGTGGGTTGACAGCATTATGAGAACTGGAGGATCCTGTGATACTGGGCTTGATCAGCCACCTAAATACACACTTGAGAATCAACACATTCTCATTCCAACATGTCACATGGTGCCGCTCTGTTGGTCACCTTCCATGTCTACTTCTGACGCTTTAGGTATCCTTCTGCATCAGCTTTTTAGGCTCCGGGATGCTGTTACCCTGATGTCAACAAATGCACATGGTGGGACAAAATAACATGGTCCTTATGTTAACACAACAGCACAGACTGTCATGTTGGTTGGGATTTGGCAACAAAGTCACAGGAGTCAGACTGGCTGAGAAAAAAAAGTATTTTAAGTCAAGGCACTCATGGGAAAGAAAAGAAAAGGTCAAAATCAGTTAAGTCCAGGGCAATATTTCCATTAGTCCCTCTCTTTAAAGTAAAGTCTTGGGTCTTTACAACCTCATGTTCAGTTTTTGAGATGACCCTGGGCTCAAGGTAACCTGACTGGATAGCAGCTGAGCACACTCCTCATCACCAGGGCCCTGGTTCTTAAGTGTCAGGTCTTTAAGTAAACAACACCTTTCTTAAAACTACACTTTCCATCATATAAACCAAAAGTTCAAAGTCAAATATTAATAAAAGACAAACTACAGATACAGATGACTAAATTCAGGTCAGCTTCATATAATGGAGATTTTGTTTTGTGGATTTAGGCTGAACTGAGTAAATTCAACATCCTGTGGTGTCACACTATTTCAACCCATCAGCAAGAAGCCTTTGAATGAATTTTCAATGGTAAACTGACCCAATTCTGACAGTCGAACACAAGACATACTGTCACAAAACAAGCCAAAGCTATGTTTTGGCACTTGCACATAGTTTCTCAAATTGTCTGGATCAGAGTGTGTTTTCTCTGCAGAGAAAAGGAAAGTAGAGCAAGAACAACATTTGGCCCTGGTGACAAAATCGCTCCGAACATGGCTTTCTTTTCTTCCACAATCCGTGTCATGCCTCTGCTGCACCAATCTGTGTACTGTTTTGAATAATGATATCATCACTGCTCTGGCTGACATCTTCCACTGCCAGACAAGGAAGCAATACACAGGTGGTTGGAAAGATGGGTTTCACACCCGCACATACATCACCATGATGAGGGCTGTGTATAAAGGAAAGAGGGAGAAGGGCTACTGCCAGATGAGACTGAGCTAAAATGTTAGCTCCACTCTGCTGAGGACTGCAAAGGTTTCTGTTTCAGATTTTTTTTTCTCTTCTCTTCTCCATCCTTCAATCCCAGGAGTTTAGTATAACCCAAGGCTGAACTCCTAAATTACTACTATGGTCTTCAACACACCAGGAACTAATTAAAAAAAAACAGATCAAGTGAAAAAAATATTAAGGAATTGAAAGGAGACGGTGTGTGGGGGGGGCCGGCCGGGGAGAAGACGGTGCATAATTTTTGCCTTTCTCACTGCAGTTCACTTCCGAAACAGAAGGAGGGCTTTTTAGAGCTGAAAGCAAAAGAAGTATTGGTTCGGTACCCTCTAAAGCTCTGCTCACACTAGACTAGTACATGGACCTCCGGTAATTTTTAATAATTGCAGAGGACGTCTGTGGTTTTAATCCTGTGCAAATTAGCCATGTCCGTAATTTGTAAAGTAAGAATCCCAGGGCAAATTACCCACCATATTTCGGCAAACACAGAGGGTTAATATTAGTTCCTTGTGAATTGGTATCTCTGTGATTTGATGGTTTGGGGTTGTTGAAAGGTTTTTTGTTTGTTTTTTTCTTCTGCCATGTAAACACCTCAGTCAGACTTTAACCGATGTTGATGTTCTGACCATACTCCTAGTTGCCGTGGTTAGAGATAGGGATGTTCATTTTTGCTTATGTGGGAAGGGGTGCTGCAAAATGGATCAGGCATTACAAAAAAAAAAAAAAAAAGCACTGAGGAGGGACTAGTGTTTTTAATTTAGGCTAAGGAAAGTGCCTATATATATATATATATATATATATATATATATATATATATATATATTCATCAATAAATCAGTAGTCCAATGAAATGGCCTAATCAAGCTGTAACCGTAGCTCCACTAAACTGTGTATTATTAAATTTCACGATGTCCCCAGGTAGAACTAGTCACAGGCTAATGAGGCTTAGGAAAAACAGGTCTTGACAAGTGCTCTTGGGAACCTTTTTATTCTTAAGCACCTTCTTTTTTCCCTTTTTTTATCTGTTTTGTTTTGAATGCAGAACAAATAGTTCTCTAAGTCACACCCTGAACGTTTTCATGTTTGTTAGTTTTTGTTTTTTTTTTTCAAAATTGATGATGGAAATAGTTGGAAATAGTTCACTTATTTATGTGCTGCTGCATTTCAGTTAAAAACAGGATTCAAATAAAACACCAATCCTAGATATTTTAAGAGTCTTTCATAAAAGGTTCCTTAAGGAACCAGTAAAAGGTCCTTACTATGTCCAAGAACCTGCTTTGGTTCTCTAAAGCACTAAATTGCATTGGTTCTTCAGAAAACTTCTGTGGAACTACGGTTCCATAAAGAACCTTAACAGTTTATTAATAAATGGTTCTTTGCCGTACCACTAGGTAAAAGGTTCCGATGGCATCACCAAGGAGAACCATGCTTGGTTTGAATTTGAAGCTTTATTTTTAAGGATGTATAAAAAAGAAGGAAATAATTCAAAAGCACAAGTGTGGCACAAAAAGACAAACTTTGTCATTCTTGATGAAGTGACTCAGAAACATGAGTGGTATTGTTTTGTCAGTGTGGTTTAATTTCTCAGTAAATACTGTTTTGTGAGCTTGTCGTTTTGTTCCAACAGTCATTGTTGCAAGAAAAGGTGTCACTGCTTTCAAATCATAGAAATTTCATTTTCAAAACAAAAATGTTCAAATTGAGAGTGGCAGTGGAACAAGAACCATATCAGATGTTCAAAAGCAAGCAAAAGTAAAGAAAGTCAAGAATGAGGCAGTGGTGCCTGCGTTAAAACATCCCTATCCTGAGTGCACATTTGTTCTTGGTGGTTTTTTAATTGCGTTGCCTTGACAACCAGAACAATGCTGAAAGGCTCTTTCACTCCAGTGCTGGCTTAAAATGATTTTCTCCATCATGCATTTAGCAAGCAATTAGTGAGACAGACAAGGAATTTAGCTTAAACCCGGTGTATCATTCCTGCTCTCAGAAAATGGAGGGGGTAGATGTGGGTGGGAAGGGGGGTGGAGGGCTGGAGAGCGAAGCAGAATTTTAATGCACAATATAAAGCAGTGGAAGAGTGAGCAAAATAAATTTGAAGGGTGGATAGAGACAGAACGATGGGCATGACAGGAGTGAAAAATCAAAAAATGTTTTGGACAATGCCCTTCTTTACAGTAGATCTGTGTGTGTGTGAGTGTGTGTGAATATTCATCACATATGGATATTCATCACACTCAGTGAGATGGCTCTGTTTTTCCACCACAAGGTTCAGAGTCTCTCCGTATTTGTCGCAGAGGTGTTTCCGTGGAGGGATCATCACATCATATTTCTTTGTTAAGCCCCTGAAAACAACAGGTCCTGTCAGAAAATTAGGATAGAGAAGTAAAGCATGACACATGTTCAAGCACAGCCTGCGCAGATGAATGCCAGGATGCCTGTCGTTTGGAATAATTTGTGCAGTTTTGGAGGGTGCTTCCATCATGAAAACATGATAGTGTCAAATTGGCTCTCTCTGAGGAAATTGCAGCAGGGTCATTGCTGTTCTCTGCACACTGTTCCGAGAAAGGACACAAAAAAGTAATTTGAAGTTTGGCAGAAGTAGTTTTCAGTGTTTATTCTGTGGAGCATTCTTGATGTGAGGTTGATGTTAAAATACCATTTCACCAACTGCATTCATTTCATTTTCACCAGCAAAGCTGTTTGAAAGACAGTGAGACATCAGATAGTGTGGCTGTGTACGTTATGTGCTCATATGTTGTGTTTAAATGATTATAATCCCAGTCATCCTGATTTGCTCATTTTCTGATGGCAGATATATTTCTCCATGGACCGTTTATACAGAAAGACATGTTGTTTTTTTTCATTCATTAACCTGCATCCACTTCAGTGACATGCAACAGAGGTCCACAGGCTGCAATCAAACCCGTGGCTGCTGCAGAAAGGACATAGCCTTTGTACATGGTGTGCCCACTTTACCAGGTCAGCTAATGGGCACCCCCTCCCCAGCCTTTTTGCAGGAAATGAAATAAATTCGCCAACCCCAATCTCTTCTTCATATGCCCTGTTGGCACTGACAACATCCAAGCAGGGACCTCATGGGCTAAAAGAATTTACCACCCATGCCTCTGTGTTTAGTGTGGTGTGTTCGCCTAGAATAAAGGTAGTCTCTGTTTCAGTCATTTACTGACCAAATCCATAGGATTATCTTGATTGTAATAGGTCGCCATGCTGAGTAGCTAGATTAGCCTCCCCAGTGTGCACCCAAAATGGTCTTAATATTTTTTACTGTGACCAATTCTTGACCCCGTATAAAAACACTGAAAAAAAAACAAGAAATTCACTGAGATGCCAAATGTTACAGAGATGGTGCTTTGTTTGGTGTTTGGTGTTCAAACATGCTCAGTCTTTAATTTTTACCTTTTAAAACTTTTTTTAAAACACAGACCCTCAGTATATATTGCTATAATATCTGGCTGTCTCTTGTGCCATGTGTTTTTAAATTTGTGTGCGTGCGTGCGTGTGAGAGAGAGAGAGAGAGAGACAAAGAGAAGGTGTGTATTGGTGCGAGCGTGAACACACCAAGAGGCAGAGGTGGATTGACTAACAACAGAAGCTGCAATGAGATGCCAGATTCAAGATGCTGGATCAAAGATGGCCGCAGAGTGGAGAAGGCCTTAGCTGACCATGTGACTGGTCAGACAAAGGAACAAAGAAAAGGCGGGAACTTGAAGTTCCTTTTCTGTGTGTTTCTGTTGAGGGCCAGTTTCTGAGTGCATGTATGTGATCTAATATGTATATAAAGTGCCTTGGTTAGTAAAAAGGTTGTTTAGTTGCATGTGTGGCACATGGTATTTTTTTTATTATTTATTTACCCACTTGTTTTTATGTTATTTTATATGTGTATTACATTCTCATTGTTAAATAAGAAAAGCTGAGGAGATCCACCAATGGTAGGGAAGCCCATATGTATGTGATACAGGCCGAAGTTTCACATACAAATCCACCAGCGGTGGATAGCCCCAACCCAGTGACAGCAAAGGTGCCAAAGTCTCAGCCAAAGAAAGCTCATCCCAAGGACTCTGCCACCCAGCAAATGCTGGAGCAGTTCAAATATGATGTCTACGAGATGAAGCAAGTCTTTCTGGCAGCCATGGAGGCCAGCACCCAACACTCTCAGAGACCACCAATCTCACACTAAAACACCTACCAGCCAACAGTGAGAATGAGGCCAGAGACCAGGCAGAGACCAAGGGGGTGCATATCTTGTCAGCAGGCACACAGAGAAGATCGCTGTGACCACTGCTTCCACAGTGGGGAGTCTGGCCATGTATCCCGTGGCTGTTGGAGGCCAAGACCAACGGGAAATGCAAACAGGCTTCTGAGAGGGGACCACCAGTAGCTCCAGACCCCGGGTCCCACCATACAACCTGCTAGAGAGACAGAGACAGTACCGAGTGAAATAAACTTGGGTGAGAGAAAGCCACAGCTCACCAGCATTTTCTCCTCCACATCTGCACTGAAACCCCTACATGTCAACTACATCAAGCCACACCGAAAGACCAAGTTAGTAAGCCTTATTGGGAAACAGTGTCTGGTGAACTGTAAGATAGATGGTGTTGCAGTGGAAGCCCTGTGGGACAGTGGAGCACCGGCCACAGTCATCAAGGGGGTCTAGAAAGCAAAATATCTTCTGCACACCGTTGTCAGGCCCTTTAAAGAACTCCTGGGACCACTCCCACTCCTGGGTTAGCAGCTAACCAGACTGAAATTCCTTTAAATGGCTGGGTTGAAGTGGAGTTTAAGCTGTGCAATAGGGAGGGAGAAACAGAGGCCCTTACAGTCCCCATACTGGTGTTGGATAATCCTGGAGTGGCAGAGAGACCCATCATAGGATACAATGTTATCGAGAAGGTGGTTACAGTGCAGAGCCCAGGTAAAAGAGCGGACTGTACAACTATCCAGGTAGTTGGTGCTGCCTTCCCCCTCAGACCAAAGATTGCCAGGATGGTAGTCAAACTTATCCAGACCCCAGACTTGTGTGAAAATGTTGGAGTTGTGACAACGGGCTGGAGAAGAGTCCATTTGTGTGCCAATGAGGTGACAATTATCTCCGTGCCAGCCCATCTGGGAGCCAAATTCAAAGGTCAAGAACTCCTTTTCACCCCCAGTGACCTGCATCCACTACCTGAGGGCGTTGAAGTGACTGAGGGCCTTGTAAAGACCAACACTGGGAGAAAAAGGGCTTCTATCAGCATTCCCATCGCCAACAGGACGAGCCACCTCATTATATTGGAACGGCGCACCATCCTTGGCCAGCTGAATATATTAAAAGCTGTGTATACTGCCAACCTCTTTCCCAACCAGCCTGAAGCCTCAGTCCCAACTTCTACCCGCCATACCACCAGTTCTGCAGTCAGCATAAACCCCATGTGCACAAGAATGTGGAGAGAGGGAGAAAACATCAGCCCTGGTGAAACACAGCGACCAAAATGGCAACTCCCTGTTGACCTGGAACACCTGCCTGAGCACCAGAGGGAAGCAGTTAAAAATATCTTGCTTGAAGAGTGTGAGGCATTTGCATATGGTGAGGATGACATTGGCAGTATACCAACACTAAACATGCATATTACACTCAGTGACCCCTAACCGGTCTAGAAGACATATATGTCCATCCCTAAGTTGCTCCATGCAGAGGTGAAGGAGTATCTCCAGGACCTGCTAAACAAGGGTTGGGTCCCCTCCAGGTCACCATACTCCTCTCCTGTGGTGTGTGTGAGAAAGAAGAATGGAAGTCTTCACCTGTGTTGTGATTACAGGGAGCTAAACAGTAAATCGATGCCAGACCGACATCCCATCCCTTGCATATAGGACATGCTGGGTGCCCTGACTGGCAGTTAATGGTTTTCTGTCTTCGATCAAGGAAAAGATTACCACTAAGGATTCCTGGATCCTCAAAGCTGCCCACTAACTGGCTTCATCACCCATGGGGTCTCTATCAGTGGACAAGAATTCCCTTTGGCCTTAGCTCAGCCCCTGCAGAGTTTCAGAGGAGCATGGAGGAATGTTTGTCAGGTCTCAGGGAAACAATATGTCAGCCATATCTTGATGACGACCTTGTACATAGCTCCTCCTTTGAAGATCACCTTGAGCATGTGCTGTGGTGTTAAAAAGGTACAAGCAGCATGGCGTTAAGCTCACCTCACCAAATGTGAGTTTTTCAAAAGACAGGTGTGGTTCCTGGGAAAAATGGTCAGTGGAGAGGGTTATGCGATGGATCCTAAGGACTTAGCTCTTGTCCAGGCACTCAAGCAGAGGAGCCCAGCTACTGTAGGAGAGGTGAGGCAGATCCTGGGTTTTGTCTCGTATTACAGATCCTACATTAAGGACTTCTCAAAGATTGCCAAGCCCTTGTTTGCCCTCCTCTCCTCAGACACAAAGGATTCAGACACACCCAACCCACTGCCAGCCACAGAACTCAGGGGAAGAAGAAGGAAACCAGCCAAGAATTCAGGCCAAAAGCCCTCCCGCACCCATATTAACTGGACACAGCACCACCAGTCCATCTTGGATCAGTGAATAGACTGTCTGTTCTCTCTGCCTATTCTGGGCTACCCTTACCTGACATAGCCCTTTGTTCTACACTGTGATGCTTCACAATATGGACTTGGGGCTGTCCTGTATGAGAGACAAGGTGGCACGATGTAACTGTAATTGCATGTTATAATTGCCTATGGCTCCAGGTCACTCACACTTCCTGAGAAAAACTACCACACGCACTCGGGCAAATTGGAGTTCCTGGCAATGAAGTGGGCTATCTGTGAGAGACTGTCCTCACCAATGAAGAAACCTACCTGGGAAAGTGTGTGTGTCCAAGCACTGAATCTAGTCCAAGAGGCCTCCTCTGATGCTCTAGGTCCTCCTCTCACCCCTGAGGAGCTCAGAGAGGCCCAGGGTAAAGACCCAGTTATTGGTAGACCTCTCATGTACCTAAGCCATCAACAGAGGCCTTTGAGTTTTGAGCTTTACACCAAAGACCTGACGTGTGGTTTATTAAGACAGTAGCCAAAGCTTTATATCAGGGGTGAAGGAGTACTACACAGGAGAACAGTGGATAAAGACCAACTTGTCCTGCCTCGAGTTTTCCATCCCCTTATCTTTCACAAGCTTCATCAGAAGATGGGACATTTAGGAGTGGAGAGAACAGTGAGACTCATCAGAGACTGATTCTTCTGGCCGAGGATGCATGTCAATGTGGAACATTTTGTCACCAAGAAATGTGAGTGCCTCAAAAAGAAAAAAGCCACAAAGACAAATGAGAGCCCCACTAGAATCTATAAAGAATACCCACCCCTTTGAGATGATATCCATTGACTTCCTGCACCTGGAGACCTGTAAACAGGGATTTGAATACATCCTAGTTGTAATGGATCACTTCATGCATTTTGCACAGGCCTATCCCACAAAAAACAAAGGAGGCTAAAACCGTTGCAGATAGATTATTTAATGACTTTATCCTCTGATTTGTAAAATCCACCATGACATGGGAAAGGAGTTTAACAACAGACTCCTTGGGAGGTTGAAAGAACTGAGTGGCATACGAGGGTCCCACACCAGCCCATATCATCCAGAGGGAAATGGTCAAGTAGAGAAATTCAATAGGACTCTACTCAGCATGTTAAAGAGCCTGACAGAGGAAGGGAAGGCAGACTGGAAGACTTCTTTGCCAAAAGCTGTCCATGCCTACAACTGCACAGGCTCTGAGGCGACTGGCTAATCCCCCTATTTCCTCCTGTTCTGCAGATCCCCCAGGTTCCCAATTGACCTCTTGTTCAACCTGGATGTTAGTAACAAACATGAAAGGCATGAAGACTATGTGGCACACTGGCAGAAGAATCAAGAGGCCTATTCCATCGCTAATAACACAGCAACCAGGAAGGCTGCGAGAGGAATGGTGCACTATGACAAGAAAACATATGGTCATGAGTTGCAACCTGGAGACAGAGTTCTGGTCAAGAACGTGGAGGACCTGGAAAACTCAGATCCTACTGGGAGGACAAAGTACACATTGTCATCCAGAGAAAAACTTCTGATGGCCCTGTCAGTGAAGTTACAGCTGAAGATGGGAGAAGCGGCAGTAGAGTGCTCCGTTGTAACCTTCTCTTATCCTGTGACTACTTACTTGTGGAGGAACCAGCCAAGTCTGCAGTCCCTGATTGGTGTCCTAAAAGGAATACAAAGGGGAATTCAAATTGACAAACACACACATCCCTCACAAAAAGAGAGGCAGAACATAGTGAAAGTGACTCTGAGTGTGACCATGAACTCAGATACCCCTTGCAGAGTCATAAAACATTCCCCTGGACAGAAGAAAAGTTTTTGTTGGGCCCAGAGGTAGAGCCCTTTGAACCTTGCTCCACTCAGCCCTTCTTCACTGCCCCAGAGTCCCTTTCATCTGAACCTCCAGCTCCATGACCCCTGCCCCACTCTTCTGTTCCTGCACCACTTCTTCACTTACCTGTTCCTGAACTCCCACAACCAGTCCCTCATATTCCCGGACCGAACACACCCACACTACACTACATTGGTGTGGACAGTGTGGTGTTGGAGGGACACACAAGGGAGGCACAGGTCCGACAACACCTGTCCTCCACTGAAGTTGAAGACAGTGTCATGTCACCCTTTCCCCAACTATAAGCACGAAGGGTCAGACAACAGCCTCAGAAACTGACTTATAATACTCTTGGTGTACCCAGTTATAGTGATATTAATTTGATGGAGATTATAATATACCCTCCTTGCCCAACGCTGAAGCTCCCTTAACGTTTTGGAGACCATTGTAATATATAGACACTGTAGTTTGAGGTGCCTCCTACCATTTGTGTGGTTAAAGTTACTGAAAATTGTAAAGGTGTCAAATGTCAGGAGACATTTCAAAATGTGGCGGAGAAAAAAATATGCTTGCACTAACACACCTTCCCTTGGTCTCTCTCTCTCTCTCTGTCACACACACACACATTTACATATCCACACTTGTATATACAGTTGTATATATTAGCAGTTAGGATATATTGTGTGTTTTTTTTAGCATTGCTTTTCTTGTTGAATAAATGTTTTTGGAATCATACTTGCTGTCTGCTTAATGTTGTACATAAGTGAGTATTTTGCTAACTACTGTGTCAAGAGCTCCGAAATCCTTCACTCATAACCATCAATATGGTAATTTTGGTTAAAATTATTATTTTAATTATTGATCAGAGTTCCAAATTGATAATTTAGTGTATTTTACTAGGCTGTTTTTATTGATCTGCTATCATTTTCCCTTTCCTGGAATGGTTCCCCACGAGGTGATTTAATGTAAATTAAGTCACATTATTTAACATAATTAATAAATATTTTTAAATATCATTCATTATTTCTGACAGCCATACTTTACCAATTGGGGACCCTTAATTAACTTGGTGTGTGTGTGTGTGTGTGTGTGTGAGTATGTATATTAGGTTTTTATTTAACATTAAGAACCTAATATACATATAAAATAACATGAAAAGAAGTGGGTAAATAAATGATAAAAATACTATGTGCCACACATGCAAGACCCTGTCTGTATGAGGCATTAACAAACTAAATTCCAGACTAACCAATAACCCAATAACAAAGATATCCGAACAACAACTCATTCAATAGCATTAACATCAATACATGTTACACATGATATAACAAAAGACAAAGTGAACAGTCTTGCTCAGCCTCTACTTATGTCCTAATGCTAAGATGTTACTTGCCAATCCAGGAGTGGTAGAAGAGTTCTTTGGGTTGCTGGCTGAAGGAAAGAGATTCTGGTTCAGTCACGTCTGTGCAGTTCCAAGGATCCAGGGCGAGGCTGGCCGGTCCTGGTGTCCTTATAGAGATAGCAGTTCAGTGCTATCTCAGTTCTGTTCTCCTTTGGCTTGAGAAGTCAGCTGTGGCTTTCTAACTTCTGCAAAGTCCCTTTAAACTTGGAAAGTAGAGCTGAGGCAAGGCTGCAGCTCCTGCTGAGAGCTTAGGTGCAGAACGGGGAAGGGCAGCACAGGTCCTCCAGAACCTACAACTTTCCTCGGAGGAGGTTGGAAGCGAGAGCCAGAAGATCAGCAGATGTGTCTCTTCTTGGATGTGTGGCATCCTGGGGGGTTGCAGTGGTAGACCAATCATGTCTGATGATGGATCCATGGGAGAATCTAACATATAGGTATTAGGACATGGGGCACTCTGGGACATTTAGCTAAAATGGCTGTTCTTTGTTTGAGGAACAAAGAAGACAACAAAAGGAACTCACAGAACATGTGACACATGTCCAGTGTCAAGTGTACAAATGAAGAAATCATATGTGGAATTCCCAGGTCCCTACACTATGAACCAGTGATAATAGCATCAATGCTAAAAACAGAAAGAAACAGCAGCTGGATTGCACCAACAAGGATTCACTTTTAAACCTGACTGAAGCATAGTAGCTGCTCCCTTCCGGTTCAACCACGGACACAAGGCATTTCTCTCATGTTATGAGCTTTTATTACACAAGCATGTGGTCACACATATGCTGTAAATCATGCAGTGAGAATCATTGGCTGCATTAACTTAAAGAGGAGAGCAGAAACAGTGTCGAGTGTCTTCACAGCTCGTAATTTTATCTTTACAACTCATCTTCGGCAGCAATTTGATTACTCAGCCTCCATTACCTTGCAGGTAAGGACTTCAGCTCTCAAGAAGGGGGGGGGAAACACCGCAAACAAGGGAATCAGTTCCAGTATTCCAGTACACAGGTCCTTTCAGACACATATATTTGTATAATTCATTTTAAACTATAGCAATATTAACTAACAAAAGACACACAAGCATGATTAAATTCAACTCAAATATCAATGATGAACTGAAAGGTAGAAATGACACTAATGGCAGCTATAGTCATGGTTTCAATTAGAATTCTGATGCACCAAACTAGTTTCAAATAAACACTTTAACTCTTTTTTGGGTACTTTTTGCTCAAAGGCAAAGTTTGCTTCACTGTGCGCCATGTAATGAATTCCTAATAATGTGATAAGTTATTATGGTAAAAATGTCAGGAAATGTTCATTCATTATTGGTCAAATTACTGCATTATTGGGTTTTATCAGTCATGTTACATACAAGTGATTACATTTTCAGACATGATTACATTATCAGGAAATGATGACATAATTGGGTGCAACAGCCAAATGAAGACTTAGGATGACGATGTCGATGACGACCGCCAAATATTCTAATAATGATGACACCATGACGATGATGATGGCATTTTTGTCATAACAACAAATCCGCTCCAGTGATGAAGACAGATCTGCATTGCTCAACACTCCATCAAATGTGCCCCCATTGTGCTCCAATCAGGGCCTCCTCTCATTACTCTTCATTCAGCCAATGAGTTTGACGGCAGGAAGAAAAGGTGGAAAGTCCCCTCCCTCTCCTCCATGTCCAAAAGAACAGAAATCAATTTCATCTATTGGACCCTGCCCCATAGCTGGCTGCTTAGCCCTCTTTTGATGCAGCACACACACACACACACACACACACGAACACACACACAAACCTCTCTGACACCTCTTTAGCTCACTTTTGTTAGCCTTTCATTGCCCATGCCATATGGCAAGTGAGAGGGATCCAGTGTGTGTGTGTGTGTGTGTGTGTGTGTGTGTGTGTGTGAGTAGACCGTGAGGTCAGAGGGGGGGATATAGAAGGCTGACCTGCTCACAAAGACTCCCTACTCCATCAGTGATGTCTATGAATACATGGGGACAAGTCCGGCTGAATGGGAGAGCAGAAGCCGCGGAGAAGTCGTCTCCAGAGGGAGGGGGGTCAGTGGCAGGAAGACGGAGGGGTGCCTGTGTTTGGATGATGGGGGCATTAGCAAGATGGATGTTAGGGGGGGATTATGAGAGCAAGAGAGAGAAAATGAAAGAGACAGGGGGTAGATGGGGGACAGGGGGTGGGATATGGGGAACAATTGTGATTAAAATGAGAGCTGAAGAGAAAGCACATGTGAGAAACAAGTCAAAATGTGCTCGTTGAGGTGCGTGCTGTGTGCTGTGTGTTTGGGGGGATATGAGGTGATCCCTGTGCCACGGGGATCGACAATAGGCCAGCAGGTCCCTCTCTGTGTGATGACAAGGCTCTCGAGGTGCTATGTGTGCATGTGTGAGTCTGTGCATACATGCCCCACTCTGTGTATCCCAGCAGGCTGTTCTCTATAGGAGCACAAGTCTATGTGAGCAGACAGATTCTCATTAACGACATCTGACAGCCAAAGCAGGGAGCACACAGTGAGGTAGCAGGTCAGCAAGTGTTACAAACTCTCCTCTTATTGCTTCTGAAGTTTTACATGTGAATGTGTATTTCTGTGTGTGTGTGTGTGTGCGTGTGTGTGTGTGTGTGTGTGTGTGTGCACTCGCGCATATATATAACGGGGAACATACTCATCGTTATACAGTCACCAACAGGGAACAGCAAACTAACAGGGGACATTTTTAAGTCCCCACTTGGACATGCTCTAAATCATCATAAAATCATGTGTTATGGCCTCTGGTGAAATTTTTCAGATTTTGCCAAGAGGGGACCAAAGTGTGTGTGAGTGTTTATATCCATATTCAGAGCTCTCCCTCCTGGTTGGAGCTGGTATTTGAACGACCCATTCACACACGTCGCTTTTAACACTCCTCTCCCCAGCAGCCTTTCAGACTGCAGATGGGCCGTTAAACAGGCTTTAGTAATGTTAATGTGGGTGACATGAAGACCACAGAATGTAATGTATCAAATATGATACAAATAGCATGATAGGGTTAATAAAGACACCAGTCTCCTGAAAAGTGATTTGTTATTAGTCTTTGCATTAAAATTCAAGGCTTGGCTTTAGGTGATTTCATAAGTTTTAAGCTCTATACTGTATTAAAATAAAGGGCTACCCAGAAGGCAGGAGAGAAATCAGTATTTTAGAGCCTTAAAAAAAGCAAGAAAACTATAATCCAAGCAGAATAAACCTTTACATAAAATGATCAGCAGTAAGATTTTTTCTTTTTAGGTTTAATTATGTAAAATGATGTAACATCAGACCTTGACTAGACCTTTAAAGTTGTTCAGTCCTCTGATACTATACCCAGCCCTGACCAGTTTTTCACGAGCACTGAATGTCAATCAGTTTTCAATATACTTCAAAATACACTCTCAGTCTATACGCATAGAAATGTAATTTGTTTGTGGGTGCACATTATAAAGCATGTCCAAACATAGGATAATGCAACATGAGTCCACTGTTGGCTGGTACATAATGACAATTAGTTCCCTCTTGGATAGCATGGAGTGGCGTTCACACTCCACCATGTAAAGAATAAATAAAATGAGATAGATAAGACTTACACAAAAAAGAATCTCACCTAAATAATTCAAAATTATTCCTCAACTATGATTACAATGACTGTGATTATTATAATTATAACTAATATTTTATAACAAACTATAAAGGCTCAGTTTTAGTGGATGGCTTAACCATCTAGCTTGACACTGTTTTTTAATCTGACTTCCCAGAGGGCAAGGAAATATTTTAATATTTAAAGAAAGGAGAAATAACAATAACAACAATAATAATAATAATAATAATAAGGGTAGGAAGAAAATGTGGAGAGAAAATACCAGCAAGATCTTTACTAATTTTAATGAATTGCTTAAATTAGTTTATTATCAAATTTAACTTAACCTTGAGATTAGCTCAATCCTCCAAAACTCCCTTTGAGTTTTAGGATGCACTAGAAGCACTAGATTTCTATCAATCTTACAATGTACATATGTTTTTTTCTCTATAATCACAGGAATGCATTTATTTGCTGATCTACTCTACAGGCAAGAGGTCCACACTTGTGTAGTATAAAGCAACAGGGGTCCACAGTTGGCTGGTACATAATGACACAAGTTACTTGTAAATATATCTAAACTAAATCATGTAATTTTTTTGCTTCTAAAAGGATCTGTAAGTATGTATTTTGTAACTGAATATAAAGGCTCAGCCGTTGTGGATGTCTTCTTACCATTTTATAGCTTGACACTGTGTTTAAAAAGGAGCTACCCCAGTCCATTCTCATTGTTAACTTTTCAAATACATTCCCTCTGTCAGTGCTTTTGGCATACCTGCATCAATCTGGATCATGGCAGGATGATGTGAGATGAGAACATAGCCGGACAGAGCCAGCGGCATTGTTATTATCGTCAGTAGACAGCCAGACAACCACGAGGCACATCTGCATACATCTTGCGTGGCTAGCATCACTTGAGAATATGGATGGGCGTACTCAAAACTTCCATTTAACAGTTTTTACAAGCAAAAAAAAAAAATGCCATGCAAGTTTTAGGTTTTATTTTGAGGATTTAAAGGTTTTTTTCTATTGGAAAGAATATTAAAACAAAAATGTTATTTTTTTTAAAAGGAATAAAGTTTCATCATCATTGAATGATGCCTTTTCAGAGCCAATATTTGCATAAAAAATGAAGCAAATAATTTAAAAATAGCTTTGCTGGTCCAAAGTCTTCTTTGTAAAACATCAGAGCCACTCAGAAATACTTAGAGGGCAACTGAGGAACTGAGTGGATTAGTTGTGGGCAGACATACAGTGAAAATCAGATTTTAACCGGTTTAAATAGTTAAGAATTCTGTGTAGTTGCAGTGATTTGACAAAATTGCAGGGTCTCCCAGAATTCACAGGAATCAGCTGAATTTGGCATTTATTGTTATGGTTGAAATCCAATGTGTGTGCCCATCTATAGAATCCATTTTATTTGTCGCTCACATTACAGAAAAGAGGTCCACACTTGAGTTGTATAAAGTGACATGAGTCCACTGTTGGCTGGTATATAATGACACAAGTTCCATCTTAGATATATAGTATAGAGTGACATTCCCATTTCAACATGGATAAATGACAAAGAATAGGAAAAAGAAGTTAGATGCATTATTGTTCAAAGAAAATAATCTTACAAAATGTAATAATAAAATTATTTATTTTTTTAGGAAATTGGAGATAGAAATATCATTTAGTTTTTTAGGTACATTGCTTTTTTGAATCGTGCACCTGAATAAGTTTTTGAGTTGCTGTTTAAGAGTGTGCTCCTTTTTACCTTTGTGTTGAAAACACATTGACAACCCATCATGATATAAATGACTGAGAGCAATCTTTAATGGTATTTATAATATGGGAGGTTTTGTGAGCAATCAGTTTGTCTCAGTTACAGGGATAAGTCAGTTAGAGGAATGATTAACCTCTGAAACCCTCTGTTCAACTGCTGAGATGAACTATTTCAAATTCTATAGGTTTTTGGCTGTACTTTTGGCTGTACTTTAACTTTAAATTCTAAAAAGGAAAGTCAGTCCACACTTTAATCCCCTCTTGGCCTGTACAAAATGACACTTCTTGTTTTGTTTTGTTTTGTTTTGTTTTGTTTATATTTTCTCCAATGTTTTAAATTAATCTTAAATCTGCATTAGACAGATAAATTGTATATACACATTACTAGATCTCAAGAAAACCAAAACAACTACAACTACTAAAACAACTAAAGAAATATAAAACAGCCAACAATACAAAAACTGCAGAACTAGGATCAAAATAGGATTCACTTCTCAAGTAAAATAAAAAATAACGCTGAGAGATTTGGATTGGATTGTCTGCTGTGTACGACCTTTGAAGTCTTCTGTTGTAGGAGAGGGAACTGAGAGTTTTTTAAATGGGTGTACTGGCATGCAAAATTACCAAGCACATTTATGGATTGTGTCTTTAACAGAGGCTGACTACTCATTTTGTATTGGATTAAATGATTTGCCATCTCTCTGTGTGCATGCTGCAGTGCCCAGAGGGACTTATTATTATTCAACACAGTTTTGGTTTATATGAAGAATTTCAAATTCCTTAAAGGGTTTTTAGTTTATGATGTAAGCATTAAACAATCCTCCACATTGACTGAGTGGGAGTGTCCAGCACCCATGTGCCTTTAAGGTTGCCTCTGAGAAATGAGTGACTTGGAGAGGGTGAGGGGGTCAGCGTGTGCAGCTCTGTGCCAGGCCTTGATTCTCTGCAGTGTGGGGTTGGTTTCTTTGTTGTTGACGATGGTCAATAGGCCATTCCACATTAAGCTTCAGAGATGCTAATTTATATTAGCTAGAATGTTACATCCAACTCTGACTACCTGAGACATGGGTCTGTCCCCTGTCCTGGGTTAAGCAAGTGGCACACAGTGCTTATTTTAGCTGGTACAACATCTCTGGATTATTGGGAAGAACATCCTAAAAGTTTACAGATTGGGCATATAATTCTCCACTCAAATTCCACTAGCTTGAATACTGATACAAAAGTAGTACTTTTTTACTGGATAGTTAAATATTTGAACATATTTAATCACCTAATAATTACATGAATTTCATGGCAAACCATTGTGATGTTACATAGTTTATTGTGCCAAGTTAACATTTAATTGTTCTAATCATAATAAAGGTTTGGTTTCAACTATAGGAGTAAAACAAAACTAAAGAGTAAGAGTGATCGTCTGATCATCATGTTAAACATATTCAGGAAACAGAAATAAAATGTCAGAATGCAACGTTGAGCCAAAGAAAAACATGGTGGATTATTGTAGTTTTGTAACATAGGTTTTGTTATATTGATCTGTAATGTTGAATTTATGTAGTCCATTTTCACCTCCTGAACCCTTTTCATTTGAGCTGCAGTGATATAAATTTAAAAGGTTTGGTCATAAATCAGTTTGAACTTATATATGAAAATAAATAGTTTTCTAACCTATAAAAACATTTAATGGGGCAAACGTGTATGCATACTTAACACAGCGCTGAGAAACAAAAGCATTTTTTAAGTGACTGTAAGATTTAAAACAGCAAATGCAACTTTAAAATGGCCTCCCCAAATAATATGTCAAGATCCACTACATGGTATTTTTTAACAGTTTAACAATATACCATCAGTAGTGTATCAGTGTATCAGCGTACCATCAGTAGTTGCAATTTATTTATTAGTTATCAAGTAGTATTGACAAAAGTGAAATTAACAGTCTGTTAACAGCCAGCTTAGGAAAGATGACACTGACATGTAAAATTACCAGCACATTTATGGAGCTAAATGCATCCCTAAAGGAGGTTAAATATTCATTTGTTTGTGAAAAATTGTTGTTCATCTCTCTAAGATGTTAAACATTTGATTCAGTGGTGCTCTGCATTATTAAGTAAGCAATCACATGGTGTTATAGATATATTGTTAGATTTATGAGCCTTCAGTTGATGAAGCTGACAAAAAATATGTAATTTCCTCTACACTGAAGAGGTGGAGTGACCAGCACCCATATGATTCTCAGATCCTAACTTTGAATGTTGAACAGTGGAGACTGCTGCCACTGAAGTGAGTGACCTGCAGTGAGTGGGGGTTTGACTCTGTGCAAGTCAGTCTGTGAAAATCTGTCAGGCCTTGATTCCTGCAGTGCGGGGATGGTTTCTTCTAGCTGGCGATGGTCGCTAGCACATGACACATTGAGCTAAGGGGTTGCTAACTTCTCATATCCAAGATGCTGTATCTGATTTAGACTGACTGAAACGTGGCTTATTCCCCCATCCTGGGTTTAACAAGTAGCACACACTGCTTATCTTGGTTAGTACAACATCCCTGGATTATTGGGAAGAACACCCTGAAATTATGCGAGTAGGCATACAATTCTCCACTTTAATTCCCATTTTAAATACTGTTTTTTTTTCAAAACTTGTACTATTATGGATATTTAAGTAGTTGAACATATTCAGTTACCTAATGATTACATCTGTTATTTCATGACATACCATTTTGATGTTGCAGAGGTTATTGCCTCAAGTTTACATTTCATTATTCTAATTATAATAAAAGGTTCTGTTTTAACTAAAGAGGTAAAACAATACTACAGAATTAGATACTCTGTAAAGCATCTACAAACATTATTTAGATAGTTAAAATGTTGTCAATGGTTATTGATTGTATGGAGTAAAACTAATTTGGCCCTTTTAAATGTTTTTATAGGTGAGCTACATAAAGAGTACATGTTTGTGTCCTGATTGTGTGATTATCATTTTAAACACATATATGAACAGAAAGTCAATGTTGACATGCAACTTTGAGCCAAAGATAAATGTAGTGGGTTATTGTTGTTTTGCAACTTTTGTAACCTATTAAAAATTTAATGAAGGGCAAACATGTATGTATACCTTACAAAGTGCTTAGAAAGACATTATTTATTAAGTGACTCAAAAGATTTAAATAGCAACTGCAACTTTATAATGGTCTTCCAAATAGTATTTCAAGATCTGCTACATGGTATTTGTTAACAGTTTAACAGTTTATTACCATTAGCAGTTGCAACTTTATAGTAACCATTCCATCAATGTTTATAAACAGTTTTCAAACCAACTAATAATAGTTAACAAAGTGTTATAAATATTTGGTCTATCTATCCAAGAGATATTTATATTGTATAATTTACTTTTTTTGTTTTTACAAAGGTTTACAAATTAGTTGGAAACCATTAATACTTAGTTTACTTAGTATATTTATACAAGACTGTATAAGTCTTGGTATTTGACTAATAAAATAACAATCTATAACATTACTTATAATGGGTAAAGTTAATTAGTTATCATTTCTTCATTGGTTATCAAGGAGTATTGACAAAAGTATAATTAACAGTCAGTTAACAAATTATTAATGATGCCTATAATACAGTAATGCCAGCTTCAGAAAGATGATACCGACACGTAAAATTACCACATTTATGGAGTAAGATGCATCACTAAAAGAGGCTGAGTATTCATATGTGTGAAAAAAAATGTTATTCATCTCTGTATGATCTATGTACATTTGATTCAATGGCTTTGTGCATTCTTTAGAAAGCAATCTGTCTTTATTACATTCACACACAGTTTTATAGATATATTTTTATATTTACTTGGCCTTCAGTTGATGAAGTGGACAAAAATATGTAATTTCTTCTACACTGAAGAGGTGGAGTGACCAGCACCCATATGATTCTCAGATCCTAACTTTGAGTGTTGAACAGTGGAGACTGCTGCCACTAAGAAGTGAGTGACCTGCAGTGGGTGAGGGGTTTGATTCTCTGCAAGTCAGCCTGTGAAAATCTGTCAGGCCTTGATTCCCTGCAGTGCGGGGGATGGTTTCTTCTAGCTGACGATGGTCGTTATGGGCGTGAGGACATTACACATTGGGCTTCAGGGTTGCTTACTTCTCATATCCTAGATGTTGTATCTGACTGAAACATGGCTTTTTCCTCTTTCCTGTGTTAAACAAGTGGATGTTGGGTAAGATAATGTTAAACTGTAAAGAGTAGAAATACAAGCAGAATTCCACATTTGTCGTCAATTGCACAATTGACTACAAGCTATTCAAAAAAAGGAGTTAAACATGTTTTTCACATGAAGAAACATCTGCTGGGAAGTGACATAATAACCACATGTATGTAATATCACTGAAATAATTGAAAGGTAATTATTTATTAAGTGGCCCTCTAAAGCAGTAGGGCATCTTGGCTCTCAGTGGCTCTGTTTGTCTGAATTTTTTAGCATAATGGCCATCATAAACACGTTAACATTAGTTAAACGTGAAGTGCTAAAGAGTTGTTTCAGTTGACAACACTGGAATGTAAAGACCTGTAAAGCTGAGTGTCAATGTAAAACTTATTTTAGCAATCTCACATGCCTTCATGCACACTCTCTGTGCAAGCAGTGACAATGCTGTATACCAGCCCTGTATTTGCCAACTAATTTACAACTCTATGTGTTACCAACTATAGTTATCAAAAACAACCAAAAAATAGATATAACAATAATAAAAACTTAGTTCTGGGTTGCACAAACCTCTTTGAATGGGGTCAACAGAAGATAACTAGTGAAGGCCCATTCATAGATGTGTATCCTGCTGTGATGGTTTGAGATGAGGTGTTGGTGGCTCATCACCATTTCAATGCCCATCAAAAACACTAACATACCAGTTAAACTTTAAGTGCTAAAGAAAGGTTTTAGTTCACAATACTGGAATTTAAAGTCCTGTAAAGCTGAGTGTCATTGTGAACTTATCGTGATTATTATATTATTTATTATGTGCCTTTCACTTCATGCACACTCTTTGTGCACTGTGACAATGCTGCATGTGCCAGTGTGTAGTATATGTTATAGACTGTAGTCATTAAAAAAACAAACATCTTTGAATGGGGTCTAGATTAGATTATGCTAAAATACACTTACAAACACAGGTGTTTCATCCATCACTAAAAAACTATTCATTTTGAACACAATGGAACACATTACAAAACAAGATATTTGGTGTTCAAATCCATTACCTATCATAATAGCATGAAAAGGAGCCTTGAGAAATACATAAAAGAGACAAGGCTAAAAACCAAAAATGAATGGCCATGACCTTTGACCCATAAAAGCTGCACTGCATTAAATACCAACATGACTGAAGGATATCACAAAATGAGCTCGGGGACACTAAAACCACTGACAGTGGACACAGTTTATCACTGTATCTATAAATGCAAATTAAGACTTAACTATGCAAAGTGAAAGCCAGATATCAGCAAAATCCAGAAACACTGCCAACTTCCGCCGGACCTGAGCTCATCTGTCACGTCACAGTGAATATTAAGACAAGTTATAATTGTGTTCACATTATAGCCTTTATTTTAAAAAGCTACAATGGCAACATTTCTGGTGCCAATTTACTAAACAATGAGAAGCTTTACTGAATAGATACATTTTTGTATTAGATATTTTCTCTTTACAAAATGCACCTTTCTATTTCTTTTCATTAATCTATGGTGGAGTGTGAATATCACTCTGTCCTATCAAAAGGGAACTTGTGTCATTATGTACCAGCCAACTTGGGACCACCGTCGCTTTATTCTATATGTGTGGCCCTTTTTCTGTAATGTTGATCAACAAAAGAAAATGCATTCTTATGCATATCAATTGAAAGCACACACATACATTGTAAAAGAGATCCTGTGCTTGTAATAACTCTTAATGGGAATTTCCAGTAAAAGTCTGATAATAAATCTATTTTTATGATTAATCAGCAAATACTGTTGCTGACCTTTATATCGTTTGGTCCTTTCTGGGAAACCCTTCATTGTAAAGGTGAACATCTAAAGTAGGAATTCCAGTATGTTTTTTCCATGGCCAAGGGATCAGCCAGTATGTGTGATATCTCTGATCTAGACACTAGAAGAAGTCTCAGACTTGTAATGTCATGAAGTATAAAGTCTGGGCTGCTCCTTCTGCTCATCGAGAGCCCTAATTTTGGGGACCAACAGAATGTTTGTTATCCCTTAAACCCAAAATGAACTTATTTATTTTGGTGTTGTCAGATCTGTAACAGAAAATGTTCCCATATACTTATAACATTGTTCTGGCTGTTCTCAGTGTCATCTAGAAAATCTTTCACAATTTCATATCAATGGAGCAACTCTACTCCTTTATATCACATGACATCACAAGCACTCCAGTTTTTGGATATGGGGAGCAGTTGCCCATGTTTACTAATGTTTTAGACTGCCTTAGATCATAGAAATAATATGTATGTATTTTAGAAATGGGCATAATTTCCCATTAATACAGTATCAAGCCATAAAAAGGTTAAGCCAGCCACTAAAGTTGAGCCTTTATATTCTGTTACACAAACATACTAACAAATCATATTTGAAGAAGAAATGTAACATTATTCAGATGAGATTTTTTTTCACAAGTATTATTAAATATGTTTGTATGTGCTTTACATGGTTGAGTGTGAATGTCACTCCGTGCTATCTAGAAGGAACTTGTGACATTATGTACCAGCCAACAGTGGACTCATGTCATTATATCCTACTCAAGGGTGGACCTTCTTCTGTAATGTGCACCAACAAACAAGTTGCATTTCTTTAAGTACAGACTGAGAACACAAGTATATTGAAAACTTGATTGACATTTCACTACTTGTGAAAACTGGTCAGGTAAGTATTTGAACAATTTTAAAGGTCAAGTCAAAGTTTGATGTTACATAATTTTAATTTAAAACTCCTTTTAGTTTTCTTACAAAGGAAATGGAGTGTGGACATTTTTTTCTTTTAGAGTGCAAAGTTCAAAGAGTACAAACAGAAGTCGACTTATGAAGGCCCATTCATAGATGTGTATCCTGTTGTGATGGTTTTGAGATGAGTTGTTGGTGGCTCATCACCATTTCAATGCCCATCAAAAACACTAACATACCAGTTAAACTTTAAGTGCTAAAGAAAGTTTCAGTTTACAATACTGGAATGTAAAGTCCTGTAAAGCTGAGTGTCATTGTGAACTTATCGTAACATTTATTATGTGCCTTTCACTTCACGCACACTCTCTGTGCACTGTGACAATGCTGCATGCCAGTGTGTGTAGTATGTGTTACAGACTGTAGTCATTAAAAAAACAAACATCTTTGAATGGGGTCTAGATTAGATAATGCTAAAATACACTAACAAACACAGGTGTTTCATCCATCACTGAAAAACTATTGTGAACACAAAGGAATACATTACAAAACAAGATATTTGCTGTTCAAATCCATTAACTATCTGCCATAATAGCATGAAAAGATTTAGAGAACCTTGAGAAATCTCTGCATAAAAGGGACAAGGCTAAAAACCAAAATGAATGGCCATGACCTTTGGACCCATAAAAGCTGCACTGCATTAAATACCAACATGATATCACAAAATGAGCTTGGGGACACTGAAAACCACTGACAGTGAACACAGTTCATCACTGCATCTATAAATGCAATTTAAGACTCTACTACGCTAAGTGAAAGCCAGATTCAACAAAATCCAGAAACGCATACTGACTTCTCTGGACCTGAGCTCATCTGTCATGTCACAGTTTGATTTCTTTTCTTTTGGAAGCAAACAGCTTTTAAGGATTAGTCACAGACTTGTGTTAAATCATTTATAGTGATTAACTAATTAAAATAAATATATTATTTATTAAAATAAGTAATTATATTGCTGATCATTTTATGTATAATGTTACTCGTTTATAGATTTATTTTTCTGAATTTTTGGTGATACATTGGTAGTTACAATTGGTCTGGTCTAAATATACATATATATATATATATATATATATATATATACATATATAAAACAAAGACAACAATAAAGTTATTAACAGTAAATAGTAAGATAAAACTGAATTCACAGGATTATGGGAGCCTTCTTTAAAAGATATACTTTGCTTTGGAAAGTATTATTTCTGTAATATTTATTATCACAAAAAATGTTGATATATTGCAAGCAATAAAGTTTACATACCCATTTTTAAAGATACAAATGAAGTTTTAGTAAAAAAGAAGCACTCTATAGGTGGGGAGAACCAGGATAAACCAGTTTGACTGCAGTATATGGATGTCCCCCCTTTGATAGGCAGACGTCGCTCAAGGCTTCAGGTCCCCTCTTGGCAATTTCTTTAAAAAATTGTAAAAATCACATTTGCAGTAATATTGTGAAAGAAGACCTCAAAAGTAAATTTTCAATTCTAGTTTTGTATTTTTAAAATGACTGCTAATAAAGGTTCCCTCTTGGATAGTACACTTAGATAGTCCCCTATTATTCATGTTCGCATGTATGTGTGTGTGTGTGTGTGTGTGTGTGTGTGTGTGCACGCGTGTGTGTGTGCTAAAGTTGGTTAAAAAACTGTTTTATATCCTGGCAGGCTTTGCACAAGTGTACTCTTAATGATAGCAACAATCCACACAGTTCTGATCCGACAATTTCCGTCACTCTAATCCTATGCAGATAAGTGCCGATAAGCAAGTGTCTACAAAAGTGCTGCTTATAAAGTGCCTCTTATTTAAATGAGAGCAAAGAACTAAAACTCTTTTCCGATAAGTGCCTCTGACTTCAATAATAGCACATATACATGTAAGTGCCTCTGACTTTAATAACAGCAAGCGGCTAAAGGACTGTGAGACAGCAAGGCGTACAAAGGAGAGAAAATAGGCCAAGCCAAAGCGATGGAGACATTAGGGATTGCTGCCAGTTTTGCTCCCTCTAACCCAGTACAGCCGTCACCGTGGTTGCTCCTCAATGGTCACACTATTACACAGCGTTGCATAAGATAGATAAGGCTACGGGGAGGCACATTCACTACAACAAGAGAGCTATCTGCTGATTATGTGTGTGTGTGTGTGTGTGTGGGGAGGGGAGTGTGTGTGAAAGTGGTACAAGATAAGCTGAGAGATGAGAGCAGTGAGGATGGGAGAGAGGTGTGATTGTGCTGTCATCTACGTTATGTTTGTGTGTGTGTGTGTGTGTGTGTGTGTGTGTGTGTGTGTGTGTTTAGTGGCTAGCTGCTGTTGCCATTTCCAATGAATGGTTTGAATTTTGGCGTCATTACAGAGCACTATGGGAAACAAAGACCCCTTTCACGTTCACAGCCTCTGCCCCTCTCTGCTTCCTCTTTCTCTCTCAGCCCAGTTTCCTACCTCTTCGTCTGAGCCCCCGTCATTTTTGTACACTAAAATATAAGCTGCTTCTTTGCCTTTTTTTATTTTTTGCAAACTTACCATAGAGCTTCCTACTTTTTCTCTTTTTTGTCTGCTCAGCAGCTGTGACTATCATTTCCCTTTCTCCGCCCCACATTACCTTTCCATATCTCAGCTTGCCGATCGTCTATTTTCTGTCCTATTGCCTTTTAATTCTTATCTGCTGTGCTTTTCTCTGCCACCGAATCACTCTCAGTCCCAGCACTGTGCCCCCACACATCACCACACCCAACCTGCTCCCTCCTTCACATCTGCTTCTGTGGCCCTGCTCCATGAGGTTGAATGCCAGCACCCTCCTCCCCATTATTAGCAGAACATAAATCTCCAACTGCCCACCTCCCCGACTTCTGTTGCCTTTTGTCCTGCAGATCGGCCTGAGCCACTACCTCTTTACAGTGGACAAAACCTGACATCACTAAATAGACAGGAAGACAGTTGGTCTGTTTATTGTCTATTTCTGAGTGTGTGTGTATGTGTGTTGTTAGTTTGGGCATAAGGTATTTGTGTTTGAGCATTATGTGTTGTCACACAGTCAGGGTGCAGTGAAGCCTTGCTGTATTGAATCAAAAGAATGACCTGTTCCAATGTTCATTTTTACATGCTACAAACATGTCTAAGATCTTTTGGGTTTTTTTTTTTTTTTTTTATAATGACACATTCAGATTTAGTAAACCCTGAATGGAGACAGGATATATGTGTGGATGTGTTTGATCCTGTGGTGGGTAAAGAAGCTAATTAAGGGTAAAAGAGTCAAGATTAGGTCAGGACTTTTTTGATCCTTGTCAACGTAAGGGAAAAAGTTGATTGCTTCCCAAAGAGTGTTTCTTCTCTCTGCAAACACACACACACACACACACACACACATAAAATATCCACACACATACACAGATACACACACACCTACACAGCCCCTAACCTAATCCCAATTAGGGCAGAAGCCATTTTACATTGTGCTCTGTGAATTTGCACTAAAAAATGAGGTACACCAAATGTGTCCCCAATTATACAAGACATCCCCAATTAAGTGATGTGAAGTGAAGGACAGTTTGTCCCAAAATGTGGCCAATAGTATGTCAGAAACTACACACAACCCTGCACTTCTATACTTGTGAAGATCCTCTTTGACATAATTCCCCCTCACCCTAAATACCTAACCCTAACCCTTACCTGACCACCTTTCTATTAACTGAACCTAAACCTAATTCTGACCTCAACCTTAAAAGTCCAACATGGTTAGGATTAGGCACATCGGAAGGTATTAAAAAAAATGACGTTCAGACGGGAAGTGTACCCCAGACTCCCGCATTAAAGTCCAGGTTTTGTTGGACCCATCCAGCATCGCCCCTCCCATCCGCCCGATAGGCGCAATCGTGCTCCCTCTATTACGGCGATACTGTCAGCATTACAACCTGACACCATCCTGCAGTATATCGTGTGGAAGCAATAGGTTCCATCAGGCCACGCTCTCAAGGTATGCAACCCGTCCACATGTCATCCTGCTGATCCAGGTGCCATCCAGCAGTCTGCCAGTTCATAATAAAATCACAACCGGTTTTGTCTGGCCTTGTTCTCAGCTGCCGCTGTCCACGTGCATATCATCAAAGGTGGCTATTGGCGTTGGGATCTTACATTGAAAGCACTACAAAAGAGGCTGCATTAGATGACTTTGGGATGAGAATGGACTGTCAAGTCTGAACCATCACACAAGCCAGAATGTGCGGCAAAAATGTTCTCTTTTTCAAGGTCTAAAACTCAAATGGGTTCTCACAAAGACACAAATATGTCAACATGCACAAGTATACACACACACACACACACACACACACACACACACATATAGAATGAATCAGTATATTAGTGGTAGACATTATCATTATCATTGTTTCCCAATAACCAGTATTCCCTGGGCAGCTGGGTATTGGAACCAGCTGTACGATGATGTGAAGCAGGTTTGTTTTGATATATCTTGAACTCCTTCAGATGTTGACGAGAGAAATAGAAAAGGCAAAAATAAAAACAAACAAACTAAAAAACACAAACAAATATCATTTTAAGATGATGCTGCTATTTCCACCGAATATGTAACATAATGGCCACTATGTGTCATTCAGGTTGCACAAATGTAAACTCAACATACATGTCATGTATTGTAAACATGATACACTAAACATCAGCTTTTCTCAAGAATGCACACACACACACACACACACACACACAAAAAAAAAATGTGACATTGTGTCCCAGAATAGATTAATAGCTGCCCAACAAAGGGGCTGAACCTTCATGTTACTACACCACCATCACCATTTGCACTCTATCAGAGGGACAATATGTAGCTACAGTATGTGACTTTAAGACAGAGTGCTCAGACGGCTCTGGGGCCGTCTTATACTTTATTATATAACAGTGGCTGTAATGCAGTGGAGTGTATTGTAAAGTAGCAATATCTCGGCAATTGCTTTTCATTTTACAACAGTTTTAAAAAGATAATGAATAACATCCTCTTGTCTTTAAATCACTCTAGCTGTGATACAGTTGTGATACAGCCATTTGCAGCCTAAAAAGAATGTGGACCCCATACTACTACTTTATTATCGCTAAAAATTCAGAAAAATAAATCTATGAACGAGTAACATTATACATAAGATCATCAGTAATATAATTATGTATTTGTAATTTTAATTAATCACTATAAAATGATTTAACACAAGTCTGTGACTAGACCTTAAAAGCTGTTTGCTTCCAAAAGAAAGAAAACAAACTGTGACATGACAGATGAGCTCAGTTCTAGAGAAGTCGGTGGTGTTTCTGCATTTTGTTGATATCTGGCTTTCACTTTGCATAGTAGAGTCTTAACTTGCATTTATAGATGCAGTGATGAACTGTGTTTACTGTCAGTGGTTTTCAGTGTCCCCAAGCTCATTTTGTGATATCCTTCAGTCATGTTGGTATTTAATGCAGTGCAGCTTTATGGGTCAAAGGTCATGACCATTCATTTTTGGTTTTTAGCCTTGTCCCTGTCATGCAGAGATTTCACAAGGTTCTCTGAATCTTTTGATACCATTATTGTAGATAGTTAATGGGTTTGAACACCAAATATTTTGTTTTTGGAATGTATTCCATTCGGTTCACAATGAATAGTTTTTCAGTGATGGATGAAACACCTGTGTTTGTAAGTGTATTTTAGCATTATCTAATCTGGACCCCATTCATACTTTTTTTGTTTGGTTGTTTATTAATGACTACAGTCTGTAACACATACTACACACACTGGCATGCAGCGCATGTGCAAAGACAGTGTGCATGAAGTGAAAGGCACATAATAAATGTTACAATAAGTTCACAATGACACTCAGCTTTACAGGCCTTTACATTCCAGTATTGTGAACTGAAACTTTTCTTTAGCACTTAAAGTTTTATTGTGGTATGTTAGTGTTTTTGATGGCCATTGAAATGGTGATGAGCCTTCAACACCACATCTCAAAACCATCACAACAGGATACACATCTATGAATGGGCCTTCATAAGTTGACTTCTGTTTGTACTCTTATATCCTACACAATTGTGTAGGATATAATGACATGAGTCCACAGTTGGCTGGTACATAATGAAACAAGTTCCCTCTTGGATAGCACAGAGTGACGTTCACACTCAACCATGTAAAGCACATACACACACATTTAATAATACTTATGAAAAAAAATCTCATCTGTGACCCTGCCTGTGGTTGTGCTCGTGCTGTGGCCTCACTGATACTGTACCCCCCGCTTGATCGTGGTGTTGGTCCTGGTTGCGCCGATGCCGTTATCATGCCTTTGGACACCTCCCTATCAATGTATGCATGAGACTCTTATCAACACCCTCAACATCATCATAGAGTGCATTTGATAATTTCACAACTATCGTTATTGTAATATGACATGCATCTGTTTCTATTATTGCTGTGCCTCTCTCCCCCTCTCTCCCCCTCCCCCCTCTCTCTTTTTCTTTCCTTTTTGCCACAATTGTATTTCTTTTGTTATTTACGACATCTATTGCATGTCTGTCTGTCCTGGAAAAGGGATCCCTCATCATCCTCTACCGCTCTTCCTGAGGTTTCTTCCCTTTTTTTCCCCCATTACAGGGGTTCTTTTTCAGGAGTTTTTCCTTGGGTGATGTGAGGGTCTAAGGGCAGAGGGATGTCGTACACTGTAAAGCCCGTTGAGGCAAACCATGTTTTGTGATTATAGGCTCTATAAATAAAATTGACTTGACTTGACTTAATGTAACAATTCTTCTTTAAATATGATTTGTTATTATGTTTGTGTAACAGAATATAAAGGCTCAGCTTTAGTGGATGGCTTAACCTTTTTATGGCTTGATACTGTATTAATGGGAAATTTTGCCCATTTCTAAAATACATACATATTATTTCTATGATCTAAGACAGTCAAACATGAGTAAACACGGGCAACTCTCTCCCATATCCAAAAACTGGAGTGCTTGTGATGTCATGTGATATAAAGTTTAGAGTTGCTCCACTGATATGGAATGGTGAAAGATTTTCTAGATAACACTGAGAACAGCCAGGACAATGTTATGAGTATATGTCTTTGTAAGTGTATTTTAGCATGATCTAATCTAGACCCCATTTCAAAGAAGTTTGGGCACCCCAGAACTAAGTCTTCATTATTGTTATATCTATTTTTTGGTTGTTTTTTTGATAACTACAATCTGTAACTCATAAAGTTGTAAATTAGTTGGCAAATATAGGGCTGGTATGCAGCATTGTCACTGTGGCACAGAGAGTGTGCATGAAGGCACGTAAGGATTGCTAAAATAAGCCACCCTATGGAGGAAGCTCATTTCGGCCACTTGTACCCGCGATCTTGTTCTCTCGGTCACTACCAAAAGCTCATGACCATAGGTGAGGGTAGGAACGAAGATCAACCGGTAAATCGAGAGCTTTGCCTTTCAGCTCAGCTCCCTCTTCACCACGACAAACCGGTGCAGAGTCTGCATTACTGTAGATGCTGCACCGATCCACCTGTCGATCTCCCGCTCCATCCTTCCCTCACTTGTGAACAAGACCCTGAGGTACTTAAACTCCTACACTTGGGGCAGGATCTTGTCCCCAATCTGGAGGGGGCACTCCACCCTTTTCCGGCCGAGAAAAGAAAGTTTAACTAATGTTCATGTTTTTGATGGGCATTGCGTAAAAAATTCAGACAAACAGAGCCACTGAGAGCCAAGATGCCCTACTGCTTTAGAGGGCCACTTAATAAATAATTACCTTTCAATTATTTCAGTGATATTACATACATGTGGTTATTATGTCACTTTCCAGCAGATGTTTCTTCATGTGAAAAACATGTTTAGCTCATTTTTTTGAATAGCTTGTAGTCAATTGTGCAATTGACGACAAATGTGGAATTCTGCTTGTATTTCTATTCTTTACAGTTTCACATTACCTTACCCAACATCCACTTATTTAACCCAGGACAGGGGAATAAGCCATGTTTTAGTCAGTCTAAATCAGATACAACATCTTGGAAATGAGAAATAAGCAACCCTGAAGCCCAATGTGCAATGTCCTAATGACCATAACGACCATCGTCAGCTAGAAGAAGCCATCCCCCGCACTGCAGAGAATCAACGCCTGACAGATTTTCACAGACTGACTTGCAGGGAATCAAACCCCTCACCCACTGCAGGTCACTCACTTTTCGGTGGCAGCAGTCTCCACTGTTCAACATTCAAAGTTAGGCTCTGAAAATCATATGGGTGCTGGTCACTCCACCTCTTTGGTGCAGAGGAAATTACATATTGTTTTTTAAGTGCTATGTAAAGCATGCATACATGTTTGCCCTCTATTAAATGTTTAATAGGTTGGAAAAGTATTTATCAATTTTATATTTAAGTTCAAACTCATTTATGACCAAACCTTTAAATCTTGAGCTATATCACTGCAGCTCAAACGAAAAGAGTTCAGGAGGTGAAAAATGGACTACATAAATTCAACATTACAGATCAATAACAAAACCTATGTTACAAAACTACAATAAGACACCATGCTATTCTTTGGCTCAATGTTGCATGCTGACATTTTATTTCTGTTTACTCAATATGTTTAACATGACGATCAGGGCACAAATATGTACTCTTTTTAAAGATCACCTATACAATATTTAACAGAGCCAAATTAGTTTTACTTGATGCAATAAATACCCATTAACAACATTTTAAATATCTAAATTACGATTGAAGATGCTATTTATTTAACTCGTTAGTATTGTTTCACTCCTATAGTGGAAACCAAACCTTTCATTATGATTAGAACAATTACATGTTAATTTGAGACAATAAACTATGTAACATCACAATGGTATGCCATGAAATGTATGTAATTATTAGGTGATTAAATATGTTCAAATATTTAACTATCCATAAAAGTACAACTTTTGCATCAGTATTCAAGCCAGTGGAAATTTGAGTGGAGAATTATATACCCAATCTGTACACTTTTGGGGTGTTTTTCCTAATAATCCAGAGATGTTGTACCAGCTAAAATAAGCACTGTGTGCCACTTGCTTAACCCAGGACAGGGGACAGACCCATGTCTCAGTTAGTCTGAATTGGATGTAACATTCTAGCTAATATAAATTAGCAACTCTGAAGCTTAATGTGGAAAGGCCTATTGACCATTGTCAACTATAAAGAAACCAACCCCCACACTGCAGAGAATCAAGGCCTGGCACAGAGCTGCACACGCTGACCCCTCACCCTCTCCAAGTCACTCACTTCTCAGAGGCAACCAAAACTGTGTTTAATAATAAATCACTCTGCTCACTGCAGCATGCACACAGAAAGATGGCAAATCATTTAATCCAACACAAAATGAGTAGTCAGCCTCCATCCAAGACACAATCCATAAATGTGCTGGCAACTTTGACAACTTTGCATGTCAGTACGCACATTTAAAAACTCACAGTTCCCTCTCCTACAACAGAAGACTTTAAAGGTAGTACACAGTAGACAATCCGATCCAAATCTCACAGCGTGATTTTTTTAAATTTTACCTCTACTTGAGAGTGAATCATATTTTGATCCTAGTTCTGCAGTTTTTGTATTGTTTGCTGTTTTATATTTCTTTGGTTGTTGTTTTGGTTTTCTTGAGATGTAGGAATGTGTATATACAATTTTGTCTGTCTAATGCAGATTTAAGATTAATAAAAAACATTAGAGAAATGGTAAAACAAAACAAAACCAAACCAAACAAAACAAGAAGTGTCATTTTGTACAGGCCAAGAGGGGACAAAGTGTGGACTGACTTTTCTTTTTTAGTTTTATAAAAAAATATTTATAGTTCCAAACAAAAGTCAACATATAAAAGCCTATTCATAGATCTGCATCATTTTGTGATGGTTCTGAGATGAGCTGTTAGTGGCTCAACACTATTTCAATGCACATTTAAAGGACTAATATATCTGTTGGACTATAAGTGTGAGAGAAATGCTTCAGTTGATAATACTGGGATGGAAAGACCTATAAACACTAATACTGAGCTGAGTATCAATGGGAACTTAATGTAGCATTCGTTGTGTGCCTTTTACTTTGAGCAAACTCTCTGTGCTATTGTGACAATGCTGTATAATTTGTCAACCCTCAAATTTTTCTTTTTATTTGCCAATTAATGTATAACTTCATGTGACACAGACTGTAGTCATCAGAAAAAAACAAGAGACACTTTAATTCAAGTATGCTTTCTCATGACATTAATGCAGGCAATTAGGGGAAAAAATCCAGTACAGCCAAAAGTACAGCTAAAAAACCTATGGACTTTGAAATAGTTCATCTCAGCAGTTGAACAGAGGGTTTCGGATGTTAATCATTCCTCTAACTGACTTATCCCTGTATCTGAGACAAACTGATGACTCACAAAACCTCAGATATTATAAATACCATTAAAGACTGTTGGTTACTGACAAGAAGAGAGAAACAGTACTTAAGTGTTTCTGTTGCTCTACTCATTTATATCATTATGGGTTGTCAATGTGTTTTCAACACAAGGTAAAAAGGACCACACTCTAAACAACAACTGAAAAACTTTTTCAGATGCACAACTCAAAAAGCAATGTATGAAAAAACTAAAATGACATTTCTATTTCCAATTTATTAAAAAAAAATGTATTATTACAGTTTTGTTAGATTATTTTCTTTGAAAAATAATGCATCCAACTTCTTTTTCTTATTTCTTTGTCATATATCCATGTTAAAATGTGAATGTCACATTACTATATATCTAAGATGGAACTTGTGTCATTATATACCAGCCAACAGTGGACCCATGTCACTTTATACAACTCAAGTGTGGACCTCTTTTCTATAATGTGGAGCAACAAATAAAATGGATTCCTATGAATATAGATGGACACACATAAATTGGATTTCATAATGTTGCAACCATAACAGTTAATGCAAATTCAGTTGATTCCTGTGAATTCTGGGAGACCTTCCAATTTTGTCAAATCACTGCAACTATACAGAATCCTTAACTATTTACACCGGTTAAAATCTGATTTTCATTGTACATCTGCCCACAGCTAATCCACTCAGTCCCTCAGTTGCCCTCTAAGTATGTCTGACTGGCTCTGATGTTTTACAAAGAAAACATTGGACCAGCAAAGCTATTTTTAAATTATTTGCTTCATTTTATGCAAATATTGGCTCTGAAAAGGCATAATTCAATGATGACCATTATATGAAATTTGATTCCTTTTTTTAAAAAAAATAATAACATCTTTGTTTTAATATTCTTATCACAATAGAAAAAAAACCCAAAAAACTTTAAATCCTCAAATTTCTTGCTTGTAAAAACTGTTAAAGAAAAAAGAGTCCGTCTGGCCATATTCTCAAGTGATGCCAGCCGCACATGGTGTATGCGGATGTGCCAGGTGCTGTGTGGCTGTTTACTGATGTATAAGAACAATACCACTGGCTCTGTCCGGCTGTGTTCTCATCTCACATCATCCTGCCATGATCCAGGTGGATGCTTGTATGCCAAAAGCACTAACAGAGGGAATGTATTTGAAAAGTTCACAAAGAGAACGGACTGGTGTAGCCCTATTTTTAAATACAGTGTCAAGCTATAAAATGGTAAACATGTACATTGTAAGACTGACTGAAATCTAGTACTTCTAGTGCATCTAAAAACTCAAAGGGAGTTTTGGAGGACTGAGCTAATCTCAAGGTTCAGTTAAATTCTAATAATAAACTGATTTTAGCAATTTATTTAAATAAGTAGATCTTGCTGGTATTTTCTCTCCACATTTTCTTCTTACCATTATTATTATTATTATTATTATTATTATTATTATTTTTCCTTTTTTTAGATTTTAAAATATTCTCTTGCCCTCTGGGGTAGCCGTATTGTAAATAGTGTCAAGCTATAAAATGGTTAAGCCATCCACTAAAACTGAGCCTTTATTGTTTGTTATAAAATATTAGTTATAATTATAATAATCACAGTCATTGTAATCATAGCTGAGGAATAATTATGAAATTATTTAGGTGAGATTCTTTTTGTGTAAGTCTTATCTATCTTATTTTATTTATTCTTTACATGGTGGAGTGTGAACGTCACTCCAATGCTATCCAAGAGGGAACTTGTGTCATTATTTACCAGCCAACAGTGGACTCATGTTGTTATATCCTTTTTATGTGTGTGGAAATTTTTTTCTATGTGCACCCACAAACAAATTACATTTCTACGAGTGCAGATCAAGAACACAAGTATATTGAAAAACTGATTGACGTTCAGTGCTTGTGAAAACTGGTCAGGTAAGTATGATCAGGGACTGAACAACTTTAAAGGTCTAGTCAAAGTCTGATGTTACATCATTTTACACAATTAAACCTAAAAAGAAATAATCTTACCGCTGATCATTTTATGTAAAGTTTTGTTGTGCTTGGTTTATAGTTATATAGTCCTTTTTTTAAGGCTCTAAAATACTGATTTCTCGCCTGCCTTCTGGGTAGCCCTTTATTTTAATACAGTATGGAGCTTAAAACTTATGAAATCACCTAAAGCCAAGCCTTGTATTTTAATACAAAGACTCATAACAAATCATGTTTCAGGAGATTGATTTCTTCATTAACCCTATAATGCCATTTGTATCATATTTGATACATTACATTCTGTGGTCTTCATGTCATCCATATTAACATTAGTGAAGCCTATTTAACGGCCCATCTGCAGTCTGAAGGGACTGCAAGCCATTCGCCCTGGAGAGGACTGTTAAAAGCGACATGTGTGAAGGGGTCTTTCAAATACCTGCTAAAACCAGCAGGGACATAGCTGAATATGGATATTAACACACACACATTTAGGTCTCCTCTTGGTAAATTTTGAAAAAAAAATCACCAGAGGCCTTAACAAATAATTTTATGACATGACCAAGTGGGGACCTAAAAACTGTTCCCTGTTGGTGACTGTGTAACAACACCTAGGTGCACTGTTATATATATCCGCGAGTGCACACACACACAGTGTGAAAACATACTAGCTGTTGCAATGTTGCCAGAGCTTGTAAATATACACGTGCTGTATGTATTTTTTTTTTTCTACAATATTCTGGCAAGGGTCAGATCAGTAACACTCTTTGTTCCATTGTGCTGTGTACCACCAGAGAAATATGAGAACTGAAAGTTGAGGAGCTCAGCACTGCTTTGATTTGGTTTAAAGTTTTGGTGCAACAGAATTAGAATTAATCTAGAGTAAAAACTAAACTGAAATTTAAAGAGAGGTTAAAATTCCATCTTTCTTAAGTTCCCTGCTTGTGTGTTTTGATTTTTTTTTTTTTTTTTACCTTTTTCCTTAGTTCCTTAGATTGTTTGCCTGGCAGACTGCCTGCCCATGTACCCAACTATTTTTGCAAGTTAAGATTTGTGGGGCTTTTTTTGTGTTTTTTTTTTTTAAGTTTCCACTGAAGCTGTTTACCGAGTCATACTCTTGAATCCCTCTCTGTGTGAACCAGGCTTGTCAGTTTCTAAACATTTTCAGGCGTTATTACATTTTCAGGAAATGATTACATGTCTGGGTGCTACAATGGCACCTGTCTTTAAATGACAGTCATCGTTTGTAAGGCTGGTTCAGCTTGTTCTTCATGCAGATAAGACCAAGCTTATGTTGTTTAAAAACAGAAGGACAAGGTCACAAAATGTATCTTTGGAGGTCAGTGTGGATGGAAAAGAGATAGAGGTTTTTAACTCTTACAAATATCTGGGTATTTTAATTGATGACTCCTTTCCCTTTAAACCACTTATGTTGTAGCTGGTGAAAAGCTGAGGCTCTGCTCAGTGTCTCCATATGGTCAATAAAGCTTTCCATGTGTCCTTGAGGTTCATTACAAACTGTAAAGCTCTGACTTACCACTGTGAGTTGTACTCTTGAGTAGGACGGCCTGCTCTGATGACCCGTAGGCTCTGACATTGGTCCAACTTTATTTATAAGACAATTCTTGGTCTGCTCCCACACTACCTCTGTGTTTTTATCATGCAGAAAACTCCTTTCTTCATCTTACCATGTGCCTCTTTTGCCTAAACCTAACCAACCATGACTTTGTTGCCTAATCCTAAACATCGTGTCAGTCCGAGCTGTTGTGTAAACATAAGGACCGTGCTGCTTCATCCCAACATGTGCATTTGTTTACATCCCCGTAAGGACATCTGGAGCGTAAACATCTGATGCAAAAGGATACCAAAAACATCATAAGTAGAGGAGGAAGGTCACTGACAGAGCAGCACCATGTGACAAGTTGGGATAAGAATGTGTTGGTGCTCTACACCCTCAGCCTTTGTTACAAAATGACTTGAAACTCAAGGAGCTGGTGTCCTTATGAGTTAGAAGCAGGTTCTATAGGATGTTGATGTTTTAAGCCCACCAGGTTGTACAATCGACTTCCAGAAGTTCTCTTTTGAATGATAGATAGTTGTCTTTAAATGCAAATTTTAGATTACTTGTAAATTGCATTTTTTTGTCTTAAATAAAATTAAAATGATAAAATAAAATGTAAAAAAAATCTTGTATTTTAATTTATAGGGGCAATGGTTATACTGTACTTACAGTTATGCTATGAGTTGAGGCCTGGGGATATGATTGCATGCTCAAAATTAGTCTGATGAGGAAAGAAACAAGTTAGGCAACCAGGCAGGTTTTTGCCAGACACATAAAACAGAAGCAAACTTTAAAACTATCAACCAAACTGCCCATTGTTTATCTGCTTATGTTTAGTTAAAGTGGTGTTCTGTCTGATCACCTGATCATGATGTTTTTTAACATCCTCTGACACCTCACTCGTGTCAATGTGGCTCTGTGATGGGACTCTCTGGCAATGTCAGTGTGTTCCCAGATCTCAGCCATTACTTCATAGTGTACAGTGTTCGGACTGATAAAAATGAAGGCCAAAATGAGACCCTAGATATAACAAAGCAGGACCATCCCTTCAGCCAGTGGCTCCCAAAGTGGTTGCACCCCAGTTTGCCTGAAGCATCCTAAAGGCCAGTTGTGCTGCAAGATTTATGTCCATTTTTTACCGTACATTATGAACTGTGTTTCATCACAGAAAGAGGTGAAGCTGGTGAACAACTTGTTTTGAAAGTCCTAAAAACAGACTGGTGCAATAATCTAACCTACTGAAAATAAATGCGTGGGTTAGCCTTTCAAGGTCTTGCTTTGACAGATGGCTATATAACACGACTGAACAGAACCTTTTGCAGTGATATGATACACCACCAGTCAGCTGGAAGACACCTGGCACAGCAGTATGATACTCGAATGGGCAGTGTCGTGGCCATATGATATCTCTGCTGCGAGGCGTCAGGTTGATACGCTGCTGGTAACAATGTTGTATAAGGACCTAGAAACTCCCTACAGGGTGGGTGGGTGGGTGGGTGAGAGGGAAGGTGGATGGTTTCAATAAATCCCAGACTTTCACCGAGGAAGCTGCTGCTTGCTTTCCTTATCAATATAGAGCCTAACTGTGATGTTTTTTTCTAAACCTATCCATGTGCTTATGCAGTCTGTTCTCATTCTAAAGTTGTCAAATCCAAACAAACATTGCTTTTGCAATTATTTTAGTGCAAGATCCCAACGCCAAAAGGCACCTCTCAACCTCTCAAGGCTGTATGACAACACCTGTCACGGCAGCATGATACACAGACAGGTGGTGTCACTTAACAATGTGACTGAACAGAGCCTGTTGCATCTGCATGATACACAGCACCATAGCGTCAGGTTGAACACTGCCCGTTACAATGGAATACAAAGGGCACAAAGGTCCCTTAAAGCAGGGGGGGTTGATTCAGCAAACCCCAGACTTTCATGTGGGAGTCCAGTGTTTGTTTCCTACGGAGTCCCTCAAGGGATATGGGGAGAAAAAAAATAAAAGACAGAAAAAATGAATTAACCTAAAGGGGGAAAACAATAGTTTGTGGTTACCATGACAATGGATCATGTGCTTGAAAGAGTATTAGGTTAGCACAAAATAGCATAATGGTCTGTGTATCATCTGTTCATTCAATTATTCAATTCCACCTGGCAAACTAAAAAACAAAAGAAACAGTGAGAATTTCTCTTTATTTGTTTTTCCACATAAACAAAATAAATAAGGGAACAAAAACAAAATAACAAGTCAAATTTACGTTGATCTTCATTTTTATTTATTTATTTTCTTGTTTCTTATGGTTTCATTCTGCTGCAGCACCACACATCACGCATGCACAGCCAGAAGTGCACACAGTTTAAGACATGTCAGTGGAGCAGATTTCAGAAATGTTTCGGTTACTGTGGTCATCAGAGCCAAGGTCACTAACTGGACATACGGCTGGCTGTAAAGTCCTACTTTAAATTTAAAATTACTACCAACTTAAAGTCGTGACCAGTGCACCAGTTAGACTGAAGGCTTGTATGTGTTGTGTCTGGCTGTAACTTTTACACACAGTATGAAACAAGCGTGAGGGAAATTGGAACAAGTAACCATGGTAACGAAAACAGCACACATCTTCGCATTAAAAGGATAGTTGTGGATTTTTGAAGTGGGGCCGTATGAGGTACTTGGGCTATGTATGGCCCTAGTCAGTTGCATCCAGGGCTGGCAGTCGGCGCACATCCAGTTTGCAGAAACAGACACCCCAAAGCTCAGCATTATCCTGCTGTATACAGGGGTTGATATTAAAACATGTTTTAGAAACTTTAAAAAGGCCAGCCTAAAATATACAATATCTGTCTAAGTGAACGCTGCAGTGTTTACAACATGAACTTTCATTTCAGACAGATTGCGTAACAGCCGCTAAAAGCACTTTCTGACCCAAACAGCTGACCATCAGTGGATGAGAAATGTAGAGCCGAAGGAAAATATTTTGTGACGACCAGATAAAGCATTGAAAATCCTCCTAATACAGCCTTCACTGAGACTAATGTTGACTTTTTAGGTAGGTCTTTCTTTTAAGTGGTTATGTAATGGGCCTACACTGACTATACACAAGTATCTCATAGAGCCCCACGTTTCACTTTTATTGGGCTGTGTGCCTTCATTACCATTGTTACTTCTTCCAATTTCCCTCTTGCGCCATGCTCCAAACTGTGCATAAAAGTTACAGCCAGACACAACACATACAAGCCTTCAGTCTAACTGGTGCACTGGTCACAACTTTAAATTGGCCGTAACTCTGTGCTTGAAGCCGGACTTTACAGCCAGCCATACATCTAGTTAGTGACCTCAGCTTTGATGATGACAGTAACTGAAACATTTTTGAAATCTGCTCCACTGTCATGTCCTAAAGTGTGAGCGCATCTGGCTGTGCATGCACGATGTGTGGAGCTGCAGCAGAATGAAACCATAACAAACAAGAAAATAAATAAATAAAAATAAAGATCAACTTAAATTTGACTTGTTATTTTGTTTTTGTTCCCTCATTTATTAGATTTTTCGTTTCAAGATGATTTTTTCAATATTTGGTTTATACAGAAAAACAAATAAACAAAATTCTCATTTTTTTGTTTTTTAGTTTGCCAGGCGGAATTGAATAATTGAATGAACGGATGATACATGAACTGTTATGCTATATCATGCTAACTTAATACTCTCTCAAGTGTATGATACCTTTTCTCGTGCACAGGTAATACTTTTTTAAAAATTTTTCTTCTCCCCATGTCCCTTTAGGGGCTCCGTAATCCTGTCTAAATGTGATTTTTTTTTTTCTACAGTAAACCATGTGCCTCTTTTGCCTACACCTAACCATCTGTGCCTTTTTCCCTAATCCTACGCATGTCTTTTTTTTTTTTTTTTTTTGGCGTTGGTTGCCATGTGATTTTATTGCCTAAACACAACCACATGCTTTTGCAGTGTAATCCATCCATGTGCTTTTGTTGACATCACAGTAGCGGCATCCTGGAATGTCAACAGCAGAAGCAGAAAGACACCTAGAGCATAATATGTAGACCCGGAAGTCTGAAAAAAAGGCAATATGTGATGACTTGAGATGAGAACCTATTGCTATGGTTAAGTTTGTACCGTAAACAGAGATATGCAGTAGTCAAGTCAAGTCATGTCAATTTTATTTATAAAGCCCATTATCGCAAAACATGGTTTGCCTCAGAGGGCTTTACAGTGTACGACATCCCTCTGCCCTTAGACCCTCACATCATCTCAGGAAAAACTCTGTACCCTGTAACGGGGCGAAAAAAAGGAAGAAACCTCAGGAAGAGCGGCAGAGGATGATGAGGGATCCCTCTTCCAGGACGGAGAGACCTGCAATAGATGTCATAAATAACAACTGAATTACTATTATGACAAAAAGGAAAGGGAAAGAGAGGGGAAGAGAGGGGCAGAGAACACACACACAGTAGGCTACAGATATCAGATCATTTTTCTCAAACTCCACACCTCAAGTTTTTTTACTTAGACCCAACTGGCGCTGATTTAAGTGATAACACTTGAACTAATTTATCAGACTTTGCAGAGCTTTCTTTAGAGCCACATAATGCATAATAAAACTGTTTAATTTTTTTATACATACGTAGTAGTTTTCCCCAAGACCTGGAAACAGACTTTGATGTTTAAAATCAGTTAAGTTTCCCTTTAATATGCAATTGTGGGGACAACAGCTCGTTGCTGGTTGTCATAGTAACACTGAGCTGATACATATAAGCCCTCAACAGTCTGAACTAATAGCAGTAAAATTAAACTGTTGGATGAAAATTGCTTGGTTTACAGATTTTTATTATTAGAGGAAACTCGCCATCCCATACTTGAACGCCTCATCTGCCGGGAAAATTGTGCCAAATAAGTTCAAACCTAAACTTTAGGCTCATTTTACATTCAAACATAAATTTGTACTCACTGCTTCATTTTAGTCCAATTTTTATCTGTAATTCTGCACAGCAGCAGAGCCTAAACCCACTGCATGGGAAGGTGCCTTGGAACAAAACCCACTAGAAAGGGGCTCTGTGGTTTTAGAAAGTTTGGGAACCACTACTTTCAGTCAAACCCTTTCTCTGGTCTCTTGAGAAAAAGAGTCAGTGTTTGTTTCTTAGATAAGCCAAGCAAACCTGGCTTCACCCCACCTACAGCAAAGAAAAGTGGGTATGTGTGTGTGTTTCTGTGTGTGTGTGTGTGTGTGTGTGTGTGTGTGTGTTTGTCCTCACACATCTGTGTGCCCACAGCAGGGCAAGCTTCATGCCCTATTTCAGTCAGGCCTGATATGATCAGACGTCAGATCATGAGCTCCTCGTCTCTCTCTGGCCCTTGGCGTTTCTGCTCAGAGGTGAGAAAAGGTCTAAATGCTGACATAGTGCAACACTGCCTTTGATACTCCGGTAGCACAAAGATACAGATCCACTGGAAACAAGCCTCAATGAATCCAGCATGCTGAAACAGACACTGGGTGGAATGACATTGAAAGGGAATGAGGAATTTGCTGTGCTAAAGGAGGGATGAAGGTCAAGTGGTTTTTAGCAGCCTGGGTCTGACGAAACATTCTCTAAGGTTCAAAAATACACAGTGAGTTTACTTTGTTGGTCATTATGAAATAAGGAGCATAGGGAGGTCATTTCACAAGGTCCTTAAAAAATAATAAATTCTAATAATGATACTGTATGTTTTTCTTACCTGTTCATTAATAAAAAGGTCTTAGAAATATTACAGCATACACCTTATCTCCCCTCGTTTTCATCTCATAACACTCATCCCATTGAAACCCTGTTATGACAGATTTGCAGTATTGATGCAAAGTCACATTTTGTTAATTTGCAGAGGACTTCTGTGTCAACATATTAAGCTCTAGGTATCCTTCTAAATCTGGTTTTAACGTTGCAGGACACTGCTACTGTGATGTTAACACACGCACATGGTGGGATGACTTATCATGCTGCCAAAGATGATGAGGACAAGACAAATGGGCAAATAGTAAGGTGTAGAAGAAAAAAATCACATTCAGATGGGAAGCAAACACTGGATTCCTGCATTAAAGTCTGGGTATTGTTGTACTCATCCTCCCTATAGGGACCTTTGTGTTCCTTATATCATGTCGTTACGGTCCAGCGGTGTGTTATTTGCATGCAACAGGCTCCGTCCAGTTGCATTCTCAGGTGATGCCATCCATATATCATGCTGCCATGGCAGGTGCCATCCGCCCATCTGCTGTTGTAAAATACAACACATTCTTATCCCAACTTGTCACATGTTGCCACTGTAGTATATGTACTGTGTATATTACATCTTAAGTATCCTTCTGCATCCATTGTTGACGTTCTGGGATGCCACAACAGTGATGTCAACAAATGCACAGGGTGGAATGACGTGGCACTAGACTATATTTATAAACCACAAGCACATGGCTACCATCGGCAAAATGTCAACATACGCACATGCCTGCACAGATGGTGAGGATTGGGAGAAGGAGACACATGGTAAGATGTAGGAAAAAAATCACATTCAGGTGGGAAGCAAAGACCGGACTCCTGTATGAAAGTCTGTTGTTTGTTGGACCCATCCCCCACCCTTCCCACCCACCAACTTCATAGTCACCCTTGTCTTTGGCCGTGTTCCCCAATGTCCACTTGTATTGGATGGATATGACAGGTGCCGTCTGACAGCATGTAAGAACACTGTGACTGGTTCTGGGGCGGCTGGGGTAATTATCCACAGGATATACAGTCAAAAACAGATGTAGCGCTCTGATTATAGTAATGTGGGGACTTTGATGACAACGTGCGACATTAAATAAAATTGAGAATTCAGTAATTACCACACACTTACAGTCTCACCCTTGGCAGGTGGAGAGACTGCCTGCCAGACATGCATGTGCATATGGACTCAATTCATGAACACAAAGAGTCATTTACATATTAGAAAAGTCTCACACACACAATTCACACACAACCATGGATAAAGAAGTGGAAATCTGACTGATTTTGTGCTTATTTTATAGCGGCTCAGTTGATTAGCTGGTGGTGACGAAAGCACAGGATTTGAACAAGGACAGAAAAGTGGGGAAAAATTAGCTTTCTCCTGCACCAGTGACACTTGGGGGAAAACAGAAGAAAGAAATCGGATTATTCAAGAAGAATGGCAGCCTTTCAGATCAGCTCCATCCCCTCAGATACCCACTGCAGGGATTTCTCTTCCTATTTCTTATAAATTTCCCACACATTATACTATTTAACTCAAAACATTTCATGTGAATTTTGAACAGTCTGTGATTACTTATTTGAACTCCCACACGCTTTGCTTAATTTCAAAGCACTCGTGTGGAAAGAATAGGGTGACAAAAGAATCAATTTGATTTTGCAACATAAAACAGACATATAACTTCTTTGGCTGACATTTTGTATGTCTCCCCATTATTCCTCTCTTTCTCTTCACTCAATCCCTTCTCCCCGTAATTTAAACAATCATCTCCCTCAGAGAAATCCTTTTCAGTTTTCACACGTGTGTGACATCTATCACAAACTCCACGTTATTGTTAGTGCTTTCTATCGAAATAGAGCAGCTGACTGTTTAGCATTCTGTCAAGACGACTGTGACTTCCACACACAAAGTGCAAAGATAGGGATGCACACAGAACTATGCACACACACGCACACACACACACACACAGACACACACACACAGACACACACAAACCCACAAATCACAGGTCTCATTTAGTTCCTTTTCTGTGTTTTAATTAGAGCCGAGGCAGGCTAATCACCTCCTTAGTAGACAGCATCACTAATGAGACGGAGAGGGAGGAGCTGAGAGGGAGGGAGGAGGGAGAGACACATAATTGAGAGGCGCAAAGAAGAAGGATGGTGGAGGAGAAAGTGGCAGGGAATAAAGACATAAGACATGAAAGGTTGTTAGGAGTAAGTAGATTAGATGGAAAGGAGCGGTGAAGGGAGAGAGCGAGCGAGAGGAGTGGATGTGTAATGCAAAGAGAAAAAAGGAATAAAAAAAATAAGAGAGAGGGAGAGGTGGGTGGATGAAATAAATAGGGACCATGGAGAAAATGACGCTTGAGTTGACAACAGCAGAATCGACTCAAAGAGAGCGACGGCTCTGGAGAGATGCAGAGAGAGGGAGATGGACTTAGAGGAAAGGACAAAGGAAACTTAGAGAGTGGTAGGAGAGAGAGAGAGAGAGAGAGAGAGAAGCCGAAGAGAAATAATGAGAGTCCCTTACCTCCCACAAAGCCCACCATGTCTGCCCTAACCCCCCCACCCACCCTCACTCTCTGTGGCTGCTCCTTTCATGCTGTGAGTGTCTGAATAGGCTTTTATTATTCAACAGTCTGTGCAGGTCATGAGGTCATCACACAGTCCCACCACCCTGCCACCAGCAAACATCCAAACAAACACACTCTCTCAAACGTGACCGTGTGTGCATTTTCACACACAAAAGAAGGACTATTTGTGGACGCAAACACACAGAAAACTGTGACACGCTTACTTCTTCCACAGCGAACTGACAACATGTGACAGTCCCTGATGCAGTCATTATACCACTTGTCCACCCCTTGTAGCCTACTGTACCTATCTGTCCAATATATCTGGGGCACCACGAAGCGACAACCCTGGCATTTTCCGTGTGTGTGCTCATGTGGCTGTGCCGGTGCATGTGTGAAGGTATATGTCTGTCTGTGTGAGACAGGAGGAAAACAGAGATAACAGTAGCCCAGTGGTATCAGCTCCATCTTATCTCCTACACAGCCAGAAGCAGGTATACAAGCTAATTGGAAAGTGCCAGACACACAGTAGACTGGTGAAACACACGCTCACCTTTCCAGCGAGCGAGGCAGACGAGAGAATTGGCAGCCGGAAAGAGAGAAAAGTAAGAGAAACGGAGGAAGAAACAATTGATGGGAGAGACCAAAATGATACTGCAAAAATGAGACAAAAGGAAGAAGAAGTGGAGGGAGGAATGACAGAACAAGAGGGCGAGATAGAGATGGCGATAGAAACAGGGGGAAATTGTAGGGAAGACAGCAACGCTTGCAGATACAATATCACCAAGACAAATGGTAACTAAGGCACAGTTCAGTTCTGAGATACCACAGGTATTGTGCCTATTCTGTCTGTAAGTGTATTGTCAGCAGTGAGCAGAGGGAAAACAGGAAAACAAATCTCCTGCATCAGTCTGCAGTGTGTGGCTCTTTCCACTTCACTTGGTAATGAGTCACTCTGTCAAATCCTCTCTCAAATGCCAGACCCCGACATATTTACAATGTGACATCTTGCCCAGTATACTTTCCCTGTGATGTGTTTGCAATAGATGTCACAGTCGATCAAAAAATAAAAAACAGCCTGGATCTAGCCAGGCTATGCCACACACATCATTCACACATGGTAGCTAACATGACTTCAGCCACCCCTAGCTCTCATTGGCTAAAATATCTCCCTGGACCAATTGAATAAATATCTATTATCAGATTAATGTCAGTTCTGCAGAGAATTCAGGCTTTTTTTCAGCTGGCGTATTTCCCCTAAGTGATCGGGATCAGGATATCTTTATAATTCCCGAGGGGCAATGTGTTGTGCAGTCAGCAGTGTTATGCACACATAAATGAATAAAAATATAAAGTAAATACAAATAGGTCATCACACTGGCTTAGTTAAAATTTATTTATTTTTTTTTTTTGCCTATTTGTCCTGCAAGCTGGCATCTTATATCTGCAGCAGGATGTAGGCAACTTGAACTCACTGAATAAGGAGTGACTGGGATCAGACAACACGTTCTTATTACAAGTCGTCACATACTGCAGCTCTGTCAGTGAACGTTCATGTCTACATGTTACGCTCTAGGTATCTTTCTGCGTCTGCTGCTGACAATCTGAGATATCCCTTGCTGCCGCTGGAATGTCAATAAAAGAACATGGTTATGTTTAGGCATTAAAAGCCAGCTTGTTCTCATTCTGAACTCGCCAAATTGCTCCTCTCTGTCAGTGGTTTTGCCGTATGAGTGTGACGCCAAAAGCCACCTTCTGCTGGATGGCGTCAGATGAGAACATGCTCAAACAAAACTGAAGGTATTTTTATCATATGCTGGCCTCAACATGCAACACACATAAGGGTTAAAAACACAGCCGGGAAGAACCAGTCTCATGCACGTGAAACGCTGAAGGCCAGACTTAAGTAAAATCGCTGCTGGTAACCACATAATATACGGTGTGCTGCTACACCTACAGGGCAGCAGGTGGGGAGGTGGATGGCGGCCAAAAACATCTGACTTTTTGAGACTAGGGTTCTTTCCTGTGTGTGTTTTCTTTTTACACATTATCATGTTCCACTATTGCCTAATCCCAACCATAGTGACAGTCCATGCTGTTGTGTAAACATAAGGACACATGCTGCCTCATCCCACCATGTGTTTTTGTTGACATCACCATAACGGCATCCCAGAGTGTAAACAGCTGACACAGAAGGATACCTAAAACATCATCAGCAGACAGGCCAGGACACTGACAGAGTGGCACCATCTGACAATTTGGAATGAGAACGTGTTGCAAAAGCACATGGAAACTAACACTGAGAAAATAAAAGCACATGCTTTTTTTTTCAGTTTTTTTTTCAATTTTATTTATAAAGCCCATTATCACAAAACACAGTTTGCCTCAGAGGACTTTACAGCATACAACATCCCTCTGCCCTTGGACCCTCACGTTATCTAAGGAACCCCCCCCCCCCAAAAAATGGTAGAAACCTCAGGAAGCTTGACTGCGGAAGGATCCCTCTTCCAGGACAGACACACATGCAATAGATGTCATAAATAGCAATTAAATTACAATAATGACAAAAAGGAAAGAGAAAGAAAGAGAGAGGGGAAGAGAAGCACAACAATAATGGTAACAATACCGTATTATATAACAATAGTGATAGATGTAAAATTACTAAATGCACTCTATGATAGCATGTGATGTTATGTGCAAATATCGTAGGTGATGATATGCTGATATCCCATGCGTATCTTAATAGTGGAGGCATGATGCATAATAATTGCAGTAGAAGGTCGCGTCAAGCAGGATCACAGCATCTGTGCAACCAAGGCTAACGACACAGGCGCAGCTTCAGACAGGACTACAGCAATGGCACAACCAAGACAACGATCAAGGTGAGCCGGAGGTACATCAATGCAGCCACAGCATGACCACAGCCAAAGGCAGGATCACACCATCAGCACAGTCATCACCATTCATTTATTTTTTAGTTATTCATATTGTTAATGTGTGTTTTGTAATGTCAACTTGTGACTGTGTTGTTTGTATATTTTGAAAAAAATAAAATATAAAACAAATAAAAGGTTGGATCAGCCAGGAGTGACTGTGCTGTCTTCAGCGTTCTGATCCTGAAGTTTTTGTGCACAAAGATGACCTCAACAGCCTGATATTTAGTAAGTGCGGCCTTTGTGACTCTTCAGCTTTACGCCACCTCTGTTTCTTAAAACAAGGACTCACTTCTCTGTAGTCAGTTGTTCTTTTAATGTGGAGCTCACTGATACTTCCAGTGTAGGATGACTAAGTCATTTGATAGTTACCTGTAAGTGAATTGGTGACACTGTAAGCTCTATAATGTTGATGCTGGATGTTGTACATTACCATGACAAAGAAACCTGTCTGGGAAGATGCTTTATGAATTTATGGGCAAGACGTATATTTTTACATATTGATTAAACAGGATAATTTCTGTGCATCACAGGGTGCCCTGGTTGTTTTAATAAATGAAGCCACTTCCTTATAAAATGTCTGCACACTGCCCTGCCCCCCAAATGTCCACTAACAAATGTTTTGCAGAGCTGTATTTTCATTTTTCAGTCTTTCTTTTAGCACTGAGTCATTATGATGCATCTCCTCAGAATAAATCCTCAGACCCTGAGCCGGTGCTGCACAAGGCTAGAAGCAGATGAGAAGTTGTGATAATGGTTATTGATCAGTGCACCAGCACTTGGTGTCCTGTCTTGTTTTTATTCCGGATGAAAGTGCTGTCCCTGTGAGGCTGCTCATGTGCTCACTCAAGGGGAATGTGTGGGAGAAAGACGTTGAATTGGAGCTAGCTTTTGCTATATATAAAAGTAATCAAGCATAAACAAAAGCTGGTGTTGATGATGATGTGGTGCATGTGGGAATTAATTTGGTTAATTCAGGTTTATTTATAAAGCCCAATAAGGGCATGACAATCAACACAATGTGCGTTTTGATTTTTCTGCATTCCTATTGTGAGTGTGAGTGTGTGTAACCTTACGTTGTATCAGCATGTGTTTGTCTTGTGCCTGCAGTCTCCCTGCTCTCCTCTGCTGTCTATGATGAGGCCCCTGGGAGCCACGGTTTGCACTCCAGCAACATGTTTTATTTTCTTGTATCGGAGTTAGCTGAAACTAAATCCATGAGAGAGAGCCTCCTTACCATTTGTTGTTTATTTGGCACAAGGAAAAAATCGAATGTGAATTAATTGCTCGTTACCTGAGAGGAGCCAATAATAACAGCCTAGGAGTGATGTAAACTTGACAAGACCTGTCTGCTATTAGCCACAGTAATGAATGTTTCTTTTCACGGCTATTCATGTGCTACAGGTTGTTTTTTAAGGCAGAATACTGATGAATTTTAATGACTGAAATTGCATTTTTTTAGCATTTTTTTTCAGTTTTTGAGCAAATTAGTGCTTATTTTGCAGTTGGTTGAGTTCTCTGCTACAACCCTTATCATTTTGCATATCAGATTCTATATTTTTTGACATTTATTTGATCTTCCTCTTTTTTCTCTACATAAAATCAGTATGGTATCAAATAAATTGGAACTAATTGCTGCCCAGGTTAATAAGCATGTATGATAGAAGCGTTAAGTTTGTAAATGACATGTTTTGAAGGATAATCCCTTGGCAAAGACTTGCATATCTCTGTGAGTGATTGACAGTAATCACATAGAAATGTAATCCATGCAGCAATCTGAGCACACTCAGGTGAGGCGATAAATCTATGAAACCAAATGAAACATGCTGGTATTCACTTTAATTGTCAAGAGAATGAGGAGTTAAATTGTCTTAAATTGGATACACATCCTGAAATGTCATCTCGCCATCCATCTTTCATTCCATCCATCATCATCCTTCAGTCAACGTTTCCATATTTTGTCCATTTTCAATTTCTCCTCTGTCTTTCCAGTCATCCGTTGCGAGTGTTCCTCCCCTTCGCTCTCCCTCTGCAACCGGCTGCCTGCTGAGCTGATTGAACATTTGCTGTTCGCTATTTGGGTTCTGTCCCAAATCCCCTGCATAGACTTGAAACACTGTGTTAAGCATTCCTCAATAGAGTCCAACAGCTTGTGAAATATGTGATCAATTTGTTCATGTTTGTAACAATGCTGCCTCCCAGCAAAGAAATGATTGTGCAAATCCACTTTATCTCCCTACTTTGTGTAACCTTTCCCAAGGTCTTTTTTTTTTCTGTCTCCAAAGCAAATCAACAGGAGCTCAGGTGCGGCTGAGGCTGTGGAACTAATGGATACTCCAAATACTGCACACACACACACACACACACACACACACACACACACACACACACACACTCAAGCATCCCAGCTCTCTCAAGGTTGTCACAAATCAATCCAGAGTTGTATTTTCATTAGGCAAAGGTGAGAAGTGGAGTGTGTGAACAAGAGTGGAAAGAGGTTTTAATCATGAACATCTGAGGGGCCACGGGGTCCACTGGAGAAGTCGCCATCTCCTTTTTTTCTTCTCCAGTCTACTCGTACGCCTCTTCTTCCCACACAGCCCTTTATTTCTGATGCTTTCAATTCCTTCTTTGTTTCCCCATCATCTAATTCCACGCTCTCATCCCCCACAACCACCACCTTTTAACTCCACCCTCGTCTCCAGCAGCTCCTTCTACACTTCTTGACCCTTCCTCGCCTCTCCCCTCCATTCCTCCGCATCTTCCTCCCCATAGCCAGGCTTTTATCGAGCCCTAACATTTTTCAACTTCTGCCTCCACCTTTCCACGCTCCCGCTGCTTCATCATCCCTCTCTGGTTTCTTTCCCTCGCTCCTTTAGCCCTCTCCACTCCTCTTTATCATGCCCCCCCCATCCATTCCTCCATTCCACAGCTGCCAGGTCTCAGAACCGCAGGAACCGTAAATCTGGTGCAACCCCAAGAAGTGGGTCACAAGGGGACACTTACACATGTAACATTCTAGAAAAGGTTCTAACCCATGCCGGAAAATCATCTGGCGCATGCACGCGGACTGGAACATTTGCCTGCGCGCTTACTTGAGCCCACACCAGCAGGTTTTATGGATGTCTGGGCTTTAAACAGAGCAGTCTCAGTAAAGCTCTGTGTTATTAGAGCTCATGTTCTTACCTCTAATCAATCCAAGCTGTTAGGATTTGAGCGCAGGGGAAACAACGGGGGCTTTGTGTCACACAGACCAGGCCCTGCTGCAGCACTTCACTTTCCCTCTTCCTGCTTTCCTTTCTATGAACCCACACCCAGAAGAGTCGAGTGTGTGCCAGCAAGTCTCTAGAGCTAGTTATGTTGTGTTTATGTGTGTGTGTGTGTGTGTGTGTGTGTGTGTGTGCTCCAGGGATCTCTGGTTTGAGTTAGGATGTGAGCTCTGCGGCTGATGTTGCTATTTGTTCTCCTTCTTTAACATGTTACTTACAAGCTAAGATTTCCTAATTCAAACATGATGGGAAAAACCACCAAACTGTTTGATTTCTCTTTGAGTCTGCAGCACCACACACGTGACCTTGACCTCATTACATGTTTTTAATCAAAACCATGCAGCTAAAAAAAAAAAGAAGCTGTCCATGCTTCAATCAAAAGTGAATTCTTTGCAGTCTTCAGTCGTGCTCATGCACACTGTTCACACATGTTCAGTGATATGTTCAAAAAGCAGCTGTCGCTGTGTTCAAAACAGATATCTTGGGGATGATGGCTGCCTTCATGTGAAGAAGCTTGGCCTGTCCTCATTACCAGCCTGACACACATGTTCTGTCAAAGGAATCGCTCCAAATGGGACCAATTCAGTTTGGATGCGGCATGTCTCTCAAAGAGTTCCTTTTCTAAAACACTAATCTGTGGACCACAAATTAGCTGTCAGTCATCAGCTGGAGAAAGACATGGTATCAGGGAGACGGCAGTCCCCAACAAATCAACAGCATGTCAATTACAAACACACAAAGACATGCTCGCAGTTGTCCACACGAGAAGGTGCACACTCGCTGGCAGACGTGTGTGTGAACACACACATACACAACTAGTGGGTGTTTCTTGTATGTGATTGCATTTCCTCCTTAAGACTAATAGGTCCTTACTCTGTTTTCTCCATTAATTCAAGGTGACTCCTGCAGTCATTAGAACGAGGACATTGAGCTCAAAGCTCTCAAGTGACCTCCTAATTAATATTCATTTGCAATGTATATTTCCACACAGAATTGCAGCATAATTTTAAAAAGGCTCTCTTATCTCCAAAACAAAACCATTTAGGTCTGCAGATACTAGACCATGTCTTTATAGATTGGAGGAGGACACTGAGGCAACACTAAATGAAAAGTATATTTTCCATATCAAGAGTGGAAATCAGCCCCCACACAGGAATCATGGGATGATAACAGATGCCTGATGGATGAAGCGATGCTGGCACAGATTTGTCCAATATGCAGTATATCTTTAACCTTTATATTTTGTTCTATCATGTCCTATTTTAAAAAAAAAAAGAATAAATCATGATTCAAACATACAATTTCACTCATTCATGTCTCAGAGGGAAACTGGGTAGATGTGGAGGGAGCGTTGGTAGTTGTTGTGATAGTAACAATGTCAAGGTTCCCCTTGAACTCTGTCACTGTCCAGTAAATACATACACAGACATGTTCAGTTTCAAGATTTCCTAAAGCCATGATTTTCCTTGATTTGACCCACACTGCAGGATCTGAAATCCATTCAATAAATGCGGGACAAATTTGACTTGGAACAGCCTCACCTGCAAAAGATTTTGAAGTATTTTCATTTCTATGTATTTTGGGTCACTTAAGTAAAAGTCATCAAATTTTAGGGAAAAAGAATGACACTGAGGGTGTTTTTACTACTGTCAAATGTTGAAGCAGGTCACATTTGACCGGAACAGTCACTGTAACCATAACCTTGTAGAAATGACAGGTTGAGCTTTGATGGTGGGTTGTGGGCCAAACTATTTCTTGGACGAGTGCAATGACTTCCACTAGTCTTTTCATTGCCATGCGGTCGCTAGGAAACCAGCTGATAGGCTTTTTTTTTTTTTTTACCTTCAGAGTCAGGCTAGCTGTCCCTGTTTCCAGTTTAATGCTAAGCTAACTGTCTACCCCAGTCCATATCGACTGGACAGATATGAGAGTGCTGTCAATCTTCTCATCCAACTCTTGGCAAGAAAGCTAATGAGCATATTTCCTAATATGAGGAATTATTTCTTTAAAGGTTTGTTGTGGTCTATTGCAACTGCCCATAAATTCCTCTCAGTCACAAAACCACTGTGCCCAAGTTTATATGTGAGGACTGTGAATATGGTAAAATTACTACAAATATAAACAGTCAGATGACAAACCGTTTTCAAACAACCCAACAACCACCACACATGCACACACAGTGGTGCAATGAGAAATTATTACAGTAAAAATGCTTGTTGCTCTGTCTGACTCTGCCATAGCAACGTGACTGTGTCTCCCAGCTCTGACTCTGCTGAGTACACTATTATCAATACAAATTATGATCGCTACCACAACACTGCAGGTATGACTGAGAGAATAAGAAAAAATACCATTATAGGAGCTAATGATGCCTCACATTGCACGCAGCTGAGCTTTACTTCCTCATAGTCGGAGAGAGAGAGGCAGGGCCGGCTCAGTCCTGAGTGCTGTGCTGCTGATTGTGTGTGAAGCCTTTGTGTTTCTATGTGTCGTGTCTTGGTGGGGCAAAGCACCTCGCTGTCACTGCCATTCAGTCACATAAAAGTGTGTGTGTGCTGTTGCGCGTGTGTGTGTGTGTGTGTGTGTGTGTACACACATGAAGTCAGCTAGATATGAATCAGAGAGAGAGAATGAGGCCAAGGAAAGAATGAATTGATGATTGGACACCCAAACTGCTCCTTCATGTCCTGCAAACAAACACAGGAGTCACCATATGGCACACATGAGAGCAGAACAGAATAGAATAGAGTGTAACAGAACATAAATGAACAGAACAGAACATAGTCAAATAGAATAGAATAGAATAGCATAATGTAGAATAGAATAGAACAGAACAGAATATAATCCAATTGTAGAATAGAATAGAACAGAGTAGAGTAGCATAGTGTAGAGCAGAATAGAATAGAACATAACAAAATAGAAAGGAATAGAATAAAATGGAATAGAATAGAATAGAATAGAACAGAATAGGGAGTCTCATTTGATTTAACAACAGGAAAAGGTAGGCTCTGCTGGGGAAATTTAACTGCCAAAACTCAAAGCAAAGCACTGAGAGTTCCCAAACGTGCAGTCACCACGGTGGTCCAGAGCAGAATGGAACAGAATAGAGAATGCATTGGTCAAGCACACAGTATATCCATGCCAGAGGTAAAATGACACTTTGTGCTGGTCCCGCAGAGGAAAGGTATGAATATTTTATACACCTCTCTTACCACATAAGTCAGTAAAGTGTGTAGAAAAGAGCAATAACAGGCTGTTCTTTTCATTGGGCGTTGGGTTGAGGGACTGACACAGCACAGCGGTAATGCACCCACTTTTAAGGTGACCAGACACATTCTTTCTTTGCCCCATAGTTCTGCATGGGCTATAAATTTGTCACCCAACTGTTGACATCGCTTGCAATATGCTGCGCTCAGAGTTTGATAACAGCATGCACTGTGAGCAAGAACAAGACAGTGCACTCTTTCTTGTCTGCTCGCACAGATACACACACACAATGGTGGCCAACGAGTCATAAAGTAATAAAGCTCTATGGACCCCCAATGAAAGCAAAGAACAGGAGGAGAGTGAAGACGCTGGGATGAATAACAATCATTGCTGTGATGGGGGTGGTAGTGTGTGTGTGTGTGTGTGTGTGTGTGTGTGTGTGTGTGTGTGTGTGTGTGTGTGTGTGTAGGGGAGGTGTCAACTTCTCCCTTCAGCAGCAGTGAAAGCAAATTCACAGCCTCTCTGTGCTCCTGCTCCTCCCCACTGGAATGGAATCCACCAAAATGCTGCTAATTGAATAAGTGACAATGAGCGGACAGACAAGGCGACAGATGCTCGCGTGCCTTTATAACCAAACCACCAGCATCAGGTCCACATTCCTCTTGACTCTGCACTGAACTGGAGGTCCAGAGGTGAATTTCTATGGCCCTGCTGCTCCCACTGACTTGGGGGATGGGGAAGGAGAATATTGCATAAGATTGCCATGAATGTTCACGACAGACGTTTAATTTGCACTTTATGGCTACAAGGCCTGGGCACACGGAGGTAATAATGAGCAGAGCTGTACCGAGGCGCTCGAGCTGTTTGTTTGTGCTGATCACATGCATTTATGGAAACACTGATCCGGGCTTCAGAGCCGCCTATGGATCAATAAAACGATCTTTGGAGTGCTGGAAGCAGGAAAGGTTAAACAAAAACTTGCTAAATCCATGAGACATGGGACTTTGCACCTGCTGCAGAGGATGAATATTTTGACCTCAATGATTAGAATGCTTAAGCACTAAAAAGGCCATGTTTGTTCGGCTCCTCTGGTTATGTAGCGTGCCTAAATGTATTAAGTCCCCATCTGCTTTTTACTCAGATTATACCCCCTCTATACATTAATTGTTTTATTCTGCCAGTGTTTGAGACCCCAGCGCACCCCACCTCCCTCCAGCTCAGTCTCTTTCTTTTGCTCCCTTCTTCCATAAACTCCGGAGCTGACTTTGTTCTCCAAATGTGATTAGCTTCTCTGGGACGCAGGGAGTAATTGCATTACTGCATTGTGTGCATTTGGAGCTATGGAAATGTTGGGCGCCCGTATCAAACCTGTTTAAATACCAGGCGCACTATGGTGAAAGATGTGCAAAGGAGGAGTGAATGCAAACATTTAGCAGACATGGCTCAGGCCGTGAATAGACAGTGGGAGCAGGAATAAAGGTTTTCCGCCAATTTAAGGCTTTGGGTTTAAAAATCTTCTGGTTGGTGTCCGTGCACGTTGGGAATATTTAATAAGATATTGTTTTCAGACAAATGCTCCATAAGCTGTAGAGGCTGTGCAGATGTGTTATGTTAAAAGATCAGCCCACACTGAATGAGCTGCTTCAAATGGATGACATCATCAGGTCCTAAGATGGTTTTTATTTCATTCTTCATGCAGATAGTCGCTAGCAGTTGCTGCTACATTATTTATTTGTTTTGCAGATTCTGTATCTATCTGTTTCTTGAGGTTAATAATCCTCTTTTAAAAGGATTCTCAAAATGTTGCCTGAAAGATGATTTCAGATAAGTCAGACATGTCCAAAGTCTGGCCTGGGGGCAACTGTGGCCCTCTGACAGATTTCAAATGGCCCTTGGTGTATTTCCAAAATATACTGTATGTGGCCCCATACATGATTGGTTAATAAAGCCAGATCACTTTGGAACTTAGCTGTTTACCTCATGATGGCAGGACAGTGGCTCAGAAGTAGAGGGGCTCATCCTCTAATTGGAAGGTTGGTGGTTTGATCGCTGCCTCATCCAGTCAACATGTCGAAGAGTCCATGGGCAACATACTGAGCCCCAAACTGCTCCTGATGGCTGTTCCATCAGTGTGTAAATATGTGTGTGTGTGTGTGTGTGTGTGTGTTTGTGTTTGACTTTTACTTGTATGGTAGCCTTGGCCACTAGTGTGTGAATGTATGTGTGAATGGGTGAATGTGACTCCAAGTGTGAAAGTGCTTTGAGTAGTGGGAAGACTAGAAAGGGCTATACAAGTGCGCTATCAAACACTTTACAGATTCGTACCAAGTAACTATGGAGGCAGAACTAATGTGTGTCCATTAGCAAACAACAAACACAGACACAGCAAAGTAAGCATTAGAAAATAATGATACACTTGAGTATCACAATTTCATGTTCTATGATGCAGGAAAATCAATAACAATCAATACAGTACTGATTTTTGTTAAATTAAAAGATTGCGCGTGTTGTATTTAAACCCAGTCTGCTTGATAGCAATGCTGTAATCTGTCTGCAGTCACATGACTGCCATTCCACCCTAACAACATATTCCCAGCATGTTACATGAGCTGTGTTAAATACAGATCTGACTGTTGTGATTGAGATAAACAAGTAAACTATTTCTGCTCAAATTGTATTCAGATGGAAGAGTTTTCTTTATACCAGTTTTCCTTGACATTAAATTTAAAAACTACCTAAATATATTGCCTTGCTTACAGTATTCCCAGCTAGCAGGGAACACTCCCACAACACTGGCTAATGTTACCTACAAGTTGTAATAATGTTTTGAAGAAAACATCTTAATCTAATTTTTAAATAACTTTTTAAGAATGTTTATCATTTCAAATATTGTTCCTTCAAGGTTAAATGTTAGAATGTTACTTGAAGAACATTCTAAAAGAAAACCTTCCACTGAAAACTTAACTAAAACAATGTACCATGTTTGTTGTTTTTAAAACAAAAAACTGCTAGCTGGGTTGGAATTTATCATGATGTATTGAATCATAGCTGTGTGGTGGTATGTATTGTATCGCCAGATTGTTGCCCTACAGCAAGTCGACAGTTGTCTCATTTGTAGGGGATTTTCCTTTTCTTTTCTTTTTTTTCAATGACCCACATAATGCCAAAAGCTGCTGACCCCCAGCTTTTTTTTTCAAATTATTTGATTGGATTCTAAAGTTGGGACACCCCATGAGCTAAGTGATAGGCGAGGGTGAGCAGGACAGATCCGAGTTGATTCTTGTTCAGGGAGAGCTGGTGTTGTTGGAGTTGTGCTCCAGATAGTCACCTACAGTCTGCCTCACCTGCAGCTCCTGCCAGTTTATTTGATTTGAACATTATGAAGGTTTCAGTAACCCGTTACTGCACTAACTTAAGTCCCTATTAGTCGAGCGCGTTTCCCATGTCTCTGTCTCTCTTTGATGCACACACAGGCATACCTCATCCTCACGCACGCGCGCAAAATGAGTAAATGGATGTGGAAAAGCTGCTTGGTACTCTACAATCCCCCATGACAACTCATTTCCTCACAGTTGTGTGGGGTTCGGGGCTCCGCTGGAGTCTTGTTTGGTCGGCTGTAATCGCTGGGTCCTGGTGCCAATGAAACCGCGCCAGATGGTCTCCAGAATGCACGCTCCCAGTTGTGCACATTCGTTAGACCTCAGATCTCTCTCTCTCTTTCTTTCTCTCCCTGCATTTCATCCTTTCTCTGTCTCTCTCTGCTCTTGCTTGTGCTTGCACATTTATTTAAAACTAACCAAAAACCGCCTGGCCCAGCTGCTGTGTTTTGGTTGCTGCGCTCGTTATCAAGAAGCCCATCCTGTGGGGAGTTTGAAGTGTTGTTGAACATATTTGTGCACGGGGACAGAGCTGTTCCTCGGCGTGACCAACTCTTTAAAGGCATTCATTAGAGTCCGGCTCCCTTTCAACACAATTCTCCACACAGCTTACCCGGCTTATACTCTCACCCAAAGACAGCCACAGAGGAGAAGCACGTGAAAAAACAAAACATATTGCACTCCCATCATCCTCCACAGAGTGCCTGTGCAAGGAGAACAGAAAGTCAGTTGCCACCTGAGAGAGCAGGAAAAGACCTTAGATACAGTCGAAGCTCCGGGCATGTAAACACAGTGATGCCAGGCGTCCGGTGCGTCAGTCAGAGAGGTGCAGTGACTGTGACAGCTGCTTCTGGCTCGGCTGGGTTTGATGTTCTAGATATCAAAAGTCTGCCTGTAAAGGGAATGGGTAACAATGATGCTGATTGGGTTTATTGTATGTTTGTCCTGCCTAATGAGCATGTGTGTCTCCGCGCTGTCTGGAGAGAACAGACCCAAAGCGAAACTCCTAAACCTTCCTGTGGTTTTATAGCAGAGAGAAACGTCAGGAGACGCTTTTTGAATGAATGTTTTCTTCTCCAGTTTATTTTCTGCTCTGTCCATTGTAGGGCATTAAAAAAAAAAAAAAAAGTGGGGAGAGTGAACCCCACTGGGCGGGGTTTTTGTTTATTCCCCACTTTCTTTTTTTCTCCCCTCTTGCGCCTCCTTCTCCTCTTCTGTGGAGTTTGAGTGGCCACCAGCCAGCTTTTGATTTAAGAAGCATTTGTCTTCCGTGGATGTGAAAAGGGGGCCGTGGCTGATGAACAACTAGTCGGTCTGAGGCGGGTTATTTTGGGCGAGTGTGTGTGCAGAGGCACCTCAAACGGAGAGAGGGAGCGGAGGAGAGCGCACGGTGCACAGACCAGACGCAGAGAGGAGCGGGAGAAAGGCGCACAGATTTCAGTGGCATTCAGTTGGTTTTTGGACGCGCTCAACAGATCTGTACCAGAGAGACAGACACGCATTTAAATGCCTTTTATGGAAATTAGAAGAACTTGAGCGAGCTTACATTTAACAATCGAATGTTTTTTTTCTTCCTCGCTCCGCAGAGAGACATGCAGCTGCTGACTGAGGCTGCACAGCGCTTTGTAAGTTGAAACCCGGATTGTCCTGTACTGCATTTTGGAGTTATTTTGGAGATTTCTTTTTGGCTGCCACACGAAGGCTACCAGTAAAATGAAAGGAGGATTTCTGACAAGTATGTGGAAAGTTGTGGCTGTTCTCGCGGTGGCGACACAACACGTCACCGGTAAGACACTGAAATACCAGATTCATGAGGAGCAGAAGGTTGGCACGGTTATTGCTCGTTTGAAGGAAGATGTCGCAGATGTTTTGGCTAAACTTCCCAGCTCAGTGTCGCTCCGCTTCAGAGCTATGCAAAGAGGGAGCTTGTCTTTCTTTACGGTGCGCGAGCAGGACGGAGAAATCAGCATCAGGACCAAAATTGACCGTGAGAAACTCTGCGAAAAGAATCTCAATTGTTCGATTCAGTTCGACGTGCTGACGCTCCCCACGGAGCACCTGCAGCTGTTTCACGTCGAAGTGGAAGTGCTGGACATCAACGATAACGTACCCCAGTTCGCCCGCGCCGTCATCCCAATCGAGATTTCGGAGAGCGCGACCGTGGGAGCGCGCATTCCCCTGGACAGCGCCACAGACCCAGACGTCGGAGAGAACTCTCTGTACACGTATGCCTTAGAGCCCAACAACTTCTTCAAGATTGACATCCAGTCCCGGGCTGACGGGGCGAAGTATGCGGAGCTGGTGGTGCTCCGGGAGCTGGACCGGGAGGTGCGCTCCGCGTATGAACTTCAATACACGGCCTCTGACAGGGGCGTTCCCCCGAGAACGGGTTCGACCCTCCTCAAAATCAGTGTCGCCGACTCAAATGACAACAGCCCAATTTTTGACAAGTCATCATATGTCATAAATCTCCTAGAAAACTCACCTGTTGGCACTCTGCTCATTGATTTGAACGCCACTGACGCGGACGACGGCACTAACGCCAAAATAGTCTACTCATTCAGCAGTCACGTGTCCCCCAAAATAATGGAGACATTCAAGATTAACCCTGACAGCGGCCGCCTGACCCTCATCAGGCGCGTGGACTATGAGGCTGTCAACTCTTATGACATTGATGTTCAAGCGCAGGACATGGGTCCCAACTCCATGCCGGCTCACTGCAAGATCCTGGTCAAAGTGGTGGATGTAAACGACAATAAACCAGACATCAGCATCAATCTCATGTCCTCTCAGGGGAACGGGGACGCAGCTTATATATCTGAGGCGTCCCCTTTGGACACGTTTGTAGCTCTGGTGAGGGTGGAGGACTTGGACTCGGGGTTGAATGGAGAGGTCGAGTGTAAACTTCATGGTCAAGGATATTTCAAACTGCAGAAGTCTTATGAGAACAACTACATGATTTTGACCAACGTGTCTCTGGACCGAGAGAAGAGATCAGAGTTCAGTTTGACGGTGGTGGCAGAGGACAGAGGGACCCCCAGTCTGTCTACTGTCAAACATTTCACTGTGCATGTAACAGATGAAAATGACAACCCACCACGTTTTGAGAAGGGTCAGTATGAGATCTTTAAATCTGAGAACAATGCTCCTGGAGCATACCTGACCTCCATCGTGGCCACTGACCCTGACCTGGATGCCAATGGACAGGTGAGCTACTCCATCTTGGAGAACTCTGTTCATGGTAGCTCCATCTCCACCTACGTCACCATTGATCCCTCGAATGGTGCCATCTATGCACTCCGTACATTTGATCGTGAGGACGTTAGTCGCATTTCCTTTGTTGTGCAAGCCAAAGACGCAGGGAAACCACCACAGGTCAGCAACGCCACAGTGATTCTGAATATCCTGGATGAGAATGATAACCCTCCAGTCATCGTGGTTCCCCAACTGTGGAACTTCACTGCTGATGTGCGTGCGTCAAAGTTCACAGAGGCTGGAAACCTGGTGACCGTGGTCAGGGCAACTGATCGTGACACGGGGGTCAACGCTGAACTCATTTGTTCCATCATCAGTGGCAACGAGGAGGGTTTCTTCATTATTGACCCAAGAACATGTGAAATCCATGCCAATGCCAGCCTGGAAAACTTCCCCCATGAGCATGCTGAGTTGACAGTCCTGGTCAGAGATCAGGGACGGGAGAGCCTCAGTGCAAAGGCAGCACTTAAAATCACTCTTTATGACAACATGGAGAACCATGTCCAGGTGATGGACCAGGGGGAGTCTTCCCTCGATGCCTCCCTGATCATTATCATCTCCCTGGGGGCCATTTGCACTGTGCTCCTGGTCATCATGGTGGTGTTTGCTGCACGCTGTAATCGCGAGAAGAAGGACACGAGGCACTCCTACAACTGCCGGGTGGCCGAGTCCACCCACCAGCACCATCCTAAGAAGCCCTCACGCCAAATCCACAAAGGTGACATCACCCTGGTTCCCACGGTGAATGGCACCCTGCCAATCAGAGCTCACCACCGCTCACCTTCAGCCACGCCCCCCATGGACCGAGCCCAGATGGGGAGCCGGCAGAATCACCACAGCCGCCAATCACTCAACAGCCTGGTGACCATCTCCTCCAATCACATTCCAGAGAGCTTTGCCTTGGAACTGGCACATGCAACTCCACCAGTGGAGGTGAGCATACACACACATACACACACACACACACACACACCCACACACACACAAGTGAAGTGAATTATCCTCAGAAATGTCAAATATGGTCCCTCAGCCCCTTCCCAAATTTTCTCTTCCTCTCTCACACACACGTAGCAACCATCTCACCCTCACACAGCTGTCCTTGTTTGAGCAAATGAACTCCTCTGTATGTGTGACAGTGACTTAATCAACACGACCCCGCAGTTCAAACTGACTCTCATTAAAAGTAACTGTTGATGATTATAGATGTGTCTTTGTCTTTACCTTGTTTACACCCTGTCATCATTACTTCCGTCATAACCACCACTCACCCCTTAGTCATATGTCTCCATATTCATCTAGACCCCCCCCCATTTTGTTTTTAACATCATCCATTTTGTCTTATCCATTTTCAGCAGCCTCTCCATCATCCATTTTGTGTTTACTCATCCATTATTTTGTCTTCTGTGTTGTCTCTCTTTTTTCCTCCTCAATTTCCCATCTGTTATTCATCCCCCCTGTTCTGTTTCTTTTGTTTGTTTTATTTTGTTTGTTTTGTTATTTTTGGATGTAGCAAGTCTCACAGCTTCTGTCCATGCTCCATCAGGGCCAGTACCAGCCCAGACCCAGTTTCCGTGGCAACAAATACTCCCGCAGCTACAGGTAATTTACCCCTATCCCTCAGCGCCCCTCCCCGTAAAGATTATCTTTTGTTTACGTTTGAAGCCACTTGTTTTTCATTGTGTATTACATGTTTCAACAACCTGTTGTGCAGTTTTTTCTGTCAGTTGCTCAGTTACATGGAGTTCATGCTTTGATGGTGTGTAAATGTATTTTTTCATGATTTAGTTGTTATCACACCGATGTCATTCAGTTCAGAAGTTTGCAACTCATTTGTCTGAATGTTACAACAATTTTCTTGGTACTTCTAAGAAAAAAAAGGGCTTATATTATAAAGTGTGCATCCATCATTGCTGTGATCAGAGTATCTTCTTATGATCTCTGGATGACAGATTTATTGATGCCCCTTGTGGCTGTTATGATAGATTTATTGATGGGATCTACCTGCATGTAGGATTTACGGGCCCAGGCTTGTCTAGATATTTGACAGATTTCAGGAGCAGCCTTAAGTTTGATATGATGGATTTATTCGTCTTGATTGATTCTAACAGCCTGCAAAATACAAAGCCTTCAGCTTTGTATTTGCAAAATGTGAACTTGAGGCATTGTTTTTCAGATAGAGTATCTCCGACTGATTGATGCCAGTGTGTGTTTGCACCATCAGGTATGCATTACAAGACATGGACAAGTTCAGCCTAAAGGACAGTGGCCGTGGGGACAGCGAGGCGGGGGACAGTGACTGTGACATGGGTCGGGAATCCCCCGTGGACAGACTGCTGCTGGGGGAGGGCTTTTCTGACCTGATACATCTCGAAATGCACCATCGACTTCACCCAGGTGGGTTGTTTGTTTGTTTTGATATACTCCATCCATCCTGAAAGTTTCGACACAGCATCCACATTTTCACATGTAAATGCACTTATAAATCATTATCAAAAAATTTACAAAAAAAAGGCAAAAATTACAATAATATATATATATATATATTTATATTTATATTCCTTCTTAAAGAATAGAATGTGAGAATTTTTTTTCATGAATAATCAATTCATATCAATGACTAAGTGATGTTTTAAAACAGATCACACACATATATATTTTTATTGTTGTTGCCACTGTGACTGAAAATATCTTTAATTTCTGAAGTATCTCCTAAAAAGAGTATGTGGGAAACCTCCAGAGATGAATATGCTGTGAACACAATCAATAAGATGCATTATAATCTGAAGGTATCATTAGGAAATCAAATCTGAATATTTTCTCTATTTAAAAAGTATTTCCCCTGCTCATTTTCCAGTGACTGCCCATTCCAATTGACATGTTTTTGAAAAAAATCCACAATAAAAGCTGTAAATCTTGCATAGGATTTTTTGACATGTATAAGTAATGTAACTTCTCATGATTACTTTAAAAACTTGAAACAAATGATATATTTTCACAATATGATTGATAGGCTAAAACGTGCCTTGCGCTTCCTTCTTCCCTCACAGTCAGCCATGCTTGTTAAAAAAAGGGGGCATGGCTCTACTGCAGTCTGCTTTACATGATGTGGAACACTGTAATTGGCTTACAGACATCCCATCAAATAATTAATTATTTAGGAGTTGTCAGGTGACTGTGAACATGGATCCAAACTTCCTAGAAAAGTAATGTCCATTGGAATGAACGGGGGTTCTGAACGGGTTAATCACTTCTTGCAAAAGTTGTCATGCTTTCTGACAGAATTATTCTCGCTGTGATTGACTTCAAAAGCAAATGTTTGACAAATAGATGATTCTTAATCCTCATAGAAATTAGATGATTGAGCTGTTTGAGAGCCAACTTAGCAGTGAATGAGCTGTCAGACCACACCCAGCCCTCAGAGCACCTCCTGCCTCACACATTTCAGCACCACGGACAGCGTCAGGCCGCAGCCCATTATTAGTGTGTACACCTGCCTATAGAGCCGCTCCATTCACCCTGTTGCCAACACAATCCCCATTGTGCTCAGCCCCATTCTTCCACACAGCCCTCATTTCCACGCTCGTTATCACACTGAGAGAGGTTACAGTGTGTCGCGCTGTTTGTGTTATTGTGTGTGTGTGTGTGTGTGTGTGTGTGTGTGTGTGTGCATGAGTGTGTGTGCGTTATCTGCCCCTAAGTTAGAGTCGTGTCTGTAAAATCCTCCCTGGAGCGGAGATGAGTCGCCTGTCACTCATCGGTATGCGTCTCAGTGTGCTGTTTTTTTTCTCCTTCCTTCTTGTTCTTTTCTTTTCTTTCTCTTTTTTTTCCCCCCGGTGAGTGACAGTGGTGCGCTTTCATGTCTGAACTGAGGAGAATTCATAGTAATTGCTTTTAGAATGATGTTATTCTCTCTCCTTCTCTCTTTCTCTCTCTCTCTACTTACTGTGTCCCTCTCTCGCTCTCTCCTACATGCCTGGAGCTCCTCAGCATCTCTCTCTCCTCTGTACTTGTTAATGTATCCTCTATCTTTATTGAGATAGATAAAGGGAGGGGTGGCGGACATGGACAGTCTCGCTATATCTCTTTTTTCGCCCTCTGAGAAAGACTTAGAGGTGTTGCACCACTCCTACCTCCCTTCCCTTTCTCTATCTCATATGCTAATATGAAAAGGGGAGGGGAAGGAGATAATGGGCCGAGAGGGAGGATTATCCCGGTTTCTCTTCAATAGATTTAATTTGTTTAGATTTTTCTATTTAGATGGCCAAATGTGGCTATTCATGCTAGATATGATAAAAGAACTAAACAAGCAAATCCCTGCTTCAGCCACATAGTCAGGAGATGTGGGCATGCTTGGCAGAGCAGTCAAATATTACATTAACATCTGCCTGTACCACCATTTGGGGGGATCTTGCAATTATTCATTTATTTATCTAGTTTATGCGATTGTTTTCATACCTGGCGCTGCTTGGATATCCGTGCTGTAAGCTGTAAATATCACCAATCTGCTTCTCCAAGCAGGAGTATGAAGAGATCAGGAGAGAAAAATAGAAAACTAATCACTACCAAGCTGGGCTGTGATTTTCATATTAATGAAAGACTGAGGCACTGCGGTGTAAAATATTGAGCAGGTTTGTACATGGACTATTCATAAACCTTTGACTTAAGACATGCTTGGTCCGACTCAACAGCCTCCCTGCCCTTATTTTCATGTTAAAATCAGCACTGTGACCCTCCACTGAACTTTTTGTTTTCAAAGTGAATACTGTCCTTCCCTCCTCACCACAGTCTCAGGGTTTATATTGAGCGTCATTTTACCACATCAACAAATCATTTGGCACCTAATTTCTCCTCTTGTTATTGTTGATTGTCGTCACTGTAAGAATTGTAAGGTTATATCTTTATATAACCCTTTATATATCTTATATCTTTATTCGTTATTTATATATTCTTACTCTGTGACAACTCATTATCAATATGTGAGTTTTGTGAGAATTTTAAAAATTTTTTGTAAGTTCTATGCATTTTCGGACTTTCTATTTAGAAAACAAAAAAGTTCACATCATTATTGCTACTTGGGTTAGGGATGGGTTACCCTTTATCTCACACCCTAACCCTAACCCTCTCAGAATGCAGATAGAACCTTATAATTCTGAAGTGCAGCTTTTTTTTATTACATTAAAGAAAAAAAGTCTTTAAAAGTCTCTGCAGCTGGACCTGCTCCTGACTTTTGCTATGTCTTTTTTTTTTTTTCTTAGCTATGAGACTGTGTACAGATGAATGTCGCGTCCTGGGACACTCTGACCAGTGCTGGATGCCCCCCCTCTCCTCGCCGGCTTCCTCTGACTACCGCAACAACATGTACATCCCCGGGGAGGAGTCCTCCCAGCAGCCCCAGATCGATGATGACCAGTCCTCTGTTGACTCGGAGCGCCGCAAGAGCTTCTCAACTTTTGGCAAGGAGTCTGGGAGCGAGGAGGCGGGGACTGGGGGAGTGGTCAGCGGAGGAGGAAGTGATGCTTGTGCGGCTGGAGGAGGGGCTGGCTCCCTCCTCACAGAGATGAACTCTGTGTTCCAGCGGCTCCTCCCCCCTAATATGGACACATATGCAGAGTGCAGTGAAACCAGCCCGCCCTCGACCTCATCCACCTCTGACAGAGGATGCGGGCGCAGTGGCAACAATGCAAGTAACCATAGTAACAATGCTGTTCCTCAGGACAACCGGAGAGGGTTGTTACCAGGTGGGAAAGGTCCCGCTTACCCCCCAGGAGTGGCTGCATGGGCAGCCAACACTCACTATCTAAATCCAGGAAGTGGATCTGTGGGAACCAATCATGTCTCCTCCCCCTCTTCCTCATCCTCCACCTCCACGTCAACCTCCACCAACGGACAGCCGCCACACCTCAAGTGGCTGCCAGCCATGGAGGAAATCCCAGAGAATTATGAGGAAGATGACTTTGACAGTGTCTTCCATCAGGGTCACCAGGGTGCCAAGCGTAGTGAGAGCCGCCATGAGGCTGGCATGGACGCCAGCGAGCTGGTCCACGAGATTAACAAACTGCTGCAGGACGTCCGACAGAATTAGACGGAAAAAAAAAGAGAAGGCATAGCATGGTTTCACATTTCAGCACATCCTGACAAATGCTTGTTCTTTGTGCCAACATATATAAACTTTCTGATGACTGTTTCTTGTTCACTGTAATGCTTGACTTGTTTATTTTACCAAATATCCTCTTCACTGCTGAGCACCGAGAGACTCCGAGAAAAGTAAAACACGGCACTGAAGTTGTGATTGAGGTGACTTAAAGGCATCAAAGCGAGCGCTCCAAGAACAGATTGCTCAGTTGTTATTACACTCTCTCCGAAAGTTGCCTGAATGAGTGATTTCAAACGGAAATCCACCAACAAAAACTGTACCCTTTCTTTATTTGTAATGTTTACAGCAGCGTGAACAGACTCCGCAGGGAGGAACCAACAGTTGTGTGATCTGATTTCTGCTTTCACAGTGTACAGTATTGTACAGTGTCTGTTGAAAAAGCCAAACTCACTTGAATATTGTGCTATGTCTCTTGTTTTGTTATTATGGAATGTAACTGTACAATTTGACCTTTGTATTTAAAAAAAACAAAACAAAAACACTCTTTTTTACTTTACTATATATATTTATATCTGTCAATTTATGTTTGTACATAAAAAGAAAAGAAATGTCTATTTTTTATATTTGTCACTGCATGTCTGAATATCACTTAATGTGTCTCTTTTCCTTGGCAGTGTTTATTTTATAAAAACAACGGTATTTAATTTTGGTATTGAATATGTGTGTGAGTATTAAAAATTATTGCATTACGATGCAGTTCCATGTTGGAAGTTGGTTTTGTATGGTAACATTGTGACCATAGATGATAAATAAAGTGAAGGGTTTCATAACAGGCTGAGAGGGATGATTGGTGCTTGACATTTCCTTTAGTAATTCCATGACCTATTTTCAGTGGTGGTAAAAGTATGCAGATCCTTTACTGAAGTACAAATACCACCCTGTAAAATTACTCTGCTACAGTGCTCCTGCACTGAAAATGTTACATAAGTAAAAGTAATAAAATATAATCAGGAAAATACACTTGGAGTTTTAAATGTAAAAGTATCCAAATGCAGCAAAATTCCTTAAAAAACAACAACAAAAAAACCATGAACTTAAATGTATACAAAAAAGGAAAGAAAACAGCCCCAAATCACAAAAATACTACATAAATAAAAAACACCCAAAAATTTTCTTTCAATTGACTGAATGTTTAATCAACTAATCACTGCAGCAGTACTCACATAAACTGTTTGGTAATTTAATTAATTACAAAGCATCATATTTTGTTAAGTCGTGTTATTCTTTGATGCAAAAATCTGAATTTCTAAAGTAACTAAAGCTTTCAGATAAATGTTGTGCAGTGAAAAGTACAATATTTCCCTCTGAAATGAGGGGGGTAAAAGTAGTTAGATTCCACCGCTGCCGACTTAATTTCTTATGTTTGGGCACTAAGTGCATCAATTTGCCCCCCTGTCTCTTAGCACCCCCTAATGTCCAGCATTAGGACTGCAGCTGCCTCTGTATGCACAGCCAAAGTGTGTTTCGTGCTCTCTGTCAAACCCTTTACATGACTCTGCTAATAAACACGCCATTAGCTGTAAATTTATTCCCAAATGATCTCTTTAGATTAAAATGCATTTAGCCGTTAATTTGGTTTCAGAGTTGGGATTCTCTGTCTCAGCGTCTCTCTCATCCATGGCAGCATCACATTTATGGTAAATATGCTTAGCAAATGAACAGCATGTGATAATAGCTGCACATGATGAGAAATCAAAAGCATGTTATTGTACACAGCAGCCATATGGGCTGCTAATACAATTAAATACAAAGAGTGGAGTGAGCCCCTCCCCTGCCTACACTCACTCCACTGATGATCATGAGGACTTAACTTGGGTATAATATACTCATGAGCAATCCCCATTACACACACATACACACAGTCAGGAGAAAATAGAACATTGAGTTGTGCTTAAAAGTGAGGAAATTCAACAACAAAGGCTAAACGAAGCAATTAACCTCTTGAGACAGCTTTAACAAGGTAAAGGTTACAATTTGCATATGCACGCACACACACTCACACACATACCACACACTAAGCAGACACCCGCAAAACAAAACCACACTCACTTATAGACACACGTGATAACATACAGTAGACTGACTGATTCATGTGAAAACACACACACACACACACACACACACTTAATTCCACACACACACACACACACACACACACACACACACACACACACACACACACACACACACACACACACACACACACACACACACACACACACACACACACACACACACACACACACACACACACACACATGCAAACACTTAATAATGAGCTCGTTTGTCTTCATCATTAAAGAGTCTAAGCCTCAATAAACACCATGCACTGGCTGTGCCTGAGTGCTACATGCTAACTTAGCTTAGCCTCCTGTAAGCTTAACTAGCTCAACAGGATCAGCTTTAGTGTTTAGTGCTGGCACATAACAACAAACGTGGTAAGAGAAACATCCAGAAACGTAAATAAAGAATTGGAAAAAATGCAATAAAAATATGAAAAAAATACCATAAAATGTCTATATGTCTTAAAATGAAAGAGCTGACCAGTTTTAAGTGTTCAATTTATTCAGAAATGTGCAAAAGCTGACCGTGTGAAGTATAATATGTGCAACATACAGAGATAATAGATGTGTGTTAAGGCAGCACAGTTCAGCCTGTTTTCATTTCCAGGTCACCAAATGCGGGCAATCTGTTCTGCCTAACAGTGTGCGATGCTGATGCTGAGGGCTGCTTTTGGCATCTTTATGAGACACAAGGAGTCTTAACTAACGCCAGTGTAAACCTATCCATGGCAATATTGATGCTGCAAGCTTCTGTTGTAGAATGAAGAGTGAGAAAGTCTGCAGAGGGGAGATGGAGGGGAGGGGGATACGCTCCTTATGTTTGCACAACACCACATAGCAACCAATGGACCATCGCAGTTAAGATCAGGCAACAAAATCACGGATGGTTCGGTTTAGTCAAAAGAGGCACATGGCTCATGTCCTTCTGTCATGTCATCTATCTATTACATTACGTTTCATCCAGACACTAGAGGGTTCATTTCACAGAGATGCTTAAGGGTGCCTTTGGTGTTGGTATCACATGATGAGGGGTGTAAGAAAGTTTTAGCAACTGATGGCCTGGGATGTCTTTACACCACATCACATGATGTGCATGTAGCAAAGCAGTAGCTAATGGTCAGCTAATATTCAACTCCTTATATTCAAGGGCTCTTGGTCTTGAGATTACAGTGATTTAACTGCTTCAGAGTTATGTAACAGTTAAAAAGGCACTTCATTAAGTTGTATTTCCAATTAATATTTGAGAATTTGTAATTTTCTTTAAAATTTAAGTATTTTGTTCTAAATTTTATCTCAAGGAATTATTTCATTTGCTGTTACTTTTATTTTCCTGTAAAAATAATCCTTTTTGATCTTCATGGCTTTTGTACCTCCTGGGTTTCCATGGCTCCTCCCCTCCCAGTGCTGTTCCGCATTGCCACGGCTCAGTTGTGTGGAGAAAAACAAGCCCCTGCTTTATTTGTTTTTTATGTTGAAAACAGAGTCAATTGAGATGTAAATCTTGGTCTACACAGTTTACTGTAGTTAATATAACGTTGTCCTGTGATTTTGTACTGTTCTGAACAGAAATAGGCTTTGACAGACAAAGTTTTGACAATGTTTTCCTGTAACTTTTTGGGTGGGATTTGTAATTACTTGTGCAGCCAGATGTCACGTGATGAATGTAGAGCTGAGGAGATTTCCACTTTATTCGTGTGTAAAATCTGTTGTTAAGGAGCCAAGGTGCAGAAAGTGGTCTTCCATTAACCCTCAAATACGGTTGATGGAAACATGTTTATTTTAAAAAAACTCCAATTCATTGCAAAAAAGTTTTTAGGCTTACATTCAGGCGATCCGATAAAATCATATCTCGCAAAACCACAACGGAAATACTTTTTTGGCTTTTGTAGGTCACATGATACTACAGTGTTATTGCATCACAAAACTCTTCAAAAATTGAGCAGATAATCCAGTCTTGAACCCACAATTCCTCTCTGAAATCTCTGATCGTTTTGGCATTGAAGGAGGAGTTGAGGAGTCTCACAGCCTGGGGAAAGAAGCTGCTCTGTAGTCTGGTGGTTCTGCAACGGATACTTCTGTATCTTTTTTCAGATGGCAGCAGGATGAACAGACTGTAGCTGGGGTGGCTGCTGTCTTTCAGTACCTTTGGGCTCTGTGCAGACACCTCACTTTACCGAGGTTGCTGATCTGTAGATGGGAACCAGTGATGTTCTGGGCAGCTTTAATTACTTGCGGTAGAGCCTTCCTGTCCTGGGCCATGCCAGTTTGTAGAACATCACCAGTGGAAACAAAGTCATCTCCACATTGTGTTTTATTGAGATTTTCAAAAATATCACTTAAGTTTTGCACAAATCTGTAATGGAAACATGGCTACTTAGACCAAAAGGCAATTCATGTCATTTATGTCTTCTGCAGAGCAATCTAAATGCTGGAAAACAGTCCCTGTGTTAGCCTCCTTCTATACCCTAAACACATCCGTTACAGTAATACTTTGACATTTTTGGAGAAATGCTTAACACATTTGCTGGGCTAGTGGTTTTTGTGTCTTTTGTGTCTAGTGGTCTTTATGCTATGCTCATCTAACTGGCTGTTGCTGCATATCTAGCAGACAAACATAAGAGTGAACTCTATCTCTCCTTCTCAAACTCTACAAGAAACATGTCACACTCTTGCTTTAACTATAACCTCTAGCAATGTGAACCAAGGTGACATGAAACAATTGAAATTTCACAAAGCAGCAAAAGCTGTACAGTATTTCACCAAGTGTGTATGTCATTTCAAAATGAGATTGGCAATGCATGATGGACGATCTTTAGCAACAGGGAATTTCTTTGTCATAGGGTAATGGTGTGTGTAATAGAAAAAAACATACTGGGTGAAAGCTCCACCAGTGCTCATTTATTACCACTCAGGTAATTCATCTGACACAAATACAACAGTGGCAGTGCTATGATGTTGAAATATGAACTCCAGCTTATTGTTGTCTTTGCAAATCCACCATTCAATTGTTTGTCAGCAGCACTCGCCTTTTGCTTACTTTCACTCTGAATCCTGCTCTCCTCCAGCCTCTCTCTCTCCTCCTGCACACCTCCATATCTCACTCTCATCTTCTGGCTATTTCTGTCTGTCCATCTGTCTGTTTGAGACATGCACACACACCCATAAATATTCCCCTTGACACACACATGCACACACACACACACACACACACACACACACACACTCACAGAGAGAAACCTACACACACATTGAAGTCCCAGCAGCATTCTCAGCTCATATCACAGTCTCACATCCCCAAAGACTTTACAATTTGTAATGCTTCTCTCTCCTTCATCTCATCTGAGCTCATCCTGTCACAGTCTCATTCCTCCCTAACCATTAGCTGAGTAATTGTTTTTTATTACTCTTTTTATATTGAATACAAGATCATCAACAAAATGCATATAGATACATAAAAGATACAAACAAAAATGCATAAATAAGAAGTACATAAGGTGAAAATACAAAAAACTAAAAAAAAAATTTAATACCTTAAATATCTTAATATCCTTTTGTTCTTAACCTTAGCTAGCAGGGTGCTATATTGGCGAAAGTTATTAGTTAAGTACAGGATATTTTCCAGAAATAATAAAAATTTGTATTTGTCATACATTTACATTATTTTCAATCTTATCTTGTCTAAAGTGTAACAATGCATCAAAATATATTCATTTCTTTTTTTCTTTTCCTTTTTTTTGAAAACAAAGCTGGCAACATCAGTTCAAAGCATTCTGGTGTACATACACTGAAAAAATTTCCAGCCTACAAAATCACATTTATAATCAATATTCATCTTGCATCTTTCCAACACAAGCATACATTTTATGTCATATCTTGAAGTATACTTGTATACTTTTTTGCTATTTATACAGTACTTATCACAAATTTCCCATGCTTTCTCCATCAGTATATCATTTAATAAGTATGACCACAAATATCTAGATGAAGGGACAGTGACATAATATTTTTGTTAGAGCAATTTTCTCACACAATCTTCAAAATAAACAGGTAGCTGTAAAGCCCCAGAGTTACACAGAAGTATAAGGACACTAAATACTAATTATTATCACCACTGCATAGGGCACACCTCTTAAGCCTTGCTTATTTTTTTCAGCTTGTTTGAGTGAACCCTCCCTCATCATCTCCTCTGCTTCCAAAATGTGCTGATTGTTATGATGACAGGAAATGAAGGAGGTAAGGGCTTGTGTTGTGCAGGGTTATTGGGTATGCTGACATGAAGTCTGCTCTCATCTGAAGTCAAACACACCACGCTGACCCACAGCACACACACAGGGGAACAGGATATTGGCAAGTCTGTAATATAAACAGAGCTCAGGTGTTGTGTCGGCCACAACAAGTCACTGTGATAAAAGTGCCGCCATGGAACGCCTCCTACATCTCATACCTTGTTTCCTTATTGCTGAACGAATTTCATATTAACAGTTTTTAGTCTGGTGATAATTGGGTTTCTGTTCTTTTGTCTTCATTGCAGTCTTGCGTTGCATGGACTTTCTTCTTTGTCAGCCTGTAAATCTTTTGAAGGAGATTTCTGTGCAGCTTGAAGGCATGTCCAGCCTGAGAAACTTCAGTCAGGGCAAAAAACCTACCTGTTAGCTGGTCCCCAATAGCAACTTTTAAACCGAAAACTGGAGAAGGAAAAAAGACAGAGATGAACATGTTTAACATCCAGCTGAAAATGATGAAGAAAATGATGGCTTTGATGGATTGTGGTTTCAAAAATGCTGCTATCAAAAAAAACGTCACACTGGTCATAAATAGCAAAAGTTCTCCTGTTATGTACACAACAAAGGCATCTTCATATTATTGTCTAGACTGGCATGCTTACTTGTTGGCACCACTAGATCTTCTTTTATTTCCTTCGGAAATTCTGCCCATCTCATACATTTTAGTGTCTATGGCACTGTAACCAAAACTGTAGAAAACGATTATTAATTAATTGTTGAATTCACTTTTAATTTATTCATGTATTTATTTTAATTTATTCAGTTCCACAGACATTATAAAATAATGGCCATAGCTACCATGATATCACCAGTTGGTTTGTGGACTTGAAAGCCTGTAGTTTGGCATATTACCAATCACAATGTTTTTGGGGAGCTGGAAGTGACCATATTTGGACCAGAGGGCGGAGCTGTGGATGAGTTAGGCGTAGATCAAACTCACAGACTGTAGTGACACCTCAAACACAGCAGTCAAATTGCCTGCCCTTAAGCAATTACATGCGATTGCATTTTTACAACTTAATAAAATGTTAATATGATAAACTGTAAATTGACCTGCATTTGTGTAATGCTTTTGTAGTTGTTTTTGACCACGCAAAGTGCTTCCACACCACCGTCACATTCACCCATTCACACACGTGTTCATACACTCGGGGCTGACGCTGCCAACTGCCAGTTCAACAATTCATACACATTCGTGGGAGCAGTTTGTAGTTCAGTATCTTTCCCCAGCATACTTTAACATGTTGACTGGAGGATTGAACCACCAACCTACACATGTACAGTTGTCGTGAATGTTGAACCAGCTGTAAAGATGTTGCTTTCTGAGTTTCTGCTATCATAAATTACATGTTTTAATTTTATGTCTGTTATTATTGTTATATGTTGTTATCGTTACCATTATTGCTGCTGTGTGTTTCTCACCCTCTCTCTTCCTCCTTCCTCCCTCTTTCTCTTTCCTATATGTCATTTTGTCATCGACTGTAGTTTAATTGTTTTTTAGACCATCTATTGCACGTCTGTTAGTCCTGGGAGAGAGTTCCCTCCTCAGTTGCTCTTGAGGTTTCTGCATTTTTTTTTTCCTTTTTTTAGGGGGGGGTTTCCTTAGTTAATGTGAGGGTCTAAGGTCAGAGGGATGTTGTACGCTGTAAAGCCCTCTGAGGCCAATTGTGATATGTGATAATGGGCTTTAAAAATAAAATTGACTTGACTTGCTGTTGTAGCGGTTTAAATAGGGGATTGATTAATGTATTAATTAAAATTATTAATTAATCAATTAATTAACTATAACTATAACTCATAATGCAAAATTATGACTCAGAAACATAAATTGGTATAAAGATGAAGTGGAGTAATGGGACTCAACTTCGGCTATCAGGAACAGAAAGTTTACATTAAAAAATAGAGTTTAAAAACCTTGAAGCACCACCCATTAAGATAGAAAGGTTGATAGCCCATTTTGCCTTATAAATTATTCTAGTCTCATCATTTGAAATTTGCTACTGAGTTCTTTTTCCAGGTGTACAGGGACTCGACATTATACACACACATCACAAGATCAAGTGTCTTTATCAATGAAAGGTGTATTAAACTACTCACTACACAGCAAAACTACTCCTAAAACTACAAATGAATGAGTTTAAGAATAAGTATGGATAAATGATGAAACAGTGAATACAGCAAAGATGCAAAGTGAATAAAATGACTAAATGAACAACAAATTAATAAATGAAGCGACACTAAAAATGAGGGGATGAAAACCAGTGAGGAACTGAATTAGGTGTGACATCTGGACTTGATCAGGTGCACTGAAATAGTGCAAGATGATCAAGCAGATGAAAAGTTAAGATTAAAGAAAAGTCAATGTCAAGCCTTGATCAACAGCAGAGAGGCAACCTATCCCATAAAACATTGAAGGAAAAGATAAAGAAGAGGCCTGATCAGAAAATAACCCATAATTGTATTAACGGGAGATCCTGACCTAGGTCTAACACTTCCTATGGGTCCCTATCATTTAAGAGCATCAGCCCCATAAAAGCACAGGAAAGATCGTTTCACATTCCTCAGAAGTCTCGATGCCATGGAAACGGTTTGCTCTGGAAAGTAGCGGTGTGGCCTTTGTGAGATGGGCAGCTCGGTTACACTGGTGCGGTTCCAGTGGCTGGCCTCAGTCGGTTTGAACGTAGCAAACTCTGCTTGAGTTTGATTCCTCCATCTCTGTATCTCCATGAACAGCTGGGTCATCTTCTGACGCCTCATGTGGCTGAGATGAGCTCACGATGACAGCTTATCATGCTTCATCTCATTCAAAGTCTCTCTTTGTCTCACAGTCCCTCCTTTGAGGAGGGGGTGAAGAGGCAAAAGCCCAAAAGTCCAAAAGCGGTTATAACTCCTGTGACAAAGGGGTGTGGTGCTTGACCATCAAAGCGGGAAAAATACATTCCTCCCTTCTATTACTTCTACAGTTTTAACTGTCTAGATCTAATTTCTTCCTAAAGTGTTGATAAAGTTCGCTACAGGCCTTAAAATCTTCAATATTTGAAACCATGACGCTCTCCTATGCTGATCGACCAAACACTGAGAAAACCAAATAATTATTTGGCAGATCATTAACTAAATAAAACAGTATTAAGCACGTGTAACAAACATAACGAACGTGTAAAAATAAGTAAGTGTGATACTATGGTGTCAAAACACTGATATAATTAAAGGTTATTAAAGATCCTATTTGAGTAAAGGTATACAAGTACTAGCATCAAAATATAACATAGTATGAAAGTACCTAATATGACCAAAGGTCTATCGTCAAAACCTATAATTAGAAAATCACAAGTTACACGATTACAAAACAATACAGCATCTGCACACAACAGGGGTGGGGTGCCGATGCCGTGATTGTGCTTGACGCAAACCTTTACTGCCATTATTATGAGCCACGCCTCCACTACTGTATACGCATGAGACTCTTATCAACACCCACAATATTATCATAAAGTGTATTTAGTAATTGCACTGAATGTTTGCTGTCAAATCAATGTGATTGTGCTGCTGATCAGAGCATATTTTTATAACACAATGAACCACTTTCACAATAGACATAAAAGATGATTGTACATGCACTGAAGTCATATGTTGTTTTCTTTGTGAGTGTGTTGTGGAACAATTGGAGACAGGCTTGTCCAGCAGATGGCACTGTGGGACCTGTATTCCAACAGACAGGGACAACAACAGTTAGACCTCCAGATACTGGCTCGCCAACAGCAAAGGCTGCTGAGGAACTGCAGAGAGAGAGAAAGTGCTCAGGCTGACTCATTTTGTCATTCTAATTGCATCCTGGTTCATGCATCTACAGGCTTTTGTCCCCTTTGATTTCATGCTGCCACAACTGGAGAGATGTTAATTTTTTGAGCGAGCATGCACTTGGGCTCGTCATCTCGGCTATAACACATGCATGTGTGTAAATGAGCTTTGTTTATGTGCCTGTGTAAAGCATGTTTGTATGGATCTTTGCGTGTGTGTGTGTGTGTGTGTGTGTGTGTGTGTGTGTGTACCCTCACCCTGTAATAGTTAGTTATAGTTATCCCCATCCAGCTTCCCATTTAGAATTGGAGAGCAGCCAGTCCCTCACAGACTCCCTCTCCCTTTCACTTTCTCCCCCTCTTCTCTCAGCCATCTCTCTCTCTCTCTATCTCTCTCTCTCTCTCTCTTTGGACAATTGGATTAGTGCAGAGTGATAGAGAGTAAAGACCAAATCTCACTGCAGCAGCCAGTCTCTTGGCCTGATGCCACATCATATAAACACACCCACATACAGTACACATGACTGCTACATAAACACATACACACACAAGCACACACGCAACCACACACACACACACACCTCGCCACTGCTGTCATTCCACCCTGAGGCTAAGCTGGCTAGTTTGATATCCAGATGGCTTAATTACTGTATGCGTATAGACACTCACAGACTAGTGTGTGTGTGTGTGTGTGTGTGTGTGTGAGAGTTTGAATTGGAGGAGACTGTTTTGTAAAGGGTTGTGACTTTATGCTGGGGACAAATGTAAATTATGCAGACGTAAAATTGCATCAGAAAGACTGAATAATACGGATGAGGGTTGAATCTGATGCAGGTTCAGGTTGTTCCTGTGTTTTAAAAATGCATTAAAAAGACACAGAGAGGGAAGAAAGCGCAAAGACTTGTGTTTGTTCTGAAGAAAAACCTTATGAATCAGAACGCCTCACAGGGAGCTGGAGTCCTGGAGTTGCCTGCGGGTCGGCTGCTGTAACCCAATCTGTCACTGAGTGGTTCTTTCACTGGAAAAGGTGACGTGTTCCTGTGGTTTACCATCCATATTTCAAGATAAATCAATGGCTTTTACGGCATCCGTTGTTACAGTTTTAATATTTTGTGATTCATTTGTTAGTATAAAGAAAACAACAACAAAAAAAACCCACACAGGTCTAATAAAGATTTAGCAGCACGTGTTGCTCTCTTTCCTCTCCCCAGAGGTCAACTTTTTAGCTGTGATCTCTGCTGCTGTCTGCAGCCACTCGAGACTTTTAACCTGTGAAGGTCTGGGGAAATGTTATTTGTTAAAGGTAGCTAAAAGAGATAAAAAAATACTTTTACATTTTGAATAAAAAAGGATTAGTCACTTTCTTTTGGAGAATTAGTTAAGAGGTTTGATACCACTCTAAAATCTGTGCATTATGAATAGAGCTAAAGTCAAGAGGCGATTAGTTTACGAGCATAAAGACCGTGAGCATGTGGAAACAGCCTGCCAACCTCGGTCTGCAGTACTGTTATGTTCTGTAAGGGTTCCTTGGCCCACTGTGGCACGATAATTCATATCATCACCTTGAGAGGTCGTCATAGTCAGCTAGCACAGACTCTCTCTCAAAGTGAATATATAAACCAATTGAACCACGGTTAAAAAATGTGTGCATACAATATTTAACCCAAATAGGAATAGGTGTTAGATAGAAACCTGTTAAATCATATTAACAGAATGTGCAATTTTTCCAGTATTCAGTATTGAAATGAGGAGACAGATATGTGATTAATGCATACTTAGGAAAAATGGACATTTTATCTGAAAAGACATTCATTTATTTTTCTTTGTTAATGATGAAATCTACTTGGCCTGAAACATCTTTCCATGGTGAAAGCGAGTATCAGTATCAGTTCTGGTCTACTGAGCTGATCGAATCATATGTAGAGGGTTTTCACTTCCTTTTGAGTGGCAGCGTGGAGGTGAGCAGCCACAGTGACGAGTGGTAGCATTGAACTTAACTGAACAGCTACGAAAGTTGATTAAAAGTCAGCTATAGCAGCTGTGATACGTTGTGTGCATACCACTGGAGGTTACTGTCATCACTGGTTGTCGAGGATTTCCTGCATTGATCAGGTCATTTAAGCTATCTGGAGGTGGAGCTTGGATACATGTTAGATGTTTGATGGCAAGCTACAGCCCAATGGAGAAGAACTAGAGACTCAAAAAGACTGAAACCCCAGACTACAAGGATGAATTTTGCAACCTTAAGTAAAAAAGGTATCACCATACTCCATGGCTCAAATTCAAACTTCATAATGCACTGAGGAACCTTTTTTTTTAGTAAGCAAATTTGTATTATTACCAACGTTCATGACATTCTGAGAGAAGTTTTCTCACTTCTGGAAGGGAAAGCAGAAAAGTCCAGTTTCACTTTGATTCTGTACATGAATGAATGGACTAAATGTGTTTTTACAGTTTTTTTTTCAGTTTTTTTTCCTTGGGCAAGATACTGAACTCCAAATTGCTCCTGATGATGCACAATCGGTGTATGAGTGGTGGTCATAATTGCGTATGAATGGTGACACTATGTATGGTAGCCTCAGCCACCAGTGTGCAAATATGTGTGTGCATGTCACATGTAGTGTGAAAGTACTTTGAGCGGTCGAAAGACTAGAAAAGACCCATACAACTGCAGGTCTATTAACCATAAAATCAATCATTTTGAAAATTGCAGTTGAGCTATTGGAATAAGGACTGTAACAGTTTGTGTATTTGTAGCAAATGGTCGAGGTAAGGGGTAACAGTACAGTACATGCAGCCACCTGTAAAATACACAGTGTGTAGAAGGATGCTTATAATGCAAAACCAAAGTGCACAAACACAAATTCCATCTGAAAACTATTAGCTGTACATCATCAGCCAAAAAAGCGATTTTTGAAAAGGGGGACAGGGTATCTCGCCTCTAAACTGGGAACAGAGGTAGTAACAGCTCCGAAATGAAGTCTGTATTAAAAAGTAAAGCCGGAGAGATGTGACAGTGGGTGGGAGGTGTGATGATTTCATTACATTTTATGTTTGCGACCACACTGTGGGGGATTTAAAAAGCAGCTCTTGGAAATTAGCAGCTAATTCAAAGAAGAACAACTACAGTAAAATGTCCACGAGCTGGGAAAACAATGAGAATCAGGAGCTTCTTAACCTTTGAGCAGAGGACAAGATGAGCCGCCATGTAACAGAGATGGTAAATGACTTTTATTGACATATTATGGGATTGTTTATGTTTAGAAAGTGCTGCCGATGCATATATTATATGTAACACCAGAGGCTGAAACTGTTGTGTTATATGTCACGCCCTCTGATTGTGGGATGCTGCAGTGGAGTTTATAATCACACACTGGTCTGACATGATGCTGCTGTCATTTGGCTCTGTGTAAGAGGCATACAAAACGGACCATAGACTGTATATGAAAATCTGGATCGCCCTCCATGCTCGTAAATGGACATAGACCAAACTAAACACTTACAGTACACACCATTTTTTACCAAAGATGATTTATGTCACTGAGGGCAGTTCTCATCACCCTGATGTTTGTTTGAGTGATTGTTTTTATGATAAGTTAAGTTTTAACGAGTTATTCAATTCTACAAAAAGAGGATTTTCCACCACGATTGACAGCTGTGGCAGTCACTCTGTACGTGCATGTTCAATGGAGCTCCTCACAATTGGTCAGACAAGTGACCTTTGACTCCTTTGACTCTTTAAATTGATTTCCGCATCCAAGCTATCAACATGCCTGTTAGACCCCATCCCAACGAGGAAGTTTCACCCTTAAATGACAATCTTTGACAGATATAATCAATGTGTCTTTATTAACAGGCTATGTACCACAGTCCTAGTAGCTGTCATTAAACCTCTTCTAAAGAAGCCCACTCTTGATCCTGAGATTTTAGCAAACTATAGACCAATAGCTAATCTTCCCTTTATTTCTAAAATTCTTGAGAGAGTAGTTGTTACTCAGCTTTGTGACTTCCTCTAAGATAATAGTTATTCGAGGATTTTCAGTCAGGCATCAGAGTTCATCATAGCACAGAAACGGCACTAGTAAAAATTGCTATTGACTTATTGATTGCCTCTAACAGAGGACTGGTCTCTGTATTAATCTGTATTAATTAGATCTCAGTGCCGCATTTGACATCATTGACCATCAAATCTTACTGCGCAGACTGGAACACTTAATTGGCCTTAAAGGAACAGCACTAACCTGGTTTAAATCATTTAAATCATACTTATCAGATTGTTCCCAGTTTGTTCATATTAATGATCAATCCTCCGTGCATACTAAGGTCTGCTTCAAAGTTATATATATATATATATATATATATATATATATATATACTGTATGCTTCTGAGTTATATTCGATCAATATCTATCTTTTGCCTAAAACAAACTCCAAGGACTGCTTTCTTTCACTTGCATAATATTGCAAAAATTAGACATATCCTGTCTCAAACAGATGCCGAAAAATTAGTGCACGCATTTGTTACTTCTAGGCTGGATTACTGTTACTCCCTATTTTCCGGTTGCCCCAACAAATCTCTTAGGTCTCTCCAACTGGTGCAGAACCCTACTGAACGTGTTCTAACGGGAACCAAGAAAAGGGATTATATTTCTCCTGTTTTAGCTTTGTTGCACTGGCTCCCTGTAAAATCCATAGTTGAATTTAAAATCCTCCTCCTTACCTACAAAGCTCTGAATGAACAGGCTCCGTCCTATCTGTCGCAGCTCATAGTTCCCTATCAACCCTCAAGAGCACTACGCTCTGAAAATGCAGGGTTACTTGTGATTCCCAAAGTCTCCAAATGTTCTGCTACCACGCTCCTCTTTTATGGAACCAACTTCCAGATTTGGTCAGGGAGGCAGACATCATCTCCACTTTTAAGGGTAGAGTTAAGACCTAACCCCTTTGATAAAGCTTATAATTAGGGCTGGCTCAGGTTGCCTGGACCAGCCCCTAGTTAGGCTGACATAGGTTTAGTCTGCCAGGGGACTTTCTATAATACACTGAGCTCCTTCTTCCTTGGTCCCTTGCTCCCTCCATCTGCAAACGCTCTTGTCTTTTTACTGCATTACACTAACTCGTTGCCTCTCCAGAGAGTTTGTGCTCCCTTGTTTGATAGTTTTCCTGAATCTTGGCTGCAGTCTTGGCAGCACCTGGATCATGGTGATGACTGTGCTGATGCTGTCAAGTCAAGTCAATTTTATTTATAGAGCCCATTATCACAAAACATGGTTTTGTGATAATGGGCTTTACAGTGTACGACATCCCTCTGCCCTTAGACCCTCACATCACCCAAGGAAAAACTCCCAAAAAAATAACCCCTGTAATGGGGAAAAAAAAGGAAGAAACCTGAAATGAAATACAATCATGGCAAAAAGGAAAGAGAAAGAGAGAGGGGGAGAGAGGGGGACAGAGGCACAGCAATAATAGAAACAGATGCATGTCATATTACAATAACGATAGGTGTGAAATTATTAATTGCACTCTATGATGATGTTGAGGGTATTAATAAGAGTCTCATGCATATGCTGATAGGGAGGTGTCCAAAGGCAAGATCACAGCATCGGCGCAACCAGGACCAGACCACGATCAGGGCGAGCGGGGGGGCACAGTATCAGTACAGCCACAGCACGAGCACAACCAAAGGCAGGGTCACAGCATCAGCACAGCTATCACCACAGTCAGACACAGCCAAGGTTACGGGCAGGATCCAGGAAAACTAGGAAACAAGGGAGCAGGAATGCTCCAGAGACGCAACGGGATTAGCGTAGTGCAGTTCAACAGACCCAGGCTCTGTAATCGCGAGCCCCAGGTAGTGACAGTACCACATGGCTATCACAGATGTTAGGCTTAGCTAAACTACTAAGGCTAAGCTAAGCTTGCAAATGGCAATGCAGTTGACAGACATGCATGATTTTCCGATGGCAGCATTGAGAGAAGGAAAAGGAGCTCAGCGTATCAGAGGAAGTCCCCCTGCAGATTAAACCTATGTCAGCCTAACTATGGGCTGGTCCAGGCAACCTGAGCCAGCCCTAATTATAAGCTTTATCAAAGAGGAAAGTCTTAAGTCTACCCTTAAAAGTTTAAACGGTGTCTGCCTCCCTGACCAAAACTGGAAGATGGTTCCATAGGAGAGGAGCGTGGTAGCTGAAGGCTCTGGTTCCTATCCTACTTTTGGAACCACAAGTAACCCTGCATTTTCAGAGCGCAGTGATCTTGAGGGTTGGTAAGGAACTATGAGCTGCGACAGATAGGATGGAGCCTGACCATTTAGAGCTTTGTAAGTGAGGAGGAGGATTTTAAATTCAATCCTGGATTTCACAGGGAGCCAGTGTAGAGAAGCTAAAACAGGAGAAATATGATCCCTTTTCTTGCTTCCCGTTAAAACACGAGCAGCGGTGTTCTGCACCAGTTGGAGAGACCTAAGAGATTTGTTGGGGCAACCAAATAATAGGGAGTTACAGTAATCCAGCCTAGAGGTGACAAATGCATGTACTAATTTTTCAGCATCTGTTTGGGACAGGATATGTCTAATTTTTGCGATGTTACGCAAGTGAAAGAAAGCCGTCCTTGGAGTTTGTTTTATATGGGAGGCAAAAGATAAATCTTTTGCTTCGACCCCGGCTTTAGTCGTGCTCATGCTGTGGCTGCACCTCCGGCTTGCCTTGATTGTGGTCTCGCTTGTGCTGTTGCTGTGGTCCTGTCTGAAGCTGCACCTGTGTCATGGGCCTTGGTTGCACAGATGCCATGATCCTGCTTGACTCAACCTTCTACTGCCATTATTAGAGTCATGCCTCCACTATTAATATACGCATGGGATTCTTATCAACACCTACGATATTTGCACGTAACATCACATGCTATCATAGAGTGCATTTAGTAATTTTACATCTATCACCATTGTTATCAGAATCAAAATCAGAATCAGGTTTTATTGCCAAGTATTTTTACATATACAAGGAATTTGACTTGGTGTTTTGGTGCAAAACAATTAACATAAAGGAAGCATTTAAAAAAAAAAATCAATTTAAATAGTATAAGAGTTAAAAATATAGAGGCAATTTAGAAACATAAAATGAAAAAACAGAATATAAAGAACACAATATGTATGTACAAAAGGTGCAATGAAGGAAGTACGTGTGTGCAGAAGTTGGTTTTAAAGTGCAAAGTATCTACAGTCTAAATCAGGGGTCGGCAACCTTTACTATCAAAAGAGCCATTTCTGGCCCAAAACAAACAAAGAAAAATCTGTCTGGAGCCGCAGGTAACACAACACATATAGTCAAACTAGCCTATCAATATTATTAATGGGTCTATATGAGCATCAATTAATATGTTTTACCACTATTTATTATTTTTTGTTACATTAACTTTGCAGTGTTGGTGGTAAAAATTAAAAGATCTATCCATGCACTAGTATTATTATTATTATTATTATTATTATCTATATGCCTATAACAGTCTTAAATCTGGCTGGATGCACGACCGTTAACTTCTGTGTTATCTGCATTGTGTTCTGTGGTGATGCTGACTGAAGGAAGGACCCGGACCACAAGGGCTGCTGGCTGTTCCTTTAATATGGACTGTACAAATCATAAAACAAAACGTTCTGTAACATGCAGTCTCTTCCACACACATGGGTCAGCCATGGCCTGTTAGTAGATAAACACACAAAAGACCCTGTAGCACTTGGAAGCTTATGTCTACAGTAAAACTTCTAAAAATGCATTTACAAAGTTTATATTCGAACGACACAGCTGCTGCATGTTCACAGTCTCTTTACTAACACTATTAATTCCATACTGTTAAGTTTTCATTGTAAAAAGGGTGAAATATATGCTAAACTATGACCAGAAAACATGAACCATACCTTCTCTCAGTGAGCAAAGCGCGGACTGAGAGTGGCGCTGCATGGACATCATAGAAACCACGACTTCTTAAAGAGACAGTACAGGTATTAACACTACAGCTTAAATGGGCTGCAAAGCAGAACTTAATGTACACAGAACAGATGTCCTTTACTGTTAATCAGGATTTGGTGAAGTTTAAACATAAATATATATATATATAATTATATGTATATAATATAATATACATATAATTTCTACCTGGTTACACTAGTCAAGCTTTTTTGATTCAGGAGCATCCACCGCTTTTGAAATTTGGCAAAATTAAGCAGAAAAGCCACCAAGGAAACAGAAATATGAAGCATATTTTAGTTAATGAAATGCTAATACATTTTCATATTCTGTGTACAGGCTACATATTTTTGCAATGAATGAAATGGATGGACTCAATCATGGGGGTGTCTTCTGCTGTGCTTGCTTGATGAGGGAGCTGATGTTCAGCTCCCACTTGAGGTCCTGGGTGATGATGGTCCACAGGAGGTGGAAGGACTCCACAGCATAAACTGGGGAGTCACAGAGGGTGATCGGGTCAGTGGCGGTCCTTCTGAAATCCACTACCATCTCCACTGTCTTCAGAGCATTGAACTCTAGGTTGGCAGATGGTCAACCTGCCACCTGTAGGCGGACTCATCCCCACCAGAGTTGAGTCCAATGAGGGTGGTGTCATCCGCAAATTTAAGGAGCTTGACGGACTGATGACTTGAGGTGCAGCCGTTTGTATACAGGAGCCTTGAGGGGGAGCCGGTGCTGAAGGTTCTGCTGTCAGAAACATGCTTCCCCAGGTTCACCTGTTGCTTCCTGTCAGACAGGAAGTCTGTGATCCACCTGCAGGTGGAGTCAGGCACGTTCAGCTTGGAGAGCTTGTCCTGTAGCAGAGCCAGGATTATTGTGTTAAAAGCAGAGCTAAAATCGACAAACAGGATCCTGGCATAGGTTCCTGCTGAGTCCAGACGTTCAAGGATGAAGTGGAGGGCCAGGTTGACAGCGTCATCTACAGGCCTGTGGTCTCTGTGGGCAAACTGCAGGTTGTCCAGAAGAGGGTCCATGATGAGTTTCAGGTGTGACAGTACAAGGCGCTCAAAGGACTTCATCACCACAGAGGTCAAGACAACAGGTCTGTAGTCATTCAGTCCTGTGGTCCTTGGCTTTTTGGGGACAGGGATAATGGTGAGGCCTTAAAGCAGGTTGGCACATGGCATGTCTCCAGCGAGGTGTTAAAAATGTTGGTAAACACTGGAGACAGCCCGTCGGTGCAGTGCTTCAGGGTGGAGGGGGAGACTGAGTCTGGTCCAGTGGCTTTGCAGGGGTTTTGTCTCCTGAAGATCTTATTAACATCTCTCTCAAGGATGGACAGAGGTGTTGCTGAGGTGAGGGGAGGGGTTGCTGGGGTGGATGGTTCTGCTGAGTCCTGGGCCTCTGCTGTGGGGGTGGGGGGGATTTTGGAGTGAGGTAATCATAGGGGATGATGTCAGGACACTGTCCCATTTTCTTTCAAAGTGACAGTTCACTAGCAAGGACCACACCTCAACAGGGGAATCATTTTGATGATTTATTGACATGAATGTAAATTGGTATAAACATTGATGTTGAATTATTGGGACAGATAGTTGAGTGTGGTGTGGGGAAGCTTCGGTGGGGAATCTGCTCCTGGGCACGACAGACCCCTAGGACCCTACGGAGAGAGAGGATATTTAAGCCGGAAGAGGCGCAGTTGAGGTGCAGTTGATGTGTGGTCCTGCTCCTGAAATTCTGCTAGATAGCTTCAATAAAACTCATTCAGTTCATTGGCAAGGCGTAAGTCATTCACAGAGTGGGGGAGTTTGGGCTTGTAGCTAGTGAGTTGTCTGAGGCCCTTCCAGACTGAGCCAGTGTCCCTGTCTGTGAACTGTTTTTGCAGTTTCTCAGAGTAGAGACGCTTGGCTTCTCTCACTGCCCCACTAAAGGTGTATTTAGCTTTTTTGTAGCCGTCCTTGTCCCCACTCTTGAATGCCTCCTCCTTTGTCTGCCTTAATCGTCTGAGTATGGCTGTGAACCAGGGCTTGTCGTTGTTGTAACTCACCGTAGTGCGTGATGTTACACACAAGTCCGGCAAAAGCTGATGTATGACGTCACAGCCTCTGTGCACTCATCCAGACTGTTTGTGGTAGTCCTGAAAGTATTGCAGTCAGTACACTTCAGGCATGCCTGTAAATCCTCCACAGCTGCACTGTGGACAACTGTCCACTGTTCTGATGTCCTCACAACAGGTTTGCAGAGCTTTAATTTCTGTCTGTATGTAGGAATCAAATGAACGATAACGTGGTCAGAGTGACCCAGTGCAGCGTGGGGGATGGTCGGGGACGGCATGATACACGTTGCTGACGGTGGTGTTGCAGTGATCCAAAACACTCCCCTCTCTGGTTGGACATTTAATAAACTGTCTATATTTTGGAAGTTCGAAATCCGTATGTTAAAGTCCCCAAGGACAAAAACTAAGGAGTCCGAGTATGTCTGCTCCACACCCTGTATCTGATAGGCAAGCGCGCGCTGTGCCTCATGCACGTTGGGCTGCAGTGGAATGTAAACACTGACCAGAATGAATGAAGCGAACTCACAGGGAAAATAAAAAGGTTTGCAGTTAATGAAAAAAGTTTCCAAACCAGAAGAACAATGCTTTTGTATCACCGTCACATCACTACACCAGCCACTGACGGGTGTACATAAAAACAGATTCCTCCACCCTTTGTTTTGCCGGAAAGTTATGAGTCTCGATCTGCTCTGAAGAATTAGAAAAAATGGAAAAATGTGCAATATTTCCACAGATTCTGTTAGAAACATGGGAAACAAATTCGGTGGTGTTGAAGTCCGTCTTTATAGACAGTCTATGGGAGGGACTTTGTAGCGGCTTAATAGCGCCATCTCTGAAGATTAAAACACAGCCGACATGCTAACAACAAACCGAAACCCCAACTCCTTCTTCCCGCTGCTTTCAAGAAGCATTGAGACACTAAAGCAGAACAGAATAAAACAATTACTGAAACAAAAGGCATTCACAGTGGCTGAGGTGATACCTACTGAAACACTTCTACTCAAGTTTTTTCCATTTACATGCTGAATTTTCAGCTTCATATCATGAGTGGTGCTTCTCAGTTTACAGCCTGCTGTGACCTGTTGCCTTTTGGGAAAGTGTTTGCCCAGTGTTTGTGCAGTGTTCCTGATTTTCAGCATGGAAATAATTGACCAGAGTTGCCAGTGGACAAAACGTTGCCTCAGTCCCCAGCAGGAGGACTGTGTCTGTCTCTGACACAGCTGTCTGTTCTAAACTAATGAAAACAAACACATCTTTATCTTTTTATCTGCTGTGTTTAACTCTGTGACTTCTATATATCACTGCAACCCCAACTGGAATCTCACACTTTGAATACAGTGTTAGCGACATTATTGCCATTTAGTATTCCTGCTGATGAAATAATTGAAAAGGAGGTGTTATGAGTGAAACATAAAAATAAGACAATAAGGAGGAGGAGTGGAGAGCAGGAAAGAGGCAGTGATGGTGAGAGGAGGATACAGACAGAGAGAAAGGCAGTGCAACTGCAGTGTTATTTCCCTGATGACCTGTCTCCCCCATGTGACCTACTTCCACTATGGGTTACGTCAGATCCCATCCTCTCAGTAATTCATCTCCCTTTGGTGTGTGTGTGTGTGTGTATGTGTGTGTATGTGAAGGTAGAGGGGAGCATGTATCCCTACGTATGTCTCATATTTTAGAATTATTCATCAACCTTTGTAGCTTTATGGAGATCTGTTCATGTATGTATGTGTTTGTGTGTGTTCGTGTGTGTTCATGTGCGTGTGTTCATACATTCAGAAGAGAACAGTGATACCAGAGGCAATTTATCAAGAGATCACAGTAACCCTGGGTCTGCTTGTACTGCTCCATTCTTACAAAGAAATCAACCCTATGTATGTACGTGTGTGTGTGTGTGTGTGTGTGTTACCAATAGCAAAGAATCAAACACACTATCTACAATGCTCCTCTCTTGTCTGTTTTAGGATGCTTCATGTTGTGCTGCAGTTCGAGCATGTTGTCATGTTTTCCTCTAGTAAACAAGTGAAGCTATTTTGTACATGTTTTTGAGTTGCACAAAAATAACATCTGTGTCTGAGATGGTTTTGCCAGTTCGAGCACATGTCGAACATGCTAGCTCACGACAGTTGTGTAAAACTGTTGGATCCAAACATGGGACTGTGTATGAAATCATGCAACACAACACAGTTGAGTTTGAAGCCTCAGCAACAAGCAAATGAATTTGTAGAGTGATGGGTGTAATTAGGTATTTATTTTAGAAACTAACTAAACCCTTAAACCCTTTTTCAGTAGAAAAAACAGTATCTGTTTAGTAGAATCGAAGGTGCATTCTCTAAGATCTGGACATAAATTTAATTGAAAACAATTTAAAAAAATAACTAACACTATCAACAGAGGGTGAAGAAATAACACCTTGGACGTTATGTCATGATGCCTTTGTATTACATTGCAGGGATATCCACTGCTAAGCAGCCAGGGACGGGCTGTCCCTTCTGTAATAATACATCCTAGCCTGAGAGGCGACAGTGAGTCACTGCAGCCTCTAGTGAGCTGCAGGAGAGGATAAAGACATTGAGCCGGCCGCAGCAGAGAGTCAATGGATACAGTGTAGAAGTTACAGTCTCAGTGAATTGGTTAGTTACTGTGTAAAAAAACACAGCGATGGCAGAAGCTCCAGGAAAATGACAGTTATCTCCATCACAAGCAGCTCCCAGAAAGAAGCAATGCAACGCTGCAACGAAAAGAAGTGATGTACGAAGAAGCTAAACTAGAGTAAATACTGGTGTGATTTTCTAACTGTGTATACAGCTCTTGGAGAGTAAAAAGATGTGGTCTCATGCTGAACTAGTTTCTTTTAGACTGCTAAGTAACTAACGTTGGCTATTTACCAAAACAACATATCTGTAGTGTAACTAATGACAACACAAACTGGAGGCTAACAGCTCGTGCTAAACTTTTCAGATCGCATAATGTGCCTCTTTTCTTGTTACTGTGGTGTTGCTGAAACACAGCTCAGTAAGCTATAAAGTAAACTTTACACAAACGCCACATAGGAAGATCAGAAAACAGCAGTCTGATTTTGACTGGCTGTATTGTTGTTCTGCTGTTAGTTAGAAGTTGCCTTTATTTATGACTGACTTGTAGTTGTATGGACACAGCAGTAGACCGGCTGAAATTATGTTAATCAGTTCACCTTACCACTCTGCATTACTGTTATGAGATGAGGCTTGGACTGGTTGGCTGGTAATTACAAATAGGTCCTTCAATGTATTTAGTAGTGTTGTTGATTGATTCAGGTCTAACTCTTGATATTTGAGTGCGAAGTATTCAAATTCTTCACACTGTGTATGTATAGTGACTACCCTCTTAAGAATGAAACCTGCTATTGCAATAGAATTTTGTAATAAAATGAGCCCGGTAGCAGCAACCTGCTTTCATCACCAACCAAGTCCCCTGTCAATATCCTGTTGCTGCACTCTCACCAACCCACTTTGTGTGTGTTTGTGTGTGTGTATGTGTGTTTGAAGGTAATGCCAACTGTCTTGAAATACAAGTGTAATTTTAGTTACAGTTAGATTGCAGTGTAATCTGTTGTTTCTTTTTAGCAATATAGTCGCTAAAGGGTCTAAAACATTGTTAAATCTACCGGGAAAGTCATCAATTTGGTAAGACTGGTTCCCATTATTGTGTCTGAAATGATACATGTATCACCCACTGAGGGCAGCAAACTAGGCATTGTCCAAAATGCAATAGAAGAATGCGATTGATTGTCTGTTGGCAAACAAAGCGTGGGCTGAAAAATTCATTACATCACCTTGTTTTATTAGTAAACCATGACTAGACCTTGGTATATAAATGCTGTCAGCTGTTACCATTCACATTTATATACAGTTTTTACATACAGCACTGTGCAAATAAAATACTACTCTTCTGCTGTAGTTACACCAGGTTTCATTCAAGACATGTCCAAAGCGCAATCTTGATTGATTATGCAACATTTTGTTATAACTGTATGATTCCATGTTTCACACTTAATATTGACTTCAGTCTGAAGACGTCATTTTGTTATGACTTTTTTTGGTGTTTTCCTACAGTGTTCATGTTCTCCATATTCTCTGTATCTTAAAAAAACAGTAAATAAAAATAAAAAAAGTATGTATTTAGTGCTGTGAAAAAGTATTTGCCCCGTTCCTGATTTCTTACTTTTTTGCATGTGTCACACTCAACTGTTTCAGATCATCAAACAAATTTAAATATTAAACAAAGACAACCCAAGTAAACATAAAATGCAGTTTTTCTGTGATGATTTTATTTGTTAAGAGAAAACTACTATCCAAACCTACATGATCCTGTGTGAAAAAGTAATTGCCACCCTTGTTAAATGATGAGGTAATTGTTAATTTAAATCATATTATTGTGGAAATCTGAGATTAATTTCATAGCCACACCCAGGTCTGCTGCCAGACTTTTTAAATCAAGAGATCACTTAAACAGAACCTGTCTGACAGGGTGAAGTCGGCCATATTGAACCCAAGACATCATGCCGCGTTCCAGAAGTAGAAGAAGAAGAAGAAGAAATTCAGGAGCACATCAGAAGAAAAGTAATTGACATGTTTCAGTTTGGAAAAGGTTGCAAAGCCATTTCTAAATCTTTGGGACTCCAGCGAACCACAGTGAGAGCCATTATCCACAAATGGAGAAAGCATGGTACAGTGGTGAACCTTCCCAGGAGTGGCTGGCCTACAAAAATTACCCCAAGAGCACAGCGACGACTGATCCAAGAGGTCACAAAGGAACCCAGAACAACATCTAAACAACTGCAGGCCTCACTTGCCTCAGTAAAGGTCAGTGTTCATGACTCAACCATGAGAAAGAGACTAGACAAAAATGGCATGCATGGCAGAGTTCCAAGGCGAACGCCACTGCTGACAAAAAAGAACATAAAGGCTCGTCTCACTTTTGCCAAAAAACATCTTGATGATCCCCAAAGCTTTTGGGAAAATGTTCTGTGGACTGATGAAACAAAAGTTGAACTTCTTGGAAAGAGTGCATCCTGTTACATCTGGCGTAAAATGAACACAGCATTTGATAAAAAGAACATCATGCCAACAGTGAAACATGGTGGTGGTAGTGTGATGGTTTGGGTTTGCTTTGCTGCTTCAGGACCTGCACGACTTGCTGTGATTGAAGGAACCATGAACTCTGCTCTCTACCAACAAATCCTGAAGGAGAATGTCCGGCCATCAGTTCGTGACCTCAAGCTGAAGCTCACTTGGGTTCTGCAGCAGGACAATGATCCAAAGCACACCAGCAAGTCCACTTCTGAATGTCTTAAAAAACCAAAATGAGGGTTTTGGAGTGGCCTAGTCAAAGTCCAGACCTGAACCCAATTGAGATGCTGTGGCCTGACCTTAAAAAGGTGGTTCATGCTTGGAAACCCTCCAATGTGGCTGATTTAAAACAATTCTGCAAAGAAGAGTGGGCCAAAATTCCTCCACAGCGATGTGAAAGGGGCAAGGGGCAATTACTTTTTCACATGGGCCATGTAGGTTCAGATGGCTTTTTTTCCCTTAAATAAAATTGGCACTTAAAACTGCATTTTCTGTTTACTTGTGAGTTATCTTATAAACTTATATTTAAGTTTGCTTGATCTGAAATGGCTAAGAGTGACAAAGGTGCAAAAAAGTAAGAAATCGGTAAGGGGGCAAATACTTTTTCACAGCACTGTATATATATATATATATATATATATATATCCTTATAACACCTTTGATAAAAAACATAACAAATCAAATCTGTGGTGGCCTAAGACTTTTGCACAGTATTGTACATATAAAACACAGCAATGTTCATTCTGTTTTTATCACACACACCCCCCCCACCCCCACCCCCTCTTTATTCTCTTAAATCCCCCAAAAGAACCGATAAGAATACCACTAAAGTACCGGATCGATAAGCAGTATCAGTAAGAGTAGTAGTACCATTAATCTTAAGGATACCCATCCCTATCGCTGAACATTGAAAAAAAGAGACAAATATGTTTCTCGGGAGATGCTGAAGACTCAATCAGAGCCAACAGGAGAGTAAATATTGGACTTACATTCACCAGATGGCCAGATTTACCACAACAAATCAGTGCAAATGTTGCAGCATGGATTCATAAACAGATGACTCTTCAAATATAGAATAATGAAATGATATATTCACTAACAGCAACATGAGGTGATAATATATCAGTTTTATAGTCTGCACTGCTGCCTCCAACTGGTCACCAATGTAAAAAAAAAAAAAGAGTTTCACAATCTTTATTTCACAGAGTGATTAAAATATTACATTTATTTTGAAATGGATTAGTTTGAATTTTCTGTCACATCTATCATCATTCCTTATTGCACTAAAGGGATGACATGACATTTCTTCTGATAATGGGGTGCATGTTCTATATTCATTCTTAATATTACATGCAAAAGTAAATCACTGATGGGATCAGCTGAATTGTGAAGCTGATGACTTACTCCCACCTAATCTTGGAAAAAAAAGTGTTCTCTCTTCCTCTGTCTTGGCTGTCTCTCCATCCCTCTCTCCTGCTCCTTTGTTGTCAGTTTCCTGCTGTCAGAGATCTTTCTTAAAAGGACATGTCAGAAATGGCGGGAGAAGATGAAGAGGTGGTAATGGTAGCAGGTGTTATATCTGAAGATGTGTGTGTGGACCAGCGTGTGTGTGTGTGTGCCTGTCAGTGTGGTACAGATGCTCTTGCAGTCAGAGAAAACAGCAGGCTCAATCTGGGGTCAGCTGATTGGCCAATTAGGGACTGTTTCCATGTGACACGCGGCAGTCAATTTACACTCCCTCCTTACTGTCTGTCTCCCTCTCCTCCACCCTTATCCTTAAGTGCCTCCGTCTTTACCACTATCCTATCTGTCTCTTCCACTATCTCTTCCCCTTTTTCTTCCTCCCACTCAATTTGTTCTCTCTCCCTCACTTACCCACTCCGCTTTCTCCAACTCCTCCAAACTCCCCACCCCAACCTGCCGCTCCTCACTTTCATATCTCTCCTCTGTTTCTCTGTTGCTCTTTTGTCATCTCCAGTACACATATGCCACCTTTGCATTGTTCTTCACAGCTTCCAACCTCACCTCCAAACCACACACACACACACACACACACACACACACACACACACACACACTCACACACACTATGCACTACATACACATATATCCAGCTATGCCACCCTACGAATTGGGGAAATGAGGAAATGAATCTTAACTCATTTAGAACAGTAGAATACTGTTGGAACCACAATAGCTGCAGTTCCACCAACAACTTTCAGTATAGTACCTTAAGAACCAAAAGTAAGTCCTATGGACATCTACCTCGACCCTGTATCAGCCATTCCATTCTCATTCCTAACTTGTAGAATACCATGTCTGCTGGTTCCAATCGCATTCTCACCTGATGCTGTCCAGTGGGGTTTCATGCGGGTGCCAAAGGCACTGATAGAATGACAGTATTTTACAAGTTGAAAGAGAACAGGCTGATATTGTTATTACATACCGTCACGGGCGGTGTCAACTGAGAATGTCCACATGAAACGCAGCAGGATGGCATCCCGTTGACGTTATATACGGAGTGTGAGGGCGCCTACAGGGTGGGTGGAAGGGGCGGCTGATGGGTCCAACAAACCCTGGACTTTCATGTCCAGTGTTTGTCTCCCATCTGAATGCATTTTTTTTCTTCTACACATTACCATGTACCTCCTCCCCCATTTCTTATCCATCCATGGCAGCATATGCATTTGTTGATGTGCCAGCGTTTTTGCCACATGTTGCATAAACATAACCGCGTGCAGCGACACCCCATCATATGCATCCGTTTGACACCATGGTAGTGACATCCCGGCAACAAGTGAAACCTTGGGATGAGACAACATGTTCCCAACTCAGCTCATCAAATATTGCTGTCTTACACTGGACTTCTGCATCTACAAATTATGCTGTAGGTGTGTGTCTGCTCTTTATGTGCAGGGATGCCTCTGTGATGTCAACAAATGCACATGATGGTTTTACGCTGCACGGTCCTTATGTTCACACAACAGCACATAGAAACCAACACGGACTATCATGATGGTTGGGATTAGGCAAGGTGTAGGAAAAAAACACTCATCCACACAGTAAGTGAACTCTGGACTCCCGCACGACAGTCAGTTGTTTGAGGGACCCATCTACCTCCCATCCACCAGCTCTATAAGCGCACTTTTGCTGCTTATATTACTTTGTTACTGGCAGTGTTATTACCTGATGCTGTCCTTCAACATTTCATGCGCACACGCCCGTGCGCATTGCACGAGGATGCGCTTGGTGCTGTTTGGCAGCACATAATAACATCACCTGATGCCTTCCATTTTATAGTTATAGTTTACAAATGTATGAGCAGTGGACACATAAGCTTCAAAAGCAGCCACAGTTCAGCCCTGACCAAGAGTGACTGCTCTTCAATGATCAGTGAACAGACTGCAGCGTTTGTAGCTCCACCTTTTAGATTAGTGTGCAAGGTACCCCAATGGGAGGCAGAGGTGTTGAGGGCAGGCCATGTGTCAATACCCCAGAAAATCTCCCTTTTTCCACAGCCATTGTTGGCAAGTGTGGAAGAGTCAGACCAGTTCTTTGTTTTTTGTTGTGGTAATAATAGTGATGTCAGTTAAATTTGGTTAAGTCATTTTGCACTCTACACCTTAGCCTTTCTTACCCTTTGGTGTGCACAAACAACAGGTTATACATTTCTTTTTAAAACAACAAAAACAGTTATGTATGGGATATTGCCTGATATTACCTTTCTGCAATGGGAAAATGTAACTACTCAGTGCAATGGATTTCAGGTAACCTTTTTTTTTTTTTTTTTAAACCTGCAAAATAACCAAGAGGAGATTTCCCAATTCTTGTATAACAAAATCCCTCATATTATTAATTATGACCTCCCAGGTAAGATAGTGGCAGTGCAGTTAAACAGATGCAAATTCTATGGCCTTGCAATTCAAAAGCTTAGGTTTCTATCCAAAAAGGACTCCTGTTGTTGTAACTCTAAGGCTTTCTAAAATCTTTTTTTTTTCAGTGCACACCACTCATCACTTTATGGGTTCAGATCCGGCTCACAACCTACAACAAGTCTAAATCAATACTATGCAGTCGAGCAAAAATGAAGTTAGTCGTGAGGAAATCATGTTGCCAAACCATTTAACATCCTCATATCTAACTAAACATATTGTTGCTGGGACCTCTTAGACTCAATTTTGTTGGCATGTTGGCGGACAGCCACTTTGTGCGCCGCAAACCGTTTTGTTTTCCAGCATCTCTGCTTTTGACCATCTGTGTTGGTAGCTTCACTCTCTGATGCTCGGACAAGTTGGGCTGCCAAGGGCTTGTCTGCACATTGAAGAGAGAGGAGAAGAGTGATGTTTGCTCTGTCAGCACTCCAGGATTTTACACATGCACAGGAACATATGCAAACACGACATACACACACAAGTGCGTGAACACTCAGAGACACACTTATTAGATATGCACAGACTTGTATATACATACTTGCTAAAAGTGTGTACACACACACACACACACACACACGCACGCGTGTCTGCGTCTTTGTTGCCACTCCAGCTCTTGTCTTCTCCTCTGGTGCCCCTTGTTGAGAGCTTTGATATTGTTTCCAAGCCTGGTTTCCTCTGACCTGCTTTGATGTTGCTGTCTGGTTGTCTTGTCATCCCTCCTTCTCTCTGTGTGTCTCTCTATCTCTCCGTCTTTCTCTCCATCTGTCTCATTCAAATTCAAAATAGCTTTATTGGCATGTACAGAAATATGTTATTGCCAAAACAGTCCACAAAAAAAATCATATTTTACACCTATCACATACATTCATTTATTACATATACATGTTGAATACACAGGTGTTGCATATGTCATATTGCTTTTGTTCTCTCTCTCTCTCACACTCTTTCTCAGTTCAGTTCAATATAATTCAGCAAGCTTTATTGGCATGACATTTCGCGTGTTGCCAAAGCACAATTACAATAAAGAAAGTAAATTAAATTAACAACTGAAATGGAATATAATAAGTAATAATTATAACGGATTGCATGTCAAACGGTGATAACATGGATAACTTTTCAGCGTTGTACATTTTGTGTTCTACCTTTTACTTTTTACCTTGGTCTTGTTTTGTTTTCTCTCCTTCTGTTTTTGGTTTTCCCGGCTTTCCTCTTTGAATTTATTCTGTTCAACTTTCGGGTCAAAGCCTGGTGTGGGGACTATGGAGCATGCACAGAAAATTTAGGCCAGTTCAGGTCAGGTTGAGTTACACCTGAAAGAGTAAATTGACCCCCATTCTCATTATTTAGGTGTGTTAGTCCGACGTCAAGAAATTTGACTTCAGTACAATTTCAGTCAGATTAACAACTTTTTATAACATCATGCACATGTACTGACTGACAAAAAAAAAGTACTGAATTTTTCAAGTATCTGAGCATCTCTCTCTCTCTATACTTAGTTTTTGTTATTTCCTTCTGATATCCAATACTTAAAATGTCATGCTGTATAAATGACCTTTTCTAAACACGATCCACTGAACATGTCAATAATTAAATGTGCCCTACATAATAACAGACAATCATTTACTTCACAGACACAGAAGATGTTTGGCATTTATCTGATTCTTCCTTCATAATACATTATAACTACTGCACAAGGTCTTCAAGCCAAACAAACCTGCTGACCAAACTTCATGTTTACGTCTTTTAGAATTACAGACAAGATTTAATAAATTGTGGTCTTGTGCAAATTTTCTATACACACCAGTTTTTCTATTTTGTTTTATGATCCTTCTCATGACAAATCACTTTCTCTTTGTCAGATTTTCTTAAATAACATGTAAGTCTCTCTCCGAGGATCAGTGGCAGGTTTTAGATGACTGTGCTGCAGCTGAAAGGCGAAAATTCAAACCTGAATCAGAGCAGAGGAGAGGAATGCAGCCACAAAACTTCATGCTAGGACTCAAAAATCTAATCACTGACAAATTACTACGCAACTCCCCACCTCTGTTTGCATAAGTGCATATTTGTGTGTTTTTACACTGTGTCCTTGTTGCCCTTGAGCATGTTTGTGTCCATTTTGTGCATGCTTGCACTCATTGGTTCATCAGACAAAGATCATTGGGGTTCAGTCTTTTCCCATTACCCCACAGAGTGACGAGCTGTGAAAGCAAGCCACACAGACAGAGGTCACTGTGTAATTCAGCAAGATTATTATGCTGGTCACCGGATAATTACATTATTATACGAGAGCGGACAGGTAATGCAGCCAAAATGACCAGGCAGCATTTTAATTGGGGAAGTGGGCACAGTGGTGGTAGTGGTGGAGGGGGGATCTTTGAAAATATCTGTAATTTCATCTAATAGCATGTGCTTATTAGGAAATTACACTGCTGCTTTGCTGTGGTTGTGGACTGCAGGGGATGGAAGCTTTTGTAAAAAAATCAATAGGTTTGATTTAGAATCTGTGTGTGTGTGTGTGTGTGTGTGTGTGTGTGCGTGCGTGCGTGCGTGCGTGCGTGCGTGCGTGTGTGTGCATTTTTGCATCAGCATGTCGACCAGTTATTTGGTGGAAGAAGTATGCAGTTTCATTACTTAAGTAAAAGTACTTATTCCACACTGTGAAAATACTCTTGCTACAAGTTGAAGTCCTGCATTGAAAATGTCACTTGGGTACAAGTATGCAAGTATAATTAGGAAAATATATTTCAAGTAGTAAGAGTAAACATTAGCTCAGTGGTTAGCACTGGTGGCTCACAGGAAGAAGGTCCAGGGATCAAGTCCCGACAGTTTCAAGTCCTTTATGTGGAGAGTTTGCATGTTCACACCATGTTAGTGTGGATTTTCTTCGAGTGCTCAGATTTCCCCAACCATCAAAAATATGTATGTTAGGTTAATATTCCTGACTGAAGCACTGGCAGAAGATCTAAAGTTGGTCTCCAAATGCAGCATCTGGTTGCTCACTGCTCCATCCTGCAAGAATTTTGCTGTACAAAGTACATGTAACAACAAATAATTATTTTTCAAATAAAACAAACAAAACATGCCAAAACGCTAAAATTATTTTAAAACATAGAAAAAACACCTAAAAGCAACTGAAAATTGATAATGAAATACAAAAAACACACCCCAAAATATTTAAGTAAGGTACAAGTACCTCAAATTTGTATTAAAGAACAATATTTGAATAAATGTACTCAGTTACACTCCACCACTGGCTGTTTCTGTTGCTCCACCACCAACAGAACCCAAAAAGGACACACACACACGCACACACAAACACACACATTGGGCTACAACGTTACTGTACTGTTCTTCACATAGTTAAATGTCCTTTGTTTTGATGGAAACTTGTTAGTTCAGAAATAATTTGTTCTGGAAGGATGCACATCCTCAGGTTATTATGAGACACACCACGATTCCCAGAGTCCCTCTCTTGTATCCAGTACACACACACACACTAGGTGCTTTCAGCGATAATAACTGAGCAGAGGTCTTGGCCCTCTTTATGAAAAGAATCTGGCCGCAGGATTGGATATGTCTGCTCCAATCACATGCTAGCTTATTTGAGAATGATTACAAGAGCCACAATAGTCTTAATTGTGTCCTCGAGCTACAGAGATCTTAATGACTTTGGTGTGTACCTATAGCTGTGTGTTGTGCACGGGGTTGTCACGTCAATGTAAATGGCGTTTGAATATTCTAAAAGTGGCACAGCATTTTGTGTATGTAGCTTTAACCTCATGTCTTAGCATCCTCTGCATGTTCACATCCTTGCCTCTGCTCTGTATCATGCCTGTTTCAGTGCATTTGTTTGCGTTCTGTGTGTACAAGATTGTGTGGATTTTCTCAGAGCTGTGGTCACTGGTTACCATACAGAAAGAGATTATGCAAACTAGGGATTGACCGATATGGATTTTTCAGGGCCGATACCGATACCGATTATTAATAACCAAGCGAAACCGATAGCTGATATGTATAACCGATATTTATTTGCAGTAAAAATTAAAATTTTGGTGTCAAAATTTACAGAAACACACCTGGGATTAGAATGAATACAGTATACTGTTTGTTTACACTGAAAAAAATGGCCTTAACTTTTTGTAAAATAACATGAACACATAATTAACATAATAACATGAACACATAATCTTAATTGAAATGCCTATTAAAACAAAAAGTGCAGGGGCCTTCTGGCAGCATTTCTTAAAACTCACTCAAATGAATAAATAAATAAATAAATAAATAAAATAGCTCCCTGAATTCTTGAAAAAATCAACAAAATAAACTGAACTGAACTGTTCTCAAATTTGGGATTGACTTAGTACTTCCAATCCAGTAGCACCAGATTGTGGTGCAGAAAGCAGAGCTGCTCAGCATGCTCTCCTGTTAGGCGGCTTCTCTTCTTCTCAAGTTCAGAGACTTCACTGAACACTCGTTCACTTGGCACAGAAGAAGTGGTGCACAGAGAAATTTTCTTGCTTGTAAGGCAAGAAGCTGAAAACACCTTTGGTTGTGTTTCCACCACTGGAGAGGATCTCCACGCCTGTCTATGACTGGCTCCTTGAGGTACAGATTCAGCTCATCTTCAATGGAGGCCTTGGCCAATGGCTCTTCGGTGTGGGGTCCCAGAAGAGAGCTGAACATGTCTTCAATACGAGAGGATGTCTTCTCCGTCCGTTGCCTTTTGGGGTTTCTCTCATCCTCGGGCTCATCCATGTCTACAGCACCCTGTTCTTCCTCGCTAGCAGCATGCTGTTCTTGTGTCTCCTCAGCATCCTCCTTCACCCATTCTTTGGCCTTTGTCAGTACTGTGTGAGAGGAGAATGCATGGTTCTTGTAGCGAGGATCCAGGAGACATGCCAGCAGCACAGTTTTCATATCTTCGAGCTTGGAAAAGTGTTCATCAAGCTCTCCATCATGGCCTGTCTGAGTGTTCCAATGCCATGTGTTGAGGGTCCTTGATTGTCTTGGAGAAACATCTTCAGCACAGCAATACAGGGAATGATGCAGGACGCTGATGCATCGTTGTGGCTAATCTCCAGTGTCACTTGCACAATTGGGAGTAGAGTATCAACCAAGTTGGACACAATGTCCCACTGGATGGCAATGAGACATGCAAATCCTCCATGTTCACCTGCATAGACGTTAAGAGCACGCTTTTGCTCCAGTGCTCTTTGCAGCATGTGTAGTGTTGAATTCCACCTCGTTGGAACAGCCTGGATTAGTATGTGTTGTGGCAGGCCAAGCTCTTTCTGAATGTCCTTCAAACGCTGCTTGGCAAGAATGGAGTGGTGGAAATGGGTGGCACACTTTTTCAGTATTGCTATGATGTTTGTAACTGCTCTTTGACTGGACAGCCCATCATTTACTACGAGCTGCAAAGAATGCGCTGTGCAACTTAGGTCTGGAATTTCAGCGAGCCTCATGCCTTTGACCATTTTGCTCCACTGTCTCGAAGCACAAGTGCTACACGGTCTTTGCTGATTTTCCAGTCATCAAACATGCCCAGGAATGTCTCTCTTATATACTCTCCAGTGTGGGATCCATGCATTGCTTTTGTGTTTAAGACAACCTGCTTTCTGTTCCATTCCTTGTCGATGAAGTGGCATGTTAAACTCATCAATGATTCTGTGGATCCAGACCAGCAGTCTGTAGTGAAAGAAAGCACATGGCCAGCATTCTCTGGTTGGATCAGGGCTTTTACCTTTTCAACAACCTTGTTGTAAACCTCTGGGAGCATTTCGGTGCGGTTATATTTCTCAGATTTTAGAGAGTATTGCGGTGCTGCTGCACCCATGAGGCGTTTAAAGCCAACATCAGACACCATTGTGAACGGCTGGTTGTCTGTGATGATCATATCTGTAATCAGTTTGTCCAACATTTTAGATCGTTGATCTGAATTTGGCCACTGTTTTTGTTTCTGAAACAGGTCTTGTATAGTAGGCTGAGATAAAGTTGCTGTCCCTGCTTGAGATGGAGCTGCTGTCGTCCCCAGCTGTGATTGTGCAGTTGCATACAACTCACTGTGATGGATCCTAAGATGGGACCACAGGTTTGAAGTGTTAAATGTTTTTGCACTTGTTCCCCCCATGCTGACATTGTCTTTGCAGGTATTGCAGACTGCCTTTCCTGGGGTTGGCTGTGTGAAATACTGCCATACTGTACTTTTCACCCGCTTCTTTGATCCATCCATCTGTAATGAGGATTTAGAGAAAGAGAGACAAAAAAAAGAGTGAGAATTAAAAAAGAGAAAATATATATTCATTTATTAGAGCAAAACTGTCTGTTAAACTTCCACTACACTACATAATATTCTTAATGATAGCCTACATTAATAACATTTAATTAATGATGTCTTATGTGCTCTCCCTCTCAGGTAGGATACATCTGATCCAGCCTGATTAAGACCAAACAATAAAGAGGGTGGCCAGAACCTTGGATCACTACATTCATTTTATAGATATAATAGTTACTTTTCAGATTAAAATTTTACATAAAACAGCATGTGTAAATAAAGACACAACTTTCAGTGCTCACCAGAGTTTTTCCACTTATAGTTCCTTATTTATTATTATATTTATTTATTTAGAGAAATGAATTCATATTCAGAATCTCAGAACATTAAATGTACACTATTGTGCTTAGAAGTGTATGTCATATTACATAAGAATAAGGCACTTGGCAATTGTAAATGCAAACAATAAAGGCTACTTTACACATGTGGGTTCTAGACGCAACGGTAAATTTATTGATTGAAAAAACTCGACGTGTGCTCTCTGCTTGACTCATTGAAATGGCCCATCATTTCCCTGGACTTTATGAGTGACCGGCAAAAAGACGAATATTTAACATCTATTCTGTGTGATCATTGTGTAGTGACAGCATGAGCGCTGAGGGAGAGGCGACTATAAACAAACAAGGACACGTTAGCGTGTGGTGTTAAACTTATAGGCTATAATCGCCTCGGGTGTTGTTTATTGACAAACCAGGAGCCGCCCCACGGGCTGAGACACGTTAGGAGATTAATTATTCCCACAAAGTAATGATAACCGTAAGTGTCTCCTATTATTATTGTACGTCTGGCCTCAGCTCTAAAGCGGCTGGTCGTGTCAATTATCATGTAGCGGTGAGCCATAATTAAATAGCCTACCCCATGTTGAAGTTGTGAAAAGTTTAATCTCAACAGCCAAACTGCAGGTTTTCCTCCCTTATACTTGCTACAGCCTACCTATGTCATATTTTTATTTAATTAAGCAAGGGACTTCAGGTCATCTTCACTCACATCTTTTTTTTTTTTTTTTGTCGTGAATGATGCTAATCCTATCTTGCAAAGTCGTATGCTTGATGTGACTAGACAAGTAGGTTGGTGAAATGTCGCCGCTGGGCCTGCATGTTATCACTAATATTGATCAAGGTTGTGGTATTTTTAAAATCATCCTAAAGGGCTTTGAAACTTCGACTGACACTGCCTTACCTTTTCTGCTGGATCAGCCACCGAAGCAGTCCTCTGTTTCTCCTCTGTGTCTGTGGCACTGCATGTAGAGGCTTCAGTGTTGATTGATTGGCTGTCACTGGCTCACTTGTGCCAAGTAGCCAATCAGTGAGGGATGTGGGAGGGACATTGTTACACAACCAAGAGAGTGGTGACTTCAGGCAGAGACGGCTGCATCAGAGCCGAAGGAGCGCATTTTAAAATACATTAATTAATTTTATCGGTTATCGGTGAAAAAAACGGCAGATGCCGATGATCGCAAAAATGCCGAATATCGGACGATATTATCGGCCAAGCCGATAATTGGTTGATCCCTAATGCAAACCTATAGTGAGCTTAGAAAATAGGATCCTTCACTATAGATAAAAATAATCAGTTTTAGATGAAGTTTGATTAACTGTACCACCAGCTACAACATTAAAAGACTGCTTCATTAATAATGCATCTATTGTAGTCATGCATATATATAATAACATTAAGCGTGCTGAAGATGCCTTTTACATGTTGTTTTTTTTTGTTGTTGGACATATAGTGCACAGTGCGCTTATCAGGGCTTCAGCTGCTAATATTAGAGATGATGAGAGCAAAGTTTGAGGCCTGAAAACCAATATTACCAGCTGAAAGAAGCTTATCCACCAGGGAATCAGATACTTCTGTTTTGATGCTCTCTGTGTAAGATACCAACGCCAAAAACCACCTTTCACATCCACATGAACGCCCTTATGGGGCGTACCCACCAAACGCGATAAAAATTATTTCATCGCGCCTCAAATGAAATCGCGTCGCACCGGATGCTCCAGTTTTGATGCTCGTACAAAAACCCCAAAATGGGACTTGACGCGCGACGAAATCGCGCTGCACGTCGAGCCCACCCAAACAACAGCATTTCTTCCGCCATTTCATTCTCTCGTTGACGATCGCTGCACTGCACCTGCTCTGGAGAAGTTCCCAGCGTCGTCTGCGGGCTAGGCGCCGACGTCGGTTCTGGGTGCATGCTACCCTATGGAGGCGGCGTGAGCTCGGCGAGTTCCACCGTCTCCTGCAACAAGGGACAGGAACTGTCGTACAGCTCTGGGTGAGCGGTGACGGCGACGATAAGCTGCTCCTCCATTGTTTCTGGCGGTTTGATTAGATTTTGCGAGGGAACACCAGGACGTCCATACGTCAGCACGTCGATGACGATCTCAGCGCTGATAGGCTGTCGCGGCACGTCTTAACGCGACGACGCCGCAAAAGTTCAATTATTTCAACTCGAGCGTTGGACGCGAGGCGTTGGACGCGAGGCATTCTGTTGCATATCATGTGGACACAATAGGTTCCGTCTAGCCACATTCTGCGCGAAATTCGCGTCCAACGCGCCACGCAATCGCGTCCATCGCGTCGCCCGGCAAAATGAGGCGTCAAATCGCGTCTTTGCATTGACTTTGTATGTAATCTTGAGGCGCGATCATTTTTAATCGCGTTTGGTGGGTACGCACCGTTAGAAGGCATTAGCTGAGAGGCTAAGTCACTTGAGAATGTGGCTAGACGGAACCTATTGTGTCCACATGATATGCAACAGAATGGACTTTCATGCCAGAGTATGGTGTTGACTTCCTGTCTGAATGTGGTGTTTGTTTTCTACATCTTACCTTGTGCCTCCCTCTGCTATCCCTAACCATCACCGCCAGCACATGCTTGTTGACCTCCCTGCATTGATTCCATGTGCTTCTGTTGCCTAAACATAACCATGTGTAGTGTGATCCCACCATGTGCTTGTGTTGACATCATGGTGTTGGGTCATCTGCAGCGGGTGTCCGATTAGGAGCACGGGAGACAACAGACCCTCCTCCCAAGTCCGTAGTTTCAGTAGACATCTTTGCAGAAGTCCTATCTTAGTCACCAAGCACATAGACGACAGGAGACATGATTCACTTCTAACTGGTAGCCATAACGCACCGCTCTCTCTCTCTGACAGGAACAAGAGTGCAGGTAGGCTCCGCCTTTATTAATTACACAGCGCGTATCCTTGCGCATAATAAAATAGTGCCAACCAAAATAACACTGTGGTAAACATCGCACTCTAACACATGGTAGCAGCATCCCAGAACAATAATAGCAGATGCAGAAGGATAGATAAATAAATAAATGAAAGATAAATAATATGTAGATGTGGAAGTCCTCTACAAAGTGGCAACATGTGACAATTTGGGATGAACATGTGTTCAACTTGCTTCCAAAACTGGAAACAAAGGGGATGCCTTCTCCAGACACTTAAGCTATAGTAAGGAGTTTGTCTTACGCCTCATCCATCAGGTTCCACATCACTGATGACTTGATGTCCCTGGGCCAGGGACAGTTTATACCAGGCAAACGACCAATAAAACGCACCATGATTCACCAAAATACACGTGGGGGTGGCAAATGCATTATGGGATGCACTCTTAGCCCACTCATATTTAAATTGTAACCCCAGATTCACAAAAACTCCTCTGAGATTTGATGTTGATAGACAAAATGTCATCATACCAGAAACATGACACTTTTTTTATTTCACCTTGTTAAGAGCTCAATGGATCTCCTTCAAAAATATCTTAGGCACACTGTAGGGTTTGTGCAAAATTAAATTACATTTTAGTGCCATTAAAGGCATTTTAATTTACCTTTTAGATGCATTTTACAGAGTGCACTACACCCTACGGTGTCCCTTGGATCATTTTTGAAGATTTGCTCTTTATATTTTTACTGAGACCATAATGAGCCCTTGGTAAGATGCAAAAAGAATCCCAAAAGCACCTGTATGTGATCACCACAAAAGCCCTGCAGCACTCCCACTGTACTGTCTTCATAGCAACATTACACCTTCCACTACTGTTTTAATGTCTATATCTGGAGAATATGTCAAAGACATGAACAAAATATAATTTTAACTCAACACTTCCTTTTTCTGTTTCAAATTAAAAGCTGTCTCATGTGTGGACAGAATCCCTTCATTCATTGTTGTGTTTTATTTACAATTGAACACACACTTCTTAATTTTTCTTTGTCTAAAATAAATATAAATGAAATTTATAATGACATGAAACTGTATATCAACGACAAAAGAAAATCAACCACATCTAAAGGGAACTTTACTGTTGTACATATTGTCCATAAATTACCATAATTACAGGGAAAAAATAGGTTTTTTCATTTTTCTTGGCAGTTGGGCCAGTAAAAATGATCTATGTTACAGCTGATCCTGTCCACCAAAGTCCACAGATCAATCAAATGGGGCTGTGTTTGCTCCAGCCAGTTCTCATTCTCAAGTTGTCAAATACTGCAGCTTTGTCAGTGATTTTGGCATAAGATACTGTCGCCAAAAGCCGCCTTTTTGTGGTGGTACGATGGCATCAGTTTGTAATGTGGCCAAACAGAATCTTTTGCGGTGTTACGGTGTGTCCTTGTGATAAAGAGATGGGCCGCGCCAGTTGAAAACGCAGATGGATGGAACCTGTCGCAACCTAATGATAAACAGTTCTATGCCATCAGGTTGAAACGCTGCTGGTCATGACGTAATATGAGAAACGTGAAGCTCCTCTTAGGGTGGGCAGGAGGGAGGGGAGGTGGATGGATCCAAGAAATCTGGACTTTCACCTGGGAGCCCAGTGTTTGCTTCCCAATATGAATGTATAGCCAAATGTTTATTTCTAAACTTAACCACCAGTTTTATGTGGCCTAAACCCAACCATATGCTTTTGCTGACGTCCCGCCGTTGGATGCAGCATCCTGGAATGTCAACAGCAGACAAAGTGTAATATGTAGACACAGAAGTCCATTGCAAAGCAGCAATATGTGTCAAGTTGGGATCAGAACCAGTTGTTTTCTCACTTGGGCCAAACAGGACTGAGAACCATATGAGGTCTGATGGGATAAAACAGTGCTGTTCACCAGATACAGTTTTAAATATGCAACCTTTCTCCAGACCATGTCGGCGCAAGACACTGAAAATTTTAGATTAATCACATAATCTCTCTTCTTTATCTGCTCAGAGTGAGGTTTTCTGTTTTCGAACAGCAGTTTGTGTGTAATTATGGTGATTTAAAGAGGCTGACTCCAGTAAATTTGTCACCATGGGCTTTTGCTGTTGCCAGTAACAGAAAAAAAGGCACAGAGAAATTCTCTTTCCACTCTCTGACATTCTCAAGGATGCTCCAGCAGGGGTAACTTCTTGTGGACAACTAGACATGGACACATGTTCGGTCTGTTAACCAACATATTGGCGAGAGTCTTTGACTTTCATCTCATGATTTGTTTGTCACTCATTCATGTAAGAGTTTACTGGAAAGAAGGGCAAGCAAAACAAGCCAAATATCTTTTTTTGTGTGTGTAACTTTATCCAGCTTCTCCTGGGGGGGTCACACTTCACTTGAAGGCCACCTGAGATATGTAATCCTTTCAGTGTTCTCTGTGTTTTCTTCTGGCCCTCCTTCCAGTCAGTATGACCTGTTTTCTGTCCAAAGGGAGAAGCCTGAGCTGCATCCTTGCCAGATTCAACTTGCTCTACAGTGTTGAAGAGCAGCTCAACTTGCAGGTCCTTTTGGATTTCTGAGCGTGGATTGTTCCAGCAGCCTGCAGAAAAGCATCACTCTGACAGCTTGAATCTATGTTCTTATTCTTTCAGTCACTGGTAGCCATAAGTGAGGTCTGACAGGGAGACCTAACACAGAGGATATATATTGAGCGCTCTGTGGATCAGCTCTTTTTTTACCTGCATGGGCTGATACAGGACTGGCATTACTGCAGACTTTGCATCTTCCCAGCAGTCGATCTTATGATCTCTTTTACACGCGTGTCACACTCATGAATAAACTGTTCTTCCCCACCTGAATGGACAGGAAACTGCTTTCTCTGACTGTATGGTGTCCATCCAGGACACTGTTTTCTATGTGAGAAATTATGCTGCTGTGTGGGCGTGGATCCTGCTGACAGTAGTCAACAAATAAAAGAAAAGAAGTGGTCATAAGAATGACATTATGTGCAACCAATAGTCATGCTTAAGGTCTCAAAAGTTAGGTTAGGTTAAACTTTTTATATGCAATTCCCAGATTAATATACATATATATAATATATTTATAACTTCCGTGTCTCTCCCTGCTGTGGCCATCTGTGCGTGAAGCGGTGCTGCGCTCAACCTTCTTAATTTACGTAGTCACCTGAACTCCTCATGATCCAACAGAAGGGACAAAGAGAGAGAGGAAATGTTACCGGTGGGTATAAGTAAAATCTTTTTCTTAGTAACCCTGTTATTTACTGTGCACCTCCGCATACTTTATGCTTGTCACATGTCTTAGTAGTGGTCTTAGCACCAGAAAAGAGGGCTCCCCTGAAAGTAACTGTGTAATTCGAACCCTGTGCTAATGTGTGTCCTGTTGAAACTGACATCACAGCAGTGTCCCACAGTGTCACTATGATGACCAGCTACACTGAGGAGGTACTATCTTCTAATGGAAAACGACCTCAGAAAAGTACCCGATACCAAAGGCGAGTAGAGTGGAGTAGAGTAGAAACGGTACTATGTAGTGGAAAAGCGCCATCAGAGAGAGAGTGACTATAAACAAAATAAAACTTGTTACAGTATCAGCTTAGTCTTTCAGAAATGGACAGAAAATGTTGCTAATAATCTCTCCGAACCGGAACTAAGGGCTCACGGCTGTGGCTACAGGTAGCAAACATTAGCTAGAGCTTCACTTCAGAGAATGTCCTCTGCTCACTCCTCCCCCCTACAGACCACCTGGCTAGGTGGAGACTGAGCAGCAGCTCTATAGAGAACAACCCAGATCCAGGCATGGCAAATTCAAGCTCCAGGTGACCGGACAGCCCTAACTCCCCGCCAGAACAACAAACTTTCTGTTGTTGCTGTTATATTGTTATATAGGTTGGACCTGGCGCTGCCGCTGGCCACCAGACCACTGTGGGGGGTTTGCACTAGTCAGCTTTGATCCACGACAGCCGCCGATCAATGATATGTCTCCAGAGCTGCTGCCTGCTCTCCTCCCAGCAAAGCAACTGGAGTGAGGTGAGGGACAGTGAGGTGATGAGCAGTTAATTCTTTTCTCATTTGTGGTCTGTCTGACAGTGACAGAGAGAGAGTAAGTGTAGGGCAACAGGGAGCCGAGCAAATGACATAAGATTAAACTAGAAAATTTCAGCAGAAATTTTGGTGGGTGCCTGCTTCTAAGCCAGTTGCTAACCATGTATTGACAGCAGTAAGTACATGTGCACACGTTTACTACTAAGTTGTACAATGCTGAACAGTGTCAAGAGAAATCTAAAAATGAAACTGACAGCAGGTACAGAGAGACAAAGATGTTTATGAATATTTCATATACTGTATATGGGTGGAATAGTGTGGATGCTTCAAAGCATCCACACTATTGTGGATGCCCCTGCGGGGCCACCAGTGTATACTAGTATACATGTCAAGTGTGTACTAATGTGTGACGTGACAAATAGTAATAGCAAAAGCTTTGCATTGCAGGCACCCTAATAAATATGTGGGAAACACTATTGAGGCCTTTAAGTCACAAATTAAGACCCATCTTTTTATGGGTGACTCATGTATTCTGTTTTGAGTTTGTTGCTGCTTACTGCCTCTCCATCGCTGATGCTTTGTTATATTGTTGGTTTTTTTGTGATGCTTTGTTATATTATTGTTTCTGTTTGTACAGCACTTTGTACCCTAGGTTTTGACCTAGGTGCTATATAAATAAAGTTTTACTTACTTACTTACAATTGATTCATTTGAGAATTCACATTACAAAAGGTTTTATAGAGTTTATTGAGAATGTTACCCTCTAACTTAAAGAACAACTTTCAGGGACGTAAAAGAAAACTTGCCACTGAAAGCATTACTAAAACATTGCATTGGTTACATTTTATCATTCTCAGAACATTTCTAGAACCAAAAATTGCTAGGTAGGTAGGTGTTAGTCTGACTTCGAGAAATCCGATTTTGCATAATTTCAGTCGGATTAACGTGTTTACATGTATTTTAAAGTCCAGTTTTAGTCAGACTAACACCATAATTCAACTTTTTCTAACACCATGTAAACATAGTGAGTGAGGCCTGTAGCTTCATCATCTTTCCTGTTGGTTCTTTGAAGAGGGAAAGGAGGCTTTGGGTGTAAATAATGCATGATTTTATTCTTGAATCCACATTATAATAATGTCATTCAGTAAGGTAAGTGTATAATGTGCAGGCTTATATTATTACATTAGTTTATGTGGATAATAACCCTTTCATATTATTTCCAGACCTCTTGCAAAACAGTTAGAAAAATGTGAAAATAGTCTGAGAAAAGTTCTCATTGTTTAGACACGTTTTAACAGATTTAATTAGAAGTATTCGCTGTAACAGTTTGATAGACATCTGCTGTAGAGCTGTCATATCCAGCACACAGTGTGAATTCAGATTTTGAGTGCCACAAAGCAAAGAAGAATTGAGGACTTCACATTTTTGTGCTGATGATTTGAGAGGTACCTTATTGCAAACTCTGTTGGGCAAGTTGTTTTTCACACACACATAGAAAAAAATGCATGATTTTTTTTTATGTCCAACACAATATTTTGAACCCATCCAGTGCTCTGTGTGTCTATAAAAACATTTTAGAAATTGTGCAGTCTGACCGCCAGGTGCAGTTAGCATCAGCCTGTGAAGCGGCTTTAACTCTTATTAGCTGGAACACCATATAGCCTGTTCCCGAACAATATAGCCTGTTCCCGAAACCTAAAGGGTGATACTAAAGGGATGTGTTAACCACAACATGCCAAAAATATCCTGGGCTGTTCCAGGACAGATCATATCCACCCTTTGGTGCTGTTGGAAAGGAAGGAAAATTGCACGTTTAAGTCGGGCTCTATTAGACTGCACTTTGAGAGAAGAGACAGAGATGGTAAGATGAGGCAGACATTTGCAAGTCTAATAACTGCCTGGCTGTAATGAACAGTGTTTCTGGTCATCTGGGGAGCAGGGAGGAAATAATAGCCTCCAACAGGTTAGAAATAAGCAATGGAGTGGTAGTGAGGTGGTCAGTTCAGTAAAGGGTGCCAATAATGAATACCAAATAGGACAGGATCAATAAACAGCTGGGCATTTGTTACAAGGGGAGTGTGCTTTTGTGTGTGTGTGTGTGTGTGTGTATGTGTGTGTGTGTGTGTGTGTAGGTGTATGTGTTCATCTGTATAGATGCACATTGTAGCAGACAGCCTCCAATGATGCTAAATAGCTCACTGTGCGTCATTTTTTCCCAAACAAAATTAAAAATTGATTTTTGCATGTTGAAAGCATGCAATAATAGTGTGTGTGTGTGTGTGTGTATGTGTGTGAGATGTATAGTTTCCAGAAGATGGATAGCCATTTAAGCATGTGGAAGAATTTGCTCTTCATTAACAATTATTCACATAATACCATCCAAATCAAACTAAAATAGGAACACAGCCAAAACCAAATTTTCATTCCTGCCTCATCTGTCCACAGAGTGAGCAGTGTGTCCTCATGTGTATATGCAGCTCTGTCAGCCTCTCAGTGACAGCACGCATGTGTCCATGCCTTCCAATAGGTCAATACATATCCCATTTGTATTTGATTATCTGAGAGCAATGTGTTGCATTCTTAATAGGTGGTTACTTGAGCCACCAGAAGATGGCAGTAAAGCCTTTTGTCACAGAGCTGGCTGTGGAGCTCCTCTTTCACACACGACTGTGGCATCAAAATAGAGACCTCGTTTATAGCATAGTCACTGAACAGGTGTGTTCCGAAAATGATATCTTTTTGACCATCTTTTTTTTTCCTCTCTCCTTTCATGTCTCCAGTGTGAATAAAAGCAGGGTTTTCCCTGCTGATGTTTGTCATCGGATGAAACTCATACTAATTATTACTGATGACACTGATGACACTGATGACATATACAGTAAGGTGCTTCTGTGTGATGAGGGGACAACAATAATTGTCATAGACCACTGAAAAAAAGAAAAGAAAACAACTTGTGGGAGCATCCATATATCACCTCTCTTCTTCTCTCTCTCTCTCTTTCACAAAAAGAAAAAAAGACAGGGTCGTGCAAAATGTAATTCTGGAGGTAGACAAACAACACGTGTTTAATACTGTCACCATAGCAACAGCTCACAGTAGGGAAGAGCAATCAAATGCACTAAAAACACTCCCACTCTCTCACGCGCACACACACACATACACACACACTCACTCCCACGAACACACATATATATTTTGGATGTAGTCTTACAGCTGGTAGGGAACCACAACACGCTGGTTTATTTGATTTCATTGAAAGTTTATTTTGATGTGTGCTCAGTATTGTGCTTATGGAAGAGTCCAAATAGCTGTGCATGTGTACATGAAGCCTTGTATGTTCATAAAATGTGTTAGTTGCTGGGGTGTGTTTGTGCTTGTGATTCATTAGCACTAACACGCTAACCGTGGCTGCTGTGACAGATGCAGTCTGTGTTCCAGCCTCTGTGTTAAACAGCAGCAGAGCTGTTTATGAACTCATGGCTGGAGGTGAAGGGGGTTGAACTCACTTTAAAACACAACGCTTAGTGCTTTTGGATGATTTCATGCGACATCATCAAATGTTACTCAAAACTCAATGTTTGTTAATTTGTATTGCATGCTGTTATTTTTATGTGCAGGTCACAGCCCACTGTGTTAGGGAAAAATAAATGAAAAATAAAAATAGGTCAGATCTTTAACCTCATTTAAGCCTTGCTTTAAACATAATTGTATGAATTTTGTCAAAAGTACAACATTCATTTTTGTTTTTGCTTTTTTTCAGATTTTTGGTGTGTGTGACCTCTGAGAACCAGAATCCTTGTCACTTTCCCTCTTTCCTGTCTTTTAAAATGATTAGAAATGGTGATGTGAGTCATGATCACATAACCCTCTCCTCTAAAACTGATTTATAAATAGAACCTGTGTGCGGCATTAGAAGCCAAAGAAGTGCTATTGAACAGTTAATCCCATAAAACCAACAGATTACTGAATATTCTTTGCCAGTCAAGGCACCAGGCCATTAGCCCAAAGTGCCCTCTTAGTCTCGACTTGTTTCCATAATTCTTCTCCCTTTAATCCACTCTTGCTCTTTGTCTCTCTGCCTCTTTTATGTTTGTTACTTATTACTGAATGTACATAGAGTGCCCAAGGGATAAGGTTTTTCTGTAGGAAGCTGATGTCGCTCTGGTTCCCTCGTCAGAAAGCCTATGGGATTTTTCCATCGGATTTTGCATCATTGCAGAAAATAAGCACTGACAAGTACTCACTCTGAGTGCTGGAGCACACTCACTCTCACCAACTGGATTGTTTGTAAATTCGGAGCACTGCTGGAATGCTTCAGTCAGTTATCCAGAGCGCTGCACAGTGTACTCTGGGCACTCTGTCTGAGGATAAGGAGCAGCAGAGCGAACGTGTGATTAACAACACTGTTCATTAATTCATGGAGAAATAGAAAACTCTGTTTCTTTGAACTATTTTAGTGTAGAGTGTCTGATTAGATTTACAAATGCATCCCATATGTAATCACCTGAAGTAAAAAGCTAACATTCAGCTATAAACAAACAACACTATGGTCGCATTGCCACCACAGTGAGGCTGTAAAGCTGGGTTCTTTTCAGCTTGATGTGATGACGTTCTGTACTCTCATTAAGCCACTTGTTAGCAACCACCTATATTTAGACACATAAAAGCTTCAAAGCTCATAGTGGGGTATTTACTGATGTATTTTGTGTTGTAGAACAAAAAGTGAAATTCTCTTCAGCTTGTGTTATCCACAGATCTTGTTCCAGAAATCCAACCAAAAACACATAAAAAAAAAAAAACATTGGTGTACCCAGTAGCTCAGTTGATAGAGCTGGTGGCCCATGTACAGAGGCAGTGTCCTCGCCACAGCGGGCGTGGGTTCAGCTCCAGCCTCGGCCCATTGCTGCATGTCATCCCCTCTGTCCCCCCCTTCACGCTTAATTTGTCCTATCAATTAAAGGCCAAAAGCCCCCCCCCAAAAAAATCTAAAAAACAAAACATTGACTTTGAGACGAGGAAAGTGGAGGTGCTGAAATGCTAACTGATTTCCAGGACACATTCCTGTGATTCTCTATAACTCACATTTACATCACAATCTAGTTATTACTTTTGCCACAACCCGTTCTCCCTCCTGTTCGTCAAATAAGTCTTCTCTGTAAGCGCTTTCAGTGTACAAGCATGATGCCAAAAGCCACCTTCTGCTTCCAAATGGAACACGGCTGGACAGCATCACATGGGAACACTCAGAGAGAATATTGGCATTGTTATTATACACCAGCGGATGGCCAGACAGCACCGGGCGTGTCCACATGCAACGCCCACAGGCAGCGTAATTTGAGAACATGACTGGAGGGAATGGGTTGTGTCCACATGAAACACTGAAGGACAGCACCAGGTAATGCTAATGCTGTCAGTAATGAGTGAGTATGGACTGTGAGTGCGCCTATAGGGCTGGCAGGTGGGGACGTAGACGGGTCCCACAAACAATTGACTTTTCATGTGTGTGTCCAGAGCTCGCTTCCCATGTTGATGTGTTTTTCCCACACTTTACCATGTACGTCTTTTGCCCAAACCTAACCATCCATGACTGCTGTCATGTAAATGTAAGGACGCACCATCATCCCACCATGTCTGTTTGTTGACATAATGGCATCCCAGAGCATAAACAGCAGGACACCTAAAACATCATAAGGAGTAGAAGGTCCCATGTGATAAGTTGGGATGAGAACGTGTTAGTCTCCATTATGATTCTCATCTCTTTTTTTTTCCCACTGGTCAAAGGTTTACAGTTTTTCAATTAAACATCTCCTGTTTTTGTTTTCTTAAGTAAGAGCCAGCTCAACAAGTGTAATCTCAACCAATCAACTTTGTGAGCCAATCCCTTTCCCCCCTTCTTCTTATAAACTACCATCCACCATTAAGCAGCACTTTGGAAAACAGTAAATTTCAGCCATCACCGTTGGAAGAAACTAAGAAGAGAAACATGGCTCCCGGTAGACAACATCCTTATTAGCCAGAGAAGAAAAAGGGACGGAGGGAGGGAGCTGAGGAGGGAAAAGGAACAAAGATCTTCAGAGGAGTTGTAGACAGATGGACCAACTCTTTGCCATTGGTCGTGGAAAGTAGAGAAAATGAGTATTTGTCACTTGAAGCCTCTTGGATAACTACAAGTGCATCAGAAGGCTATATGTTCAACGTGCTGTCTGCAAGCACTTTCAGATTGGTCATAGACTGTACACACATTTTCACCAAATGTAACTGAAACAGCTTTGTGTGAGTACCATGGAAACATGAGTGAGTGTTAATCATTCAGAGAAAAACACAGTTAAAGAGTCAGAGACAGAAAACATGGATTTCTGCTGTTCTCAGTTCATTACACTCATACTGACAGTGCTGCTGGTGTCATCAGTGACATGTTGTCATCAGCGGTCCATACACGCATGTGTGTTGGCATTCATGGGTGTGTTGGCTCATGTGCCTGCATGTGTGCTTCTTTTCTGGAGCTATAAGAGGGCCAGAGTCCAAGATAAACAGAGAGGGGACGATTTCATTATCAAATGTCTCTTCTCAGCCTGCTCATTTCTAAGCAAGCTAAAATCACACTTTATGAACTCTGCTGCTCCTGTCTCACTCTCATCCTCTCCCCCCTTTTACTGAGATTACAGGGAGAAGCTGGGGATGACAAACAGAGAGGGAGAGGAGGAGAGAAGGCAGGATGGACAGCTCTGCTGATGGCGGAGGCAGATATATCTTTGGTTATCTGCCATTTCTGCCTCTGGCATAGAACTGAAGTGCACACATTCACAATGACACACAGACACACACACACACACACACACACACACACACTGGACAGGACTAGGCTGTAGCCACTGGTGCCTGGTTGTATTGATTCGAAGAGTAACACAGTTATTTCTGCAGGTCTGTCTCCAACAGCTGTCCCCCTATGGCTGCAGGGGAAATGAGGAAGGGGGGTGGGGCTGGGCAGAAGGCAGAAAGGAGGCATTAAAAAAAAAAAAAAAGAACAACAGCAGAGGGACATTCCAGGAGAATGGATGGGAAACTGGAGTGAAAGGGATTGTGGGGTTACAAACATACAGATGGAAGCACGGGGAAGGAATGAGATGAAAGTCTGAGAGGGAAGGAATATGTTCAAGGACATAAGCAGGAGGGATAGATCAAGGTACAGTAAAGAAAGGCATGGAGAGGAGACATGGAGGAGCAGGAATGAGGAATCCCTGAGTTGGAGGAGAGGAGAGTAAGGGGCAGATTAAAGAACATGAGCCAACAAAGAAGTGAAACAGAGATGCAAGAGAAAGGGCGAGATTGTGGGGGACAGTAAAGGGAAAAAAACAGGAGAGGGAAGAAACCACCAAAGGGTTTTTCCTGCAGCACACGTCTACATCTATGGATTGGATGTGACTTCATATGAGATGCTTCTGATCAGCGCTGCTGAGGAGATTAAACACTAACTCATCCGCTGTGTGCGTGTGACCACTGATTGCACCGGAGTGAGTAATGGATGTGTGTTTGTGCTTCCACCGTGTGTGTGTGTGTGAATATACTTCTTTTGTGTGCCATACACTCTCAGAAAAAAATTGCTGAATTTGTACCTTTAGAAGCCCATGCTTCTACTTATTCAACACGTTCTCATCCCAAATCATTACATGTTGCTGCTTTGCAGTGGACTTCCACGTCTCAATATGAAGTTTTAGGCATGCTTCTACTCTTTACATTCTAAAATGCAGATACTGTAACGTCAGCAAATGCACATGGTGGGACCACGATGCATGTGGTTATGTTGAGGCAACAAAAACACATGGTAGCAAAATCCAGGGTGTCAACAAACACATGTTGGCATGGATGATATGATTAGGGAAAAGAGGCACATAGTAAGATGCAGAAGAAAAACATCACATACAGCGAACACCAGATTTGTTCTTAAGTTACACTGTCCTTGCATGAATCAGGTGGATGCGACAGGTGCCATTTGACCATCTCTCTGGCCATATTCTCAACTGACTCTGTCCAGCGGCATGTCATGGGCACACAAAGGGCACCATTTGCTGTTGCTCACTTACGCCAAAAGCACTAACAAAGAGGTGCTGTTTTACGAGTTGAGGATGAGAACGGGCTGATATATTTATGACCTGGCAGTTTGTAAGCTGTGGGGGAAAATATGTTCCTCTGGAGAGCAAAAATGACCAAATTGCTGGGACTTAAATGCACCCTTAAAAATGGTACAAAGGTGGCCTTTGGAGGTTACTGCCCCAGTGATGAGCACTTTGTATCTTATGATGGCAAATTTGTACTCTACATGAAAAACAGTCAAAAAGCATGCATTAGCACATTTATTAACCAAAACTTCCTAAACATAATATAGCAATGACGTGTTTTTACACTTGAATTGACTTTCAACATTTAACTCTTGTACTTTTAAGAAATCATACAATTCTGGCAGTATTGCATGAGAATTCAAATAAAACATCACATCACAAAAACACATAATTTCAAAATTACTCAGCATTTTTCAGAGTAATGTAAAATGTATCAACACATTATAATCGATCGAACAATGTCTTTCTTTATTTTCTCCCAGTTTAAGTCACTTTGGGGCAGTATCAGCATATCACATTGAAATGTTAGTACAACTGATTTTTCTCTGTTCCCCATTTTTTACTATTTCTCTTTTAAGTTCAACATATCAATGAATAACAAAGTGTTTTACAAAATAATGTAAAATGCATCAGTGCAGCATGTGTTTGTAGGCCAGTAGCTTACAGTATGTGTGTATATTCCCACATATTCTGGGCTAATAGTTAACTGCCAAGTGGAGTGTCACTGACAGAAATACATTGATGTGGGACAAAATTTACAACTGCCCTCTCCCTCTCCCACCCCCTCCCTTTTCCCTTCCTCTTTCCCATTCCAGCCACCCTGATGGACCAAGGTCAGCCAATTACCCTTCACTGACCAGCACACACATACACTCACAAAAGTGCGTGGCCCATCAGCTCATGTGTGTCTGAGTGTAGTGTAGTGGACAGTGGCCTGGCATGCTAGATTCATGGGAAATATGTCAGCCATCAGCCTGGGCATTTCAAACAATGCCTCACAATGTGCTTGACAGCCCTGAAAAACAGCCTGGTGCTTGGAAACTGCCAGCCCATCATTTCAACTCCCTCATCTGGGCTCTCTGGCTCTCCATCTCTGTGCATGTGTGGTAGTGTGTGTGCTCATCTCTCGACATCTCTCTATATATCTCATTTTCTCTCCTAATTCACCCTCCAAGCTTTCATTTTCTGTCACACACACTCTCTCTCAAACTCTCCCGCTTTACATTTTTGCCCCCCCCCCCTCCCTTGGATACATCCCCAATGTTACATTTTTTCCCCCACTCCACAAAAGCCATTTTTTTTCCACATGCCATCCCTCCTCCGCTCTTCCATCCTGTAAAACAGCACCAGATGCCCCTTATTAGGAGCTGAGCGGCAGGTCACCCTGTAGTTAAGTAGATAATACACACACCGACGCGTGCACACACACACACACACACACACACACACACACACATACACAAGGTAGTTATGTACATGATGGTATTATCTGGCCAGGCGGTGATATATCTTGGTGAGAAGCCAGCCCATAAAGCTGCAGGGACATGCAGTCCCCTTCTCTCCTTTCTCCTCCCCACTCCCTCCAGTCACATGCAGTAACTGCCGGCCCTGATTCACAGCATTCAATTTACACTGGCTCGTAACAGGAGCTGATGGGCTCTTGGAGGTTGGAGGAGGGCTATTGGTGGAAAATGTGTGTGAAAGAAGAAGGAAAGTGAAAAAGTGAGTTTTCACATGAAAAAAAAGTTAAGCTTCATTACACCTGTGGGTGTGCTTTAAGGTCATCTGTGACATGACAGTGATGTGGTCAGTGCATAAATATATATGACCAAAATGTATCCATATTAAAAAAAAAAAAAAAAAAGCTTTTTTGCAATTGCTATCTCTGTTTTCATGAAAATACATGGATTATTTGTTTATTGACTTCATGTTTATGTAAAAGGGACACAGCATATTAATGAACATCAGTGTAAAATTGAAATATGCTAGAATTATCAGGACTGCTTCATAGTCATTTGGCAGGTAAAATACAATTAAACAAAAAGAAAAAAGGGAAAAAAGAAAGAGAGGGAAAAAAACAATATAACAATTCATAAAGAGCACAAAAGTGCATAACAGTAGCAACATTAACTGTGTAGCATAAAGTGCATGGTGCAGAGTGCCTTCTCTATGTGCAAAGTGAAAAATTCAACACATGTTGGCTGTGTGAATGTATCATGAATCACAAAAGGACAAGATGCTGTATTGCAGATACAGTGCATAAAAGGAATCCGGATGGATTGATCCTCTCGTCTGGAGTGAATCTAGACATTGGAAACAGCAGGTGATTCATGTGTACCCAGCACATGCATACAACAACAGTACTATCACATATCCATTCAACAACAACAATCAATCAATAACATAGTCTGACTAATAACAATCAGTCATGTCAGTAGAATCCTGTAGGCTATTTAATGAAACCCAGTTCTCCAGCACGTAGGCTGAACCTTAGTAATGACCTGCAAACATGTGTTCTCGTCCTTGTTGAGTACACTGGCAAACTGGTGCTTATGCTTTCTAGAAATCGTGGGGTTTCCCAAATTAAATAAATACCTCAGATAAACACAAAAAAGTTTAGCTTGCTTAGTTTTGGTATGACTAAGGCCCTGTGTTCACCTAGCATTTTTCTTCTGCAGAAAAGCGTTGGCAGGGTGCTGGGGAGCTGTTCATCCCAGTGCTTTATAAAAGAGATGGGCAATGCATGTGTTTTGTTTCTATGATGATATCTCAACATTAATATTAGCTAGTAAGCTAATGAGACACTACTCTTACAGAGGGCTTCCTACACAGTTAACAAGCTTATTATGGTAAAGTGATAAAAAGCTTTTTTTCTCGAGGCGCCCACATGCAGCCGCAGACACCCGCTCCTTATAAGAAACAATTGAAAAAAGTTGCGGCGCTGCCTTAGATAGGCTTTCTGCTGACAAAAAATTATATTAACATAAACAGATTAAGCTCCTACATCCCTAGACTTTACCTGTATTTTAATCTTGTAGTGCTGTGTCAACAGCACAGGTGATGGCGGATGCAAAACATTTCCAATAATTAAACATTTCCAGAATGAAGCCCAAAAGTCAAAATTAATGAAAAGAAAATAGATGAAATAATTCACAAAATTCACAACATCCTGTTATCTAAAGAGATATTCTGTTGGAATTCATATTGGTGTTTAGCCTTCCAAAACCAATATTTTCACTGTGGTCATAATCACTTGCCAGTCTCCTATATTTCCCATCATGCCTTGTGCTGGACTAAGTAGTTTTTAGTTTGCAGTTCAATTTACTGTTTTATGCTCCAAAACACAAATGTGACTTTCTGTCACATCACGTCTGTTAGTTTACACAAAGTTAGTGAGTTGGCTGTTTCACTTCATCATATCAGCTGTATTTCCCTGGTTTTTGTTGATGTTTATGAAACATTTCTTGACTCACGTCCTCTGATACTTCTCTGAAACCTTCTTTGTTCTCTGCCTGATGAGCATTGTGGTAGTGATTAAGAAGTGGCAGATTACTATTTTCAGTGAGGAGGAAGGTGTGCTGTCATGCTGATTAGTGACTCATTCTGTATGTCTGGCTGACCAATCGGATTGCTTGGTCAGAACTACTTGATGTATAATTAGCAACAACCAGACACTGTAGACTTTGTAACATCACTGTGATTAGCAGAGTGATGCCATTACAGATTAGGATGATGAAAGTACAAACACATGTTGCATTTAGATTAAATGGAAGTCTAAATAGGCAATTATGTAACTTGGAGTCCTCTCACTCCCATTCCACACAGTTAGTGTGTGTGTGTGTGTGTGTGTGTGTGTGTGTGTGTACTGCCCCTTTTGTGTCCTATGTGTGTGCATGTAGAAGTGTGCACATAAGTGTCAATGCGGGCACCCAAAACAATCCAAAGAACAGACCGACCCCAATCCCATCCCCCGTATGAATATGTATCATTTCAAAAACCCTGATCCATATCTGCTCAATGTAATTCTAAACTCTGCAATCCCAATTCCCCCCTCCACACACACACACACACACACACACTTTCCACTCCATGCACCATGCTATGCATACATAAACTTATAAATCTGTTACGGGTCAACAGCACATCTACATGTGAGAATCTATTTGGGAATGTATTTTTGTACTTGCCTCTGCTGAAAAGCCTATTCAGGTATTTTGTGATTTTTTTTTCTTCGCCTCCTAGAGAATTATGCACCGATGGCTCTTAGAAGAAAAAATAAATACTGAATAAAAGAAAAACTGTTTTACAGCCTCCTGAACTTCTGAACAGACATGCGGTGCTCTGTATTTGGTTATTGAATCCAAGGTCACATGTGTCCAGCTGGTACTGTCCTTGGTAATTATATTCATTCATTCATTCATTACTGTACTGATTTAACTATATTGAGCATGTATGCAAAATGTTTAAACCAGTGGTATAAACATCATATAAGCTTCTTGGTTAAGTTAGCTCTGTCACAGTCTCTAGACATGTATTATGGGATATTGCTCCCCTGTCTATGAGCATTACAGTGATGTGCACAGTGGGAGGTAGTAAAGAAATATCGCAGTATCTAAAACACAGGCACAGTGAAACGTTGGAACATCCACTTGTGAGGGTATATTCACAGAATTATGAATGATGTGAGCTGTGTTTGTTTTTCAAAGCAACCTGACATTTAAACAAAATTTATATGCCTGAAAGTCTCCAATTAAATGTAACGGTATGAAAAAGGTGATGAAATGATAGGTTTACTATTAGCATGACAGATAGATATATAGTGCATCCAGTCCACAGAGATATGCCAGTCAGTGCTGTGTGTACATGTATTCCACGTTTTTATGTTATTTGGATAATTGATTGCATGTGTAAATGACAAGAGCTTTGCACACATATCACTCACAGGCACATGGTCCGCTGAGCGAGGCCTGATCTTTTGACACATCAGCCTTTGAGAATGATGGATACACATGTGGGCCCCATAGTTGACATTCATGCACAGCTGATAATTCATGAGCTTCATTGTGCATGGATTTCCCTATTCTCCCTGAGACTGACAGAGGACCGGAGTACCCGGGTGCACCCACCAGATATTTAGCATTCAAAGTTTTGCACGTGTGTGTGTTTCAAATGGTCAGTGACACCCATGGCGAGTGATTCATATTCACTGTGTACATTTGTGCCATGCAGATAATGGTTTCTGATGCATGCTGGATCATTGGGATTCATTGTGTGTGTGGTGCTAGCCGCATAACTGTCAATAGACGGACGGGGGAGGAAGTAAGGGATGGAGAGAGGGAGGAGGGACAAGCAGAGATTCAGCTGTCATCTCTGTCATTTCTTTCTTGGAGAGGGACACCCTTAGGAGCCCCCTTCAGTGGCAAATGGACAGAACACACACACACACACACACACACACACACACACACACACACACACATGCACTCACACTCACACTCACACTCACACTCACTCACAATTGCACACAACGTAGTGGGGACATTTTGGGTGGCACACCAGAAAGACAATGTCCATATCAATAATATGTACTCATCAGGAGGGCCATTCCAGCTGACATATTGGCAGGCCTGTCATTGGGGCTGAAAATTGTTTATGACAAAAAATTGTGATATTTTTCTCTACTTGTTCAGTCACATTACTGTGAGGATAGGAGGTCAGAGAGAGAGAGGAGCGCATATGAGGAGGAATTATACAACAAGTAGTTCTGACCAACCAATCTGATTGGTCAACAAGACATTTAGAATGTGCTCATATCAGCATGACAGCACACCTTCCTCATCACTTAAAGTGTTTCTCTGCTTGCTCTTAAGCAGAAACTCTACGCTCATAGTAACGTTCATCAGGCGGGGGGCAAGGAGTGTTTCAGAGCAGCATTAGTAGTTATTAATTACACATCGTCACAAGCTCAATAATGGCATTAATGAAAAAACATCTGACATTATAAAGTACAACAGCCAACTCACTAATGGTGTACAGTATGGACTGATACAAAGATGACAATAACCTGGGCGCCCAGTTGTTCACCTGGTAGAGCAGGTGCCCCATGTACAAAGGCTGTTTCCTTGCCACACTGGCTATGGGTTCCACATTAACCTGCATTTCTTTGCTGCATGTCATCCCCTCTCTCTCCCCCTCTCTTTTTAACTGTCTTATCTAATGAAGGCAAAAGCCCAAAATAATATCTTTGAAAAAGATAACAATAAGCAGCATAATAACCACCATGTTCTGAACAGACACATTATAAACACTGACAACAGTGACATTTGTGTTTTGGAATATAAAACAGCAAACTTCTGTCCAAATCTAGGCATGCTGGGAAATACGGGTATTGCTATAATACTGTGGTCATAAGTGATAATGACCACAGTGAAAAAGTTGCTTTTAAATGCCATCAAATATAGACTGAAGCATAATATTTCTTTAATATCAACATGTGAAGAAGTCAACATGTGGTTTGGGAGTGATTACATGTATGCTTTTCTTCTTTTTTTTCATTAATTTTGGCTTTTGGACTTTACCTTGCTTTTGAGTTATTGTAAATGTTTGTCATACCCTGGCATCCTCCATCAGCTGTGCCGTGACATGGAGCTACTAGCTTAAAAATGCAGGTACAGTTTGCAGATGTAATAGCTAAATTCAAGTTGGCCGGTGGACTCAACAGGGACTAGAAAACGTGTTCGGAAGTCATTAACCAACCTACCTTCAACCTACCTGCTGGAGAGGTAAAGCACTGACATCACTGACATGAGTGATTCTTTTCCAGTTATTAGTCAGACTATATATTTCCATGGAAACAGAGCTAACAGTTGCAATTTTGAGAGCTTGCCCCACAACATGTATTGATTATATCCTTTTTTTTGGACATATAATCTAACACATTCTCATGCCAAGTCATCACATGTTGCTGCTTTGCAATGGACTTTCCTGTCTCAGTATTGTGTTTATATATACACATATATATCTGCATCTGCTCTTTATGTTCTGGGTTGCCACTAATGTGATGTATAGACAACAAAAACACAGGCTGGCACGGATGATAAGCATTAGGGGAAGAAGGCACATGGGTAAGAGTAGAAAAAAATGCCATACAATATAAAAATTCAAACAGGAAGCAAACACCTGCCTGCTGTGTGGGCACCCTAGCACCCCTCAAATTGTGATGTTACTGGCAGTTTTTCAACCTAAGGCTGTCCTGCTGCATTTTATGCATACGCAACATGTTCCCTCTGTCCGAGGTCTCAAGTAACGCCACCTGTGCATGCTTCAGTCAGACGCAGCAGGTGCATTCTCACCTGATGTAGTCCAGTTGCATTTCATGCACAAATGAAAGTGCCTTTTGGCATCAAAGCACTTACAAAGCGGCACAGTTTTACAAGTTAAAAATGAAAACAGGCTGTTTAATCACAATATTACATTTGAAGGTGTGCTTTAACAGCATTTGTGGCATTCACAACCTTCAAGCACACCTTCTCATGCAATATTATTTAAATAAGGGTTAAAATAATAAGAGTCTAAATATAAAAAGACATGAAGGACTCAACAGTTTCTTGAAACACAGCAAATGCAATCCCTCCTAAAACACATAACATATTTTCCCCCTCTGTATCTTTGTCTCTATCCCGACGTCTGCACACTCCTCCACCACACTTGTGATGCCTCAGAGATGTGACACCTAGAGCACCCTTCAACACCCGTACACAAACACACACGGCAGATATACAGAACATCAACTTTCTTATGAGGCTATTGTTTTAGAGCTGCTCATCCCAGAAAGCCATCCTGGCAGCATCAATGTTTATGTTGTGTTAGAAGGGATTTTATGGTGCATCATATTTCTGAACATCCCAGTGGACTTCTTGTATTAGCGACTGCTTCAAGTTACACATGAGTGGTCACAAATGGAATAGAAGTGAACAAGACAAGGTCAACAAGTTTGAATTGATAGTGTTTTATTCCTGTACTTCTGCGTAAAATCAACCACAATATATGATTATTGTACTCACTGGGACATACAACACAGAACTGCTTTAGGTCATTTTTTAAGAGCTTTTACAAACATTAAAGCTGCACTGATACACATTTTTCCAAATTAACAATGAACAATCCAATTTTACTATTAACCTAATGTAATCTGAAAGAGTTGCTTGTGGTGCCAAACAAATAGAAATATCACCCAGCCCGATAAACCTGTTCAGCACAAACCAACGGACAAGATGAGATAAAACACAGCGGCTAAAGCGACAAAAACAAAGTGAATTTTGGACTTGTATACGTCAAGTAGACACAGACATGATTCTAACAAATGGTTACTGCGCTGGATGTTTTGAATATGTAAATAGGCAACTGTTTGCGGACAATGTTTGCCACAATGTTGTGAGAATAATATCAGTGTAGTGGTAGCATCTAGTACCACTGCTCTCAAGTGGTCAGAAAATCAATAATTTTCTCAAATAACTAGAATGGTATATTGACTGTACTACACTGTCACATTCACCCATTCACACACACATTCACACACTGGTGGCCGACGCTACTGTACAAGGTGCCACCTGCTACTCAGTAATCATTCACACACTCACACTACGCGGCATTGGGAGCAATTTAGGGTTCAGTATCTCGCCCGAGCATAGCGAGGGATTGAGCCGCAGACCTGATTAGAAGATGACCCGCTCTATCTCTGAGCCACAGCCACCCCAAAGTGGCATTCAATTTTTTTTTCTTATAGTTTAAAGCCAAATAGAATGTTTCATATCACACATTAATTTGTTTGTGTCGGACCACAAAAAGTAACAGATGACTACTCTCATCCATCGATATGATCTGATCTGAACAGATGGACGATTCAGTCATCCACCCCGCAAGTGACAAACTGCTGTGGAGGGGAAAAAAGGAGGTCATGGAGAGTTTCGCCTGCGCTGCATTCACAGACTTCCAGAAACCTCTGGATTTAGAGAGGGGTCTTGCTTTATGCTGGGCTCTTTCTTGCTCCTCTGTTATTTTTGGGTATGTTTCCATGTAAACAAACACATGTACTTCGTCTCGTTTTCCCTCTGTGTGTGTTAAAATTTCAGAGAAAAACAAAGAAATCTGAAACCAATGTTGATTGCTTAAGTAAATGACCAACCACACATGGACATTGACTTTCAGGGACACAGAGGTGGGCCAAAGCCTTGGCTCAGAGGGCTGAACAACTTTGGCTTCCCTGGCGAATCAATGCGCAGAAATTGATGATGTAACCACGTTCAATGCGGAGCATCTGGATGTCTAAACAGGGCATATGTGATATCAGTGGAAAGCCTAGATTCTCCACTTTACTAGACTTTTTAAAGCATGTTGATAGGATTAGTGGTTCCAAAGTCAGGCTTTAGATGGAATTCTTTATAAATACAAAAACACATCGCTAATCTCTTATCCAGCTGCTATCCATTGCTTCCATTTTTATTCGGGGCATTTGGGGGCCTGGTGCCCCAGCCTTACTGCCTGGCTTTGATTTCACTCATTGTCCAACTGGGAATGATGGTGAGCTGCAGAAGAAGTTCTGTAACGGGTGGTTTTAGGACCCAGATACAGTACACCAAAACGCTCGTTCAGTTGGTAATAACTTTTATTAAAATCAACACAGATAAAGCTCAGCTTACAGGCAGAGAGTTCGTTCTTCGGGCAGGCAGCCCTAGCAATGTCTCTGGGTCTCCCACGAAGCGAAGAAACGAAGCTTGTACCCACTGTGGCTGGCGAGGAGGAAACCCCGTAGCTCCACGAGCCGTCGACACGTGCTGGAACGCCGACAGGGATCGAGCAGAGGAATGGTCGGGAACAGGCAGGAGTTCGATAACCAGGAAGTCCGTCCGCGGAGGTAACAGCACCGACAGGGATCAGGCAGAAGAAGCGTCAAAGCCGAGCGATGGAGTCTTTACCAGGAGAGCCGTCAGATTTCCGGAACGCCGAAACTGAACACGTGGTCGAGGACAAAAGGCAGGTAGGTTCACAGGGAGTCAGGCGAGGAGAGCAGGTCAGGAACAGGCAGAGTTGGCAACGGGAGATCTGGTAGGAAAACGCTGGAAAGACATGCATAGTGCAGAGGAACAATCTGGCAGCAAGTGAGTGAGCTGGAGTGTCTTATATACTGCACTGATTGATGATGAGCTGCAGCTGAGGGGAGAGCAGGCTGCAGCAGTGGGCGTGGGTAGCAGGTAGAGCAGAGCAGAGGGAGAGTGAGTGGAAAACTACTGGCAGCAGGTGAGGAGGAGAAACAGCAGGTCCATGACAGAACCCCCCCCTCAAGGGACGGCCCATGACGTCCCAACACAGGTCCACAGAAGCCAGGCGGGCGGAGGGGCCAGGAGGAGGTCAGAATTCCTCCGACACGCCCGGAACCAGCGTCGTCATCACCGGAGGGAGGACCATCCACCAGCTGAGATGCAGAAGCCCCCGAGCAGGAACCCAGCCCGGACGTCCCAGGAACAGGAGAAGGGGGAGCAGGAACAGAGGCGGAGGAACATCGTCTCCGGACAACACGGGAGGGCTGATCGGGATTCAGGCGGTGGAACTCCTTCATCAACTGGCCATCCAGATTCTGCCGCGCAGGAACCCAGGACCGCTCCTCCGGACCGTAACCTTCCCAGTCCACCAGATACTGCAGACCCCTACCCCGTCGCCGCACCGTGAAGGCCGGAGCCCCATCAATGAGACGGGGAGGCGGCGGCGGTCGAGAGGCGGGCTGCAGAGGGGACTCTCTGGCTGGCTTGACCTTGGAGACGTGGAACGTGGGATGGATGCGCATGGAGCGGGGCAGTTTGAGGCGGATCGCCACCGGGTTGACGACCTGTTCAACAGGAAATGGACCAACATATTTGGGGGCCAGTTTTCGGGACTCCACCCTCAGGGGAAGATCCTTGGTGGACAGCCAAACTCTTTGTCCAACCCGGTACGGAGGAGCCTGGGAGCGGCGACGGTTGGCCGTGGAGGCGTAGCGAGCGGCGGTCCGCAGGAGTGCAGACCGAGCTCGGGACCAGGTGCTCTTACAACGGCGGATGAAAGTCTCTACTGACAGGTAAGCAGTCTCTTTTTCCTGGTCAGGAAACAAGGGAGGCTGGAAGCCGTACGCACACTGAAATGGTGAGAGCCCGGTGGCAGAACTGACCAGGGTGTTGTGTGCGTACTCCACCCACAAAAGCTGTGACGACCAGGAGGCGGGCTGGTTGGAGGCCATACACCGCAGCGCTGTCTCCATCTCTTGATTCAGACGCTCCGACTGACCGTTAGACTGTGGATGGTACCCTGAAGATAGACTGGTGGATGCCCCCAGGAGCCGACAGAATTCTTTCCAGAATGCCGAGGTGAACTGAGGACCCCGATCGGAAACCACATCCGTCGGGAAGCCATGTAGTCGGAAGACATGCAGGAGCATTAGTTCAGCGGTTTCCTTGGCAGAGGGTAGCTTGGGTAACGGCACAAAGTGCGCCATCTTGCTGAACCGGTCTACCACTGTCAGGATGGCAGTGTTTCCTTCTGACAGTGGCAGACCGGTAACAAAGTCCAGAGATATGTGAGACCAGGGACGATGAGGTACAGAGAGTGGGTGCAGGAAGCCGGCAGGGGCTTGGCGGGAGGTCTTGCTCTGATTACAAACTGGGCAGGCGCTGACAAAGTTCCTCGTGTCTTCGTCTAGGGTGGCCCACCAAAACAGCCTTTGCAGGACCTCCTTGGTGCGGGAAACTCCTGGATGACAGGTCAGGCGGGAAGCATGGGCCCACTGCAGGACCTCGGACCTGAAGTCTTGGGGAACGAACAGACGACCCTGAGGGCATGAACTGGGGCCCGACTGGTCCTCCAACGCAGACTTTATCCGCTCCTCTATCTCCCAGGTGAGAACTGCCAGGAGATGAGAGGAGGGAAGAATGTTGTCAGGATGAGATGAGTCCCCCTCCTCCTCCAGGAACTGTCGGGACAGTGCGTCGGGCTTGATGTTACGGGAGCCGGGGCGATAGGAGAGGGTAAACGAGAAACGAGTGAAGAACAGGGCCCAACGAGCCTGGCGAGAATTCAGTCTTTTGGCAGATCTAATGTACTCCAGGTTTTTGTGATCCGTCCATACCAAGAAGGGAACCGTGGTGCCCTCCAGCCAATGGCGCCACTCTTCCAATGCCAGTTTGACCGCTAATAACTCGCGGTTGCCAATGTCATAGTTCCTCTCTGCAGGGGAGAGGCGCCGGGAGAAAAAGGCGCAGGGGTGCAGCTTTTCGTCCTCCGCCGAGCGTTGAGAGAGGACGGCCCCTACCCCCACATCCGAGGCGTCGACCTCCACCACAAACTGTCTCTCGGGGTCAGGAATGAGGAGAATGGGTGCCGAACTGAAGCGTCTCTTTAGGTCTTGGAAGGCCTCGTTAGCAGCTGGGGACCATCGGAATGGCACTTTGGACGAGGTGAGGGCAGAGAGAGGAGCCGCCACCGTGCTGTAACCACGAATGAACCTGCGGTAGAAATTGGCGAACCCCAGGAATCGCTGCAGCTGCTTGCGGGAGTCGGGAACGGGCCAGGAGGAAACAGCGGAGACCTTGGCAGGATCCATTTCCATGCGGTTGTGTCCGATGATGTAGCCAAGGAAGGAAACAGAACTGGCGTGGAATTCGCACTTCTCTGCCTTTACAAACAGGGAATTCTTTAAGAGGAGCTGCAGGACCGTCTGGACATGGTGGATGTGCTCCTCTTTGGAACGAGAGAAGATCAGGATGTCGTCGAGGTAGACGAAGACGTATTTATTCAACAAGTCCCTGAGAACGTCGTTGATTAGGGCTTGGAAGACAGCTGGGGCATTAGTGAGTCCAAACGGCATCACCAAATACTCGTAGTGACCCGTGGGAGTATTGAAGGCCGTTTTCCATTCGTCTCCCTCTCGGATTCGAACCAGATGGTAGGCGTTGCGTAGATCCAGCTTGGTGAAGATCGTGGCATCTTGCAGCAGTTCAAAAGCCGAGGCGATGAGAGGAAGAGGATAACGATTTTTAATGGTGATCTCGTTCAGGCCCCGGTAGTCGATGCAGGGTCGAAGAGAACCATCTTTCTTTCCCACGAAGAAGAATCCGGCCCCTGCAGGAGACGAGGAGGGCCGGATGATTCCGGCGGCCAACGAGTCTTTAATATAAGTTTCCATGGCTTCTCTTTCTGGTGCAGACAGAGAGTAGAGATGGCCCTTGGGAGGAACCGAGCCAGGCAAGAGGTCGATGGCGCAGTCATAAGCTCGGTGCGGAGGCAGAGAGGTGGCCCTGGCTTTATTGAGTCCAGAATGTGGAACTGGATGGTCTCACGATGACTCCCAGCCAGTAACATGGGAACGGGAGCCGTCTGGTGAGTCACCGTTCCCAGGAGATGACCGTCTAAGGCGCTGGCCGGCAGAGGACGAGGAAGAGGGACCTGCTTCATTCCCAGCTGACGAGCAAGCTCCTTGTCCATCAGGTTGACGTCGGCCCCAGGGTCGATGAACGTGGCGAGGGTGTGTGAACCTTCTTTAAGCTGGAGCTGGACATGGAATAGAGGGCGAGGGCTGGGGACAGAGTTCTGAAAACGGCTCAACAGTATGCCCCCCTCTACTGTTGAGCCCGCCCTTTTACTGGACATCGGGAAACGAAGTGGCCGGCCTGTCCACAGTAGAGACACAGGTTTCCCCGTCGTTGTCTCTCCCGTTCTTCTGTGGTTAGCCGAGTGTGTCCCACCTGCATGGGTTCCGCTCCTCCCATAACTGGGTCTGAAGGAGGACTGACGAGTGCAGGAGAACCATGCAGGACGTTCTGGCCCCGACGAGCACCTCCCTCCCGGATCTGCTCTCTTCTCCTCGCCTGGATGCGTCGGTCTAATCGTGTGGTGAGTTCGATTAGACCGTCTAGAGAGGAAGGGAGATCAAATGAGACCAGTTCATCTTTAATATACGGAGCTAGGCCATTGAGGAAGGCGTCACATTGGGCTGCCGAGTTCCAGTCACTCTGTCGAGCCTTCGTCCTGAACTCGATGGCAAAATCGGCCACCGTCCGGTTGCCCTGCTGCTGACTCAGGAGTCCCCCGGTGGCGTCAGGACCCACAGGAACCGGACCAAAAACCTTGCGGAGCTCCTCAGCGAAAGCAGAAAAAAACACACAAGCCGGCGTGCCTCTCTCCCACTCCGCTGTTCCCCATAGGCGTGCTCGACCAGTGAGATGGTTGATGGTGAAAGCGACTTTTGCTGCCTCTGTGGCGAACGTGAGCGGTTGCAGTGCGAACAGGATTGAACAGTTAGTCAGGAATGGATTGCAACCCTCTGGATCCCCGGCGTATCGTTCCGGCGTCCCTACCCGGGGTTCGTGAGCGATGCTTAGGGGTGGCGCAGGAACGGGAGCAGACTGGACCGGACTCGGAGCGGGAGCGGCGTGCTGAGTCAACGAAGTTGCCATCTGTTGAACCTGATTAGCCAGCAGAGTTAGCGCCCGTTCTAGCGCCGAGGCGGACTGGCGAGCCTCCGCCGCGTTGGAGGTTAGTTGAGCCTCATGTTGCTGCAGCATTCCCTCAACACGGGCTAGGCGGGACTGGAGAGCGCTGGAGTCTGCTGGGTCCATGTTTGGCCAGATTGTACTGTAACGGGTGGTTTTAGGACCCAGATACAGTACACCAAAACGCTCGTTCAGTTGGTAATAACTTTTATTAAAACCAACACAGATAAAGCTCAGCTTACAGGCAGAGAGTTCGTTCTTCGGGCAGGCAGCCCTAGCAATGTCTCTGGGTCTCCCACGAAGCGAAGAAACGAAGCTTGTACCCACTGTGGCTGGCGAGGAGGAAACCCCGTAGCTCCACGAGCCGTCGACACGTGCTGGAACGCCGACAGGAATCGAGCAGAGGAATGGTCGGGAACAGGCAGGAGTTCGATAACCAGGAAGTCCGTCCGCGGAGGTAACAGCACCGACAGGGATCAGGCAGAAGAAGCGTCGAAGCCGAGCGATGGAGTCTTTACCAGGAGAGCCGTCAGATTTCCGGAACGCCGAAACTGAACACGTGGTCGAGGACAAAAGGTAGGTAGGTTCATGGGGAGTCAGGCGAGGAGAGCAGGTCAGGAACAGGCAGAGTCGGCAACGGGAGATCTGGTAGGAAAACGCTGGAAATGCTTTTCTGAATTATTCGTATTATCTGAAAGGAGGTAAACGTTGACTGTATATGTCTAAATGTACTGTGGTAAAGTGAAAGCGTTGTGATGTAAACCACATGTTGGATCCAGAAATTCCCTCATTCATTTCTGTAGTTGGCCTCAGATCCCCCTCATTAAAAGGCATGCCAGGGTCTCTTGTTCATCTCCTCTCTGCAGCTCTGCCAAGCTCTGACACTGTTCGTCCTTGTGTTAAGCTGTTGCTTGAATTGTCTTAAAATAGATAAAATTACTGTGTTGGCCACTCAAACCTGTGGTATTTGCCAAAACACACTCTCATTGATGGAGGTTCAAATGATGAAAATAATTCTCACGAGTTTAATGCTTCAGAGCTTTAAATCAAAGACATCCATAGCAGCAAGATTAGCAGCTTTCCCCTTATAGACATGCTGTAAGAGATGATACGATCAAATTTCTTTGGCTCACACTAATTTGATATTTCTGTTTTATATTTAAATGCTTGCTGTTCTCTTCCCACACAAAGACTTGAGTTGTTCTATAAATCTAAGCACATGAATGCAGACACCCCTGGCTACCCCTGAGCCAATAGCAAGCCTCCATTAATTCTCATCAGTGGCTCCTGATTCATTTGAAGTGAGAGCCGCAACTCTGTGTGTGTGTGTGTGTGTGTGTGTGTGTGTGTGTGTGTGTGTTGTGGTAGATAGACCAAAATGTGGAGCCGATGGTTACTGACTGAGGGGGGAGGCAGTGGGCCCTTATGCAGCCTATAGGCCATATCAACACATTCCAGTCCAACTCGTCACAGGTTGCCACTTTGCAGTGGACTATGACCTTGTGCGTCTGCTTTTGACATTGTGGGATGCCGTTATGGTGATGTGAACAAATGCAAGCCGTTAAGAAGTGTTGATGAGCTTGATCTAATAATAGTCCACAAAAACAAGTTTTTCATAAAAATAAATATGGTGTTGCGACACCCCCTTTCAATCGATTTCAAAGTAATTTTAAACATATAGTGCAAGTTTTGTGAGGAATGGATAAACAATTTCTGATTTATAGTCTAATTTGTGTTGTGCCACTTCTATTTTTTTTTTTTTTTTTGGTGCCCCCTAGAGTTCCACTTGAACAACATGTTGCTGGTGGTCTACCTCTTTAAAATGTCTTGCAAGTTTAGTGATGACTGGTCCAATTGTTATGTAGTTAGGTCTTTTTATGTGGTGAGCCATGTCCCTCTGAAGTTCATTGGTCAATGTCTTCAAAACCTAATGAGATATGAACAAGCTTTTAATACTTTTGAATACTTTACTTTGCTGGACAAAGCTTAACTTTTGATAAGCTTTGTCCAGATGTTCAAAATGCTTTTAAAAAAATAAAAATCAAAATGGCAGAAAATGTTACCTGTGGTGTCTGGTGGTATATTCTTGTGGAGCACATTGAGATGCACTTGTGCGTCAATGTTCAAGTCAATCAGACTTACTGTGTGAAAGCCACGGCCTTTCAAAAAATGCATTTTTGGGCCTTAAAGATGAAGTTGGTAACTTTTGTCAAAATAACTTTTTGTCATAATATTCTGAGAGTACATGTGACAGATGATCTGTGAAAAAACCAGGTCCCTCTGGTTCCTCCTGGTGTTGCTCTTGGGCTTTGTAGAAATCCACTGTGCCAGGCAGAGCTAAACCAATCAGAGCCAAGGGGAGGCTCTACTCCATGTCAATCAATGCTCAGAGTGGCTAAAAATATCTTCGTGAAGTTACAAACAGTCTTGTCAGTTTGGGTTTTTGACTGATATTTATGTAAGTTCTCACAGTATAATGTTATCATCATCACTGCTCTAGTGAGTAGTTAGCTCTCTGTTTACTACAGTTTTTGTTATCAAACACCTAGTGCAAAAAGCACACGCTTTTTGTTTTTTTGTTTTGTTTTTTTTTGTTTGTGTTTTGCCTAATAGAAACTGCTGTACATAAGTTTTCATTGCAAAATGGTACTGTCATAGTTAGGTTGGTAACGTTAATGTCACACAATGCCATGTGGCTAGATGTTGTTCATTTTGCTGTTCAATGTCCCAGTATTTGTGTCTCATTTTAAACTAATTAAACTTAGTTCATATTCAGTACTTCCACTCTGTTCAGTTCAGAGTGTGTCCTTATAAAGTACTATTTTGGTGGTGCTTGTTAAATAATATTTTGGTGGAATAAACCTTGAAAGTATCGTGTATTTTTGCGCTGTTGCAAAAAACAAGGGTCCTAGATCTGCGGTCCTGAAACTGCTGCCTGCAAGCCTGCAGATAGATAGATAGTATAGATACTATTGAATGAAATACATCTGGTGGTAAAAAAAACTATAAGATCACACATCTGAATGGTTTTTGCTCTTTCCACAAGACCGACGTCACTGAGAGAAAGACTGGTCTTTGCATCACGGATCAAATTCTCCAGCACTATTTCTTAATTGATATCTTATTTGAACATATTATATATATATAAATAACACACTTTGTAGCATGATTCACACATTTGTAAAAAATACTTTTCTATTTCATATAAGTTATTGTAGTATAATGCACATACTTTTGAATACATTGTTTTTATTTTAGATTTATTATTCTATTTGCTTATGTATAGTATGAGAACAAACAGTAAAATGTCACAGTTTTCCCCTGTTGATCATTGAAGTATTTATGATTCTATTCCACCATAAATTTGTTACATATCCTGTGTTGTACCCACGTGTATTTCAGTCATCTACTAAATAAGACTGAAACATATATCGAAAGTGTCATTGATTATGTTTATATAAGCTCCTCAGGTATTACTTTTGAGACAAAACATGTCTAGTATTGACTGTGAATCTCAGTGCTGCAGTTGCAGGTCTTTATATTGTTTAAAATTGGTTCAAAAAGTATTCTAATTATAAAACATGGTAATGTGTTGTTTGATTTATGCAAGTAGAAACTATTTATATATTTATAGGATAGTAATGTCTAATACACTGTAAAACAATACTCAAAGTTACACGTAACAAGAGTAACAGTAGTACTTTTGTCCGTGAGGATCTGGAAATCGGTAAAGAATTGACCAGATACATTAGCCTACTATGGCCACTTGTGAGGGTTGCATACTGTCATGTAACATGACCACATGACCGAATGTCTGCTGTCCTCCCTGCATCTGGAGGGTCGGCTACAGACCCCCCTGTCAGGGACATGGCTCCCTCCCATGGATGTATTATAGTGAAATCTGCCTTGTTCCCAGCCCCATGGCTGTATCCAGATTTCACTATAAAGAGCTGCTCGGTGGCGCATTAAGCAGAGAAAGTGCTTTTTTCGGGTTTAAAAATGTGTAAAGCAGATCTACGGGCCCATAGAGCACACATAGTAGAGATTTACGGCGGCAGAACGCTGCAGAGTACAGACAAGTGTTTACTTCCTTGGGTGGAGCGACCGACTTCCAGATTAGCGCCTCGGCTAGCTTCAATGGCGGTCTAAAAAATTTAAATTTGCGGCTCTTTTAGATTTTCCAATGATATCGAACCAGATGGTTTACATCTATATAGGGATAGAAGACATTCGCAGGGGTTTTTATGAATTTTATCGAGCATGAGCCTGTCAATATTTTTTTTAAACATTAAATAGACAATTAAAAAAGAACCATGGCCGATTTAGTGGAAAGATTTTGGGTTCAATGTCAAAAGGGGTTCAAAAGAGAACATTTTTTCACCAACTCTGAACATGCTTATTGAACGTCCACATTCAGTCCATATTTCATCACAACTTATAATAGGGACATTTTTTAACTGTCTCCTCTGTGCAAATAACAATCATTAGCTCAACTAAAAAATCACATCCAGATTTCTCAGTTGAAAGCATAAACTGTAAAAATAGGGGGCATAAAACCAACTACAAAGTCACCCATCGGTTTTTGGACTGTTTAAAACCTGTGTTCAGCATTTCAGCCATAGCCATCTTCGCCATAATAAAATGTAAACTCCCGTAAAGTTGTCATGAAGGGGGAAATTAGCCAGAGTTTTTGTAGCAAGCTGTAAACATGTTGATTTCTGCTGTAAAGTTAGACACACCACAAAGAGGTCTGTGGGAACTGATATTGTTCTTTACGACATCTATTGCATGTCTGTCCGTCCTGAAAGAGGGGTCCCACCTCCCTCCGCATTGTTCTTGGGGAGGTGGGTGGGGGTGAGGGGGTGGGGTTATCTTACTTGCTGTGAGGGTCTAAGGACAGAGGGATGCCGTATGCTGTGAAGCCCTCTGAGGGAAACTGTGATTTGTGATAATGGGCTTTATAAATAAAATCAAACTATATTGAACTGACTGCGTTCTGGAGCCAGCCAGCCTGCAGTTTTTGAAACATCTGTGTTGGCTTCATTTTTTTAGCCGTGGAGGTTTCCACTTGGTTGAAAGCCAGTATCGCAGTGAAATATGGTCTAAATATTACTGATTAATAAATGTCTCCAAATAATAGGTGAAAAACTTAAACTCTTGAACATAATTTGAACATATTTTCACATAACCATTGTTACACTCCTTTTAAACTAAAATCAAATGCTCACTGTGTCTGCGGTCAGTCCCTTTCCATTAGAAGTTAATGTTGCCTTTTTCTTATTTGTAGTTGTTGCAGATGTATTTTCTGATTTGCTGTTGTGTTTTCTTTATTGCGGTTGAGTTTTCTGATTTGCAGTTGTGTTTTTTTATTTGCAGTTGCATTTTCTGATTTGCAGTTGTGTTTTTTATTTGCTGTTGTGTTTTCTGATTTGCTGTTGTGTTTTTTATTTGCAGTTGTGTTTTTTATTTGCTGTTGTGTTTTCTGATTTGCTGTTGTGTTTTTTATTTGCTGTTGTGTTTTTTATTTGCTGTTGTGTTTTCTGATTTGCTGTTGTGTTTTTTTATTTGCAGTTGCATTTTCTGATTTGCAGTTGTGTTTTTTATTTGCTGTTGTGTTTTCTGATTTGCTGTTGTGTTTTTTATTTGCTGTTGTGTTTTTTATTTGCTGTTGTGTTTTCTGATTTGCTGTTGTGTTTTTTATTTGCTGTTGTGTTTTCTGATTTGCTGTTGTGTTTTCTGATTTGCTGTTGTCTTTTGTGATTTTTAATTCTGCATTGCAGGATGAGGATGTTGCATCTCTATTACACAGCACCATATTCTATACTCCATGTTGCTGTACGCCAAACGGCATTTTTTTCCTTCTTGTTTGCATATCACTTCTCTGTGACGTTATTCACTCCCTTCATCCATCCAGTCTCTATGTTGCCCCTCCTCACTATTTTCAACACGTGCTCCTCCCAGCTTGTCAGATGGTGCCGCTGAGTCAGTGACCTTCTGCATCTTCTTATGACAATTTAGGTATCCTTCTGTATCTGCTGTTTACACTCCAGGATGCTGTTACCATGATGTCAACAAATGCACATGGTGGGATGAAGCAGCATGGTCCTTATGTTTACACAACAGCACATGGCAACCAACACAGACTGTGATGATGATTAGGATTTGGCAACAAAGTCACCGACAGTTTAAGCAAAAGAGGCACATTGTAAGGTCGGTAAAAACAAAAAAACATAAAACAACCTTGCATCCACACAGAAATCAAACTCCAGACTCTACTTGAAAGTCAGTTGTTTTTGGGATCCATCTACCTTTCGTCCTTCCTGCCTGCCCTATAAGCGCACTTGTACACCTTATATTATGTTATCAGCAGCATCATTTCCTGATTCTGGCCTCAGTGTTTCATTTGTAAGTCAAGTCAAGTCAGTTTTATTTATATAGCCCATTATCACAAAACATGGTTTGCCTCAGAGGGCTTTACAGTGTACGACATCCCTCTGCCCTTAGACCCTCACATCACCCAAGGAAAAACTCCCCAAAAAGAACCCCTGTAACGGGGAAAAAAAAGAGGAAGAAACCTCAGGAAGAGCGGTAGAGGATGATGAGGGATCCCTCTTCCAGGACGGACAGACGAGCAATAGGATGTCGTAAATAACAAATGAAATACAATCATGGCAAAAAAGGAAAGAGAAAGAGAGGGGGGGGAGGAGGGGGCACAGAATAATAGAAACAGATGCATGTCATATTACAATAATGGTAGGTGTGAAATTAGTAATTGCTCTCTATGATGATGTTGAGAGAGATGATAACAGTCTCATAAATTTGTGAAAGGGAGTTGTCCAAAGGCAAGATCACAGCATCGGCGCAACCAGGACCAGACCACGATCGGGGCGAGCGGGGGGCACAGAATCAGTACAGCCACAGCACGAGCACAACCAAAGGCAGGGTCACAGCATCAGCACAGCTATCACCACGGTCAGGCACAGTCAAGGTTACGGCCAGGATCCAGGGAAACTAGGAAACAAGGGAGCAGGAACGCTCCAGAGAGGCAACAGGATTAGCGTAGTGCAGTTCAACAGACCCAGGCTCTGTAATCGCGAGCCCCAGGTAGTGAGAGTACCACATGGCTTCACAGAGCTAAGCTAAGCTTGCACATGGCAATGCAGTAAACAGACATGCATGATTTCTGATGGCGGCATTGAGAGAAGGAAAGGAGCTCAGCGTATCAGGGGAAGTCCCCCGGCAGGTTAAACCTATGTCAGCCTAACTATGGGCTGGTCCAGGCAGCCTGAGCCAGCCCTAATTATAACCTTTATCAAAGAGGAAGGTCTTAAGTCTACCCTTAAAAGTAACACTTCTGGAGTAGTTACTGTATACTACTAGTTATATACTAGTTACTGTATACTAGGACCAATGCTAGGTTCGACTACTAGAGCAGTGATAGATGTAAGGAGCATTAATAACCACAGACCAGAGAATAAGTTTAAATTGCCGGCTTATTATTTTCAGTGACAGACAGAAACAGACAGTTGACATAAATTTCAATTTCACTTCACAAAAAAAATGAAATACCTTCCCTTTTTGTTCAAGTGATTTAGTTTATCAATCCCTTTTTAGATTTAAACCTATTATTTGGCTTAAAAAGGATATTATTTTTCAACCTGGGTTATTGTTTGTATTAATCTCTCTGTATTAAGTTCTCTCCTTTAATCTTTTTGAGTTAACTCAGCGTTTTCTGAATAAAGTCTAGTTCTTTAGTTCAAGAGATATCGTTGAAGTTTGGTTAAACTCCCCTTTAAGTTTCAACCATTTCTTGTTTTGTTGTTTGTACCAAACAAAAAAAACATTTATACTTCCAGTAATACCATTACAGTATTAACATATATGGTTGATCCACAAAAACAATAAAAAATGCACAACTCAAAATAATCCAGCAAAAGGCTGAATAACTTGTGTATCACAAGTAAATGTCTTTATCTTAATAACTGTAAATCCTTTGATTGTCCCGAATGGTTAATCCGATGTCTGTGAGAATACACTGCAGTTTGGCAGAGAGATATGGATCAATCCTACCAGTTTCTTGATGAAACCACACAACGTCCAGCAGAAGGCGCTTGCTTGGGTGTGATGCACAGTTCAAGGGGTTCCTGGGCGGCTCGCCATCTTGTCTCACACGTGGAATCCAACTCCGGTATTCGCTCTGAATTTCTGGTCCAAACCTTAATGGCCTACCATAACAACCAAATAATATACATGAACAACTGAAATACTACATCTGGTAGCTTTAAAAATCAATAAAAGTCTGTTTTTCAGCATACTTGGTACTTTATAAGCTGGCACACTCGCCGTCTCGGCGGGTAAAAAAAAAACGCGTCACAGGAAAGTAAACTACAGGCCTGTGCTCCCTTTAAGCATTAGATTTACGGTGTATATTCGGCATTTTCAACATAAAACAACCTAAATCTGCTACCTTAGCTTTCCATTTCAATGAAATGATTAATACATTATAACAAAACATTCCTTGCACAAAATAAAATACAATTTTTCACTCACCAAGTCCCGTTCGGCAATGTATACAACGTCACCAAGTCTCAGACCGGTTAGAAAACAAAAGTAACTCCTTCAGAGTACAAAAATATCATTAAATAGACTCTTTTACTCGTTTTTTTCTATTTTCTTCTGTTTAAGCAGCAGCTCTGCAAAGACCATCTGCGTATCTCCCTCCTTCAGAAGCAGGAAGAGACAAAACAACCCGTTTGGCTATGGCAAGTCACATGAGCCACGCTGCAACGCGACACTTCAAAATAAGAGTCTAAACACATTTTTAAGCTGTGTTTAAATAAAAATAAAAGTACCATGAATTTACATGTTTTTAATCCTAAATTAAATATTATATCATGAAATATAGCATTGCTGACGATCTTTATGATTTTTTAACCATGTTAATCTATTTATTGTCTATTTATCATTTGTAATGTATTTCTTATTGGCTGTTTTTATTAACAGGCTTTTATTTAGTGAGGCTTTGTAACCCAGGGTTACACATTCACACGCCACCGGTTCCATCCAGCCACGTTCTCAAGTCATGTAGTCAGGGCGTGTTGCATGTGGACGCACCCGGTGCCATCCAGCCATCTGCCAGCGTATAATAACAACGCCACCAGTTCTGCCCAAGCGCATTCTCATCTGACGCCATCCAGCTGTGTCCTGGTCGGATGCAGAGGGTGGCTTTTGGCGTCACGCTCAGTGACAGAGCGGATGTATTGGCCGAGTTTGGAGTGAGAAGGTATTTTCAAAGTTAGAAATGGGCTAAGATGTACATTCTGTAGGGTTATCTTAACTGTCAGGCTAGCATGCTAGAAAGTGAAGCCTCGCCCGCATCATGAGCACAATAAAATTAAACTCATGATGCTAATTTCGGGTTTGCTTTATTTAAATGCAGTAGTACAAGTTCCAATTGAGTTAGTGTGAGACTGGTGTTAATTGAAACATGTCTGACTTTGCACCAGCTCTTTCTTTAGCAATACAGGGACCGAAGTTTTAGGGCATTTGTAGGTTTTCCACATACTTTTCAGCTTTTGGGACATCTCCGTGATTTTAAGATGTCTCTGGGATTCTCAGTTGTTTCTAGGATTGTTTTGGTCATACAGGGACTGGATGGCATGTATCAGTGACCCCCATACCCTGTATTCCCGCAGTACCCCCCAGGACTCCCCGAGGTAGCTGGTCGTAAGCTTTCTCCAAGTCCACAAAACACATGTAGACTGGATGGGCAAACTCCCACAAGCCCTCCAGCAGCCCTGTAATGGTAAGAGCCAGTTCATTGTTCCACAACCGGGACAGAACCATATCTGCTGTCCGCTACAGGTATATGTTGCTCCTGATAGGTGCTCCTCCCCTCCAGATAATGTGCCACCCCTCAGCCACTGTCTCCCTTTGTGAATAGAGATAACTAACATTGCAGCGGCTGTTCACCAGAGACAGATATCACCTAATTCCAGTGTGACAGTGAGTCTGTGATCTCTGCTGAAGGTCGCCTGACTGTCATCTCGCTGAGCACCCATGGGCCTCTTTCTCCCTCACAGCTGCCATACATTCACTGATGGCCATTTCCTTCTCACCTGCTCCCTCTCCACTTTTCAATCCTTCATCCCCTCTCTTCCTCCCTCCTCTCCCTTTTCCTCCTTTATGATAATCAGGCTCAGCCGTGCTCTGCCTCTATCTGTTAATCTGTGCCTCGCTCTCACACACCCTGACCATTTCACCTGATCCCATAAGCACCATTTTCTCTTGATCTTTCCCCTCCAGCTACACATTACTGAGCAACCTTTTTGCACCCTCCTCTCTCAGCCCATCTTCTTTTTCTCATGCTCTCTTCCACCCTTCACCTAATTTTTTTACTTAACAAAAAAGTTTCATTTTAATACAAACCTGTCTGGGTGCAGTCTCTACTTCTCACCCCTTGTCTGCCTCTTTCTCACTTTCTCTCTCTCTCTCTCTGTCTCTGTCCCTGCTCACGGCCCCTGCAGTGACATAATTTAATATTTGTGGTGTCATAGTAAAGAGAGAGGAGGCTGAGGTTGTCAGCGTGGTACGAAGGACCACATTGATTTAGTGCTAGCATCACAGAGAGAGCATCTCTCTTTATTTTATTAGTAGGCTACGGTCAATCTGGTGCAGTGACAGGGAGGTGGGGCACTACAGCTCAAATAAACAGCTGGAGGGCATAAATGGAAGTAGCAGCATGTGCAGTGTTTACTGAATATTTACAACTAAACCATGCAAAAACCATGTATTTAAGGAATTCTGAAATAGCTCACTTTGTGTCTGCTGCTTCATACGAGCACTTTTAATCATATCTAATTACTCAGTGACTACTGTCTGTGCAGTAATTAACAGAGGTAAGCGTCTGTTAAACAACGCGTCATGTTTGACATCAGTTAAGTGCTGCCGTCAGGGCCGTAATGATAATTGGCAATTTGGTGTTTGTGGTCAGGTTGGAATGGGTTTGGTTTACGAGTCTGTCCCTCTACACCAGGGATACGCAACCTGCTTTGCTTGGGGGCCACTTTTGCAAAATCAAAGGAGGCCAGGGGCCAGTCACAGCAGTCCCTTACATGTTTCTAGGTTTTTAAGTTGTTTGCAAGATTTAAGGACATTTCTAGGATTTTAGGACATTTCTAGGATTTTAGGACATTTCAAGGAATTTAGAATGTTCACGGGATTTTAGGACATTTCTCAGATTTTGGGACATATCTCAGATTTTGGGACATTTCTAGGATTTTAGAATGTTTGAAGGATTTTAGGACATTTCAAGGAATTTAGAATGTTCGCAGGATTTTAGGACATTTCTAGGATTTTGGAACATTTGAAGAATTTTAGGATATTTCTAGGATTTTTATGCAGATTTTTGGATGCCTCTATGTGTAGCCTGTTCATAGAATGACAGGACCGCTCACAGACTAGAAGTTTATGTGGGTCTTCCCCAACTGAACTAAAAATATCTAAGAACAACATTAATACTTCAATCACAGTAGTGCAGGATGGTGTACTTTTCCTACTGGTTTCAATACAACCACTCCTTTGACAAATATACACCTTTAAAATAACTGTGAAGCTCACTTTGTAAATAGACAGGACTTTCAAACTATCCAACAATAAGCAAAATGGACTAAGTAGACCATGGACTAAATTATATAGACAAAGGGTCTCTATAGACAAACATGCTATAGACAACAGTAGTGGCTTGCTCTTAAACAAAGGAAACAAAAACACAGTACAAATCAGTACATTTCTTGAGTCACAAAATGTGCATTTAGGAACAAATAATGCAGACTCTAAACTGCAAACAGTTTTACATGAGTCAAAAAATAAAGTCCCCAGATCATACACCCATTTTTTACTCCAGTGTGCAGCCTGCATGCAAAGAGACACACACCAACAGGGCATATCTCCCCTCTGGATTAGGCAAAAGCATACAAAATACATACATTCCAATTTAACAGTTAGCATATAGCACTGTACCCTTTAACTTTCATGCACAATCATAATTAATCCCCACTTACGCTGCCCTGCTGTTCAGTCTTTCCCTCAGTGTGGTGGAGAGATGACACTGCCCACGTTTTTACAAAATACAAAAATTGGCAGAAATACAAAATCATAATTCATCAGCATGGCTCAGCAAACTTCAACTTCATCTCATCTGTTGACACTCCTGACTATTTTTGCATTACATTAGTGTTGACAGGTATATTTTCTCCTTTATTGACAAAGATACACTTCAGTTTCACGGTTGTTTTGCTTTTTTTCACTTCCATGTGTCTACAATCTCGTGGGAACCCTGCATTGTCGGGGGTCTACTTCTGCACTGCTCTTAAAGTGACAGTGCTACCTCAGCAGGGAGAAGTTGAATTCGCTTGAATTATTAATGCCTTTAGTCCATCATATTGGTTTATCAAAACCATATACAGACAATCTTTGGTTCACCTGGCTACATATGATTTAAGATGTTTCTGGGATTTCAGGACATCTCTTAGATTTAAGGGTGTTTCTAGGATTTCAGGACATTTCTTGGATTGTAGGACATTTCTTTAATTTAGAAATTCTCTGTGATTTTAGGACATTTCTCAGATTTTAGGATGCTTCTGTGATTTTAGGACTTTTCTAGTCAAGTCAAGTCAATGTTATTTATAGAGCCCATTATCACAAAACATGGTTTGCCTCAGAGGGCTTTACAGTGTACGACATCCCTCTGTCCTTAGACCCTCACATCACCCAAGGAAAAACTCCCGAAAAAGAACCCCTGAAACGGGGAAAAAAAGGAAGAGCAGCAGAGGATGATGAGGGATCCCTCTTCCAGGACGGACAGACGAGCAATAGATGTCGTAAATAACAAATGCAATACAATCATGGCAAAAAGGAAAGAGAAAGAGAGAGGGGAGGAGAGGGGGAGAGAGGGGAAGAGAGGCACGGCAATAATAGAAACAGATGCATGTCATATTACAATAAAAATAGTTGTGAAATTATCAAATGCACTGCATGATGATGTTGAGGGTGATGATAAGAGTCTCATGCATCGGATGTTGATAGGGAGGTGTCCAAAGGCAAGATCACAGCATCAGCGCAACCAGGACCAGACCACGATCAGGGCGAGCGAGGGGAACAGTATCAGTACAGCCACAGCACGAGCACAACCAAAGGCAGGGTCACAGCATCAGCACAGCTATCACCACGGTCAGACACAGCAAAGGTTATGGCCAGGATCAGGGAAAACTAGGAAACAAGGGAGCAGGAATGCTCCCGAGAGGCAACAGGATTAGCGTAGTGCAGTTCAACAGACCCAGGCTCCGTAATCGCGAGCCCCAGGTAGTGACAGTACCACATGGCTATCACAGATGTTAGGCTAAGCTAAACTACTGAGGCTAAGCTAAGCTTGCAAATGGCAATGCAGTTGACAGACATGCATGATTTTCCGATGGCGGCATTGAGAGAAGGAAAAGGAGCTCAGCGTATCAGAGGAAGTCCCCCTATGTCAGCCTAACTATGGGCTGGTCCAGGCAGTCTGGTCCAGGTGTCTGCCTCCCTGACTGAAACTGGAAGATGGTTCCATAGGAGAGGAGCATGGTAGCTGAAGGCTCTGGTTCCCATCCTACTTTTGGAAACTTTGGGAACCACAAGTAACCCTGCATTTTCAGAGCAGTGATCTTGAGGGTTGGTAAGGAACTATGAGCTGCGACAGATAGGATGGAGCCTGGCCATTTAGAGCTTTGTAAGTAAGGAGGAGGATTTTAAATTCAATCCTGGATTTCACAGGGAGCCAGTGCAAAGAAGCTAAAACAGGAGAAATATGATCCCTTTTCTTGCTTCCCGTTAGAACACGAGCAGCAGCGTTCTGCACCAGTTGGAGAGACCTAAGAGATTTGTTGGGGCAACCAAATAATAGGGAGTTACAGTAATCCAGCCTAGAGGTGACAAATGCATTTACTAATTTTTCAGCATCTGTTTGTTCTAGGATTTTAGAACATTTTTACAATTTTAGGATGCTTCTTGGATTTTTGGACATTAGGGGCTTAGACTTCTGTCAGGGGGTGCATAACATCTTCCACTTACACTCCACTTTTTTGATAAACAAACTCTATTTTGGTGTACTAAAAGTACATAAACAATTCCCAGTGTGAATCACTTTATTTTTTTATTATGAATTTGAAAAAAGTTGGGGGTCCCCTGGCACCATATGGGGGTCCAGATTTGGCCCACAGGCCTTGAGTTCAGTATCACTGCTCTACACGTTATGTCACTTTTGGCATAAAGAAACAGTGAAAAAACAGAAAAAACAGTGATACTCGTGCAATGACCACAGAGTGTTGCCTGACTCCAGCTTGGACTCCGACTCTGTTGAGATCAATGTTTATATCTACTGGTGGTACTTTAGCTTGCTGCAGTTGTCCAGACATGTGGCAGACATGTTCACAGGTATACATGTTATATAGTGTTTGTGTGTGTGTGTGTGTGTGTGTGTGTGCGTGTGTGTGTGTGTGTGTGTGTGTGTGTATGTGTGTGACTGTGAAACCACAATGGCCTTCTGCAGGAGTGGAACTGGAAGCAAGAGAGGCCGTGCTGGTGACTAAGAGTGTTAGTATGCAAAGTCAATGCGGTCACTTACCCCCCAGCTGCAAACATGCAAAAAGCATCGCCATTAGTGCATTTAAATGGAACAAACATGAGATAAAATGTAAAAGTTAGTCACTGTGCAGTTGACTGAATATAGAATAATTACTGTACAGACTTGAAGGCTGATTTGAGTGAGGGTTATGGTGTAATTTATCAAAAACTGAGATCCTTGTGACAAACCTTGTCATGATTGTGGTACATTTTCATGAATAATTGTAACTCAGATTATTTTTTGACTACTCAAAATAAAACATTGGTATTTTTCAACCTGGATCCTATTCTTCTGTGTTTTTTGTCTTCAGTGACTAGTAAGAATCATGATTTGATACTGCTTTATTTAAGCACTGGCGCCATGGGCCACCAAGCTCCTAAGATCGGTGACTGAAGCACAGTTTTGATGTAAATGTAAATTAAAAAAAAAAAAAAACAGGATCTGTGTCCATCTAGTGCTTCTCTTCAGCAGAAAAAGCAGTGGCAGGGTGCTGAGAAGCGATTCATCTCGTGCTTCAGAAAAGAGCACTCCCAGCACTTGTTTTAATGACGTGCCGCACATTTATTTTGTTTCTTTGACAGCCATATCTTGACATTAGTATTAGGTAGTAGGCTAACATGACACTACCTTCACGGAGGGCTGACTACACAGGGAAAAACAGCTCTTTACACTCCAAACTTGTCTGTTTCCAACCGGAATGCGGCTGGGTGGTGTCAGTTGAGAACGTGCATGGACAGAATCAATGGCACTGAATAAAATTACTCTTATTGCCCATTAAGCTCAGCGTGCAAGAAGACAAACAAAAGTGTAAAACACACACCTACAAACATGGAGTCAGTGTTGCAGGTAAAATTCCCTGCTCCATTCTGCCAACATGACCTACAGCTTTAAGCTCAACACTGGGGCAAAGAAGAATCCAGAATGGCCAGCATGGTGTTTGTAAGTGTTTGTCTCTGACAACAATTCAGTCATGACTGGATCTTCCAAAAGCTAAGACTGGTTCTGTTTTTTTAAAAGAGGTTATAGCCCCAAGTTTAGCCTTAATGTCCACGGTACTGCACAAACAAAATCAAAAATTATCCAGGGTAGACCTCACCTCCTCCACATTCTCCGCAGGGAAACTGTGGTCCACTGAGTCAATTTCTTAGGTTGTACTATCGGGTTTTAGTTCAAAAGAGAACCCAAAGACAGGCAGGTTAAATGAACAAACAGCAAACTTTAATATGAGGAGCTGATACAAGGAGACAAAAATTAAAGGTTTTTGTCTAAAGTTGTTTGTGGTGGTCCCTCAAACAACTGACTTTCATGCAGGAGACTGGAGTTTGCTTCCCCATGTGTCTTTTTTTCCTACCCTTTACCATGTGCCTCTTTTGCCTAATACCAACCATCATGATAGTGGCGTTGATTGCCATGTGCTGTTGTGTAAACATAAGGACTGTGCTGCGTCATCCCCATGTGCATTTGTTGACATCACCTTAACGGCACCCCGGAGCGTAAAGAGCTGAGGGAGAGGGATACCATCATAAGTAGACGCAGATGGTCACTGACAGAGCGGCAACGTGTGATGAGTTGGGATAAGGACATGTTAGAAAAATTACAAGTAGATGGAAATCTTCTCTATACACTAGGTTTTCATACATTTTCTAGAGGTATGCCGTTCACACTCAAATGTGAAACACTGAAAAAAACCCAAAATAATTTAGGCTGAAAACCTTTCTTCTGTTTCCTCTTTCAAACAACAGTTTTTAGACAACAATATGGTGCATTATTGCTGCCATCAGGGCCTCATCGCTTACTTCTGCCAACTCACTCTAGCATGGAGGATTTTCCGTTCTCCTGACAGAAAGAGGAAAAATGTCAATGCCAACAGCTGTAATGTGTGACTGCCTATGTTAAGTCACAAATAAACAGCATTTTCAAATGGATCTGTGCAAGTGTGAAAGTGGTGCTAAGTTGTGACAGTATGTGGGAGGGTGGGGGTGAGTAGGTGATGTTTGAGAAGAGTGGCTGTAGTTTTTGGCAATGAGGGCCTAAATGTTATGAACTTAGCATGGTGGGTGACATGCTTAGGTCCACTCATTAATTCATTCATTAACCCTAACCGCTTATCCTGTTAAGGGTTGTGGGGTACTCCCAGGACAGGTCACCAGACTATCGCAGGGCTGAAACATCAGCCTTTTTCACACAGAGATGGCGCTATAGAGTTGCTGCTAAGTCCCTTCTTAATGCCTCTTTTGCATTTTTACACAGAACCAAACAATAGTGGCATTATTCCGCTCCATTTTGTGATTACACACTGCATTGTGGCTTTGCAGAATTAAAGGAGGCATGACGTGTAACACAACAGCCTTGGTATCAAGTGTGACATAAGACATCAGCGTCGGCTGCATTTTCTAAACAATAACATAGGCATCAATAACAACCATTCAGCTACTCTGTTACATGGCAACTGATCTTGTCTTCTGCTCGGAAGGTAAGGAGCTCCTGAATCTCATAGTTTTCCCAGTTTGTTGACTTTTACAGCTGTTGTTCTCCTTTGAGTTAGTTGCTAACCACTAACAGCTACTTTTTAAAATCACAGCATGTCGCCAAAACGTCACACCTCCCCACCCATGGTCACGTCTTTCTAGCTTTATGTTTTACACAGGCTTTGTTTCAGGGCTGGTACTACCTCCTATCCCAGCTCAGGGGCGGGACCACTCCGTCCCCCTTTCCGCAAGCGTACTTAAAATACACAATGGCGAGGGAACATAACCACAAAAATCCCGCCTTGAACAGGCAGTGTAAAGGTGATTATGAAGACAACCTTTCACGTTCACATTCACACCTATAGGCAATTTACAGTCATCAACTAACCTGCATGTCTGTGGGAGGAGAACCCACGCTGGCATTGCAAGAACATGCAGTATCTACACAGAAGGGTCCCCTGACCCAAGGTTCAAACCCTGGGTTCAAACTTTTTAGTTCTTAGGTAATGTCCATTTCTATTTGTGGTGAAAAAGTGTAAGTTTAACTATAATAATATTCATCTTGCTTGTAATCTAGTAAACACCAAGAAAGCCACCCAAAACACCCAAAGATCCTTTCAAGGTTTTGCTTAGACTGTGTCAATATATTGATGGCCATTGTGTGAAGGATTCTCTGGAGGATGTCGGCAGGGATTCAAGAGTCCAGCAGGGGATGAAATATGTCACAGAGCATTCGATTCCATATGTATTTGTGTCAAATGGCTGTGGAAGGATCGATCTGCCGCGCAAAATGATGTATGCGTGTATCATGTGATGAGGTACGGGGGCCAAGGTTTTAGGCTGCGAGCTCTGTAATTCATTACAGCTATGTGCCCATCCATGTGTGCGTGGAAGACTGTGTGATTCATAAGATGAAACCCGCCTGGCTATGAGGGAACTCATTAGACTCCTGTCGTCTCACCTCCCGGTAGGAAAAATACCTGGCACCTGGGAGTTTATATTCTCTCCGCTTTACAACTCTCTCTCTCTTGCTCTTTATTGCTTCTACATTCTGTGCCACAAAATCCAAGAGCAATCACCAATCAATCTTGTATGCTCACCTAGCCCTCTGCTGCTAACCACCACCTGCCTTCTGTTTCCCTCTGCCGCATACTCTGCCTCCTCTTTAGTTCCATTCAGACACATCCTCTTCTCCTGCCTTTGTATTGGATCCCATTAAGGCTCATCAGGCTCATCGTCTCATCCTTCTGTAATCATGTCATCCGTGCATTCTTCCCATCCTCCTTACTTCAACCAAATCATCTATCACTCTTCTGCCTTGTCTCCTCCATACTTACAGTGTGCTCTTTATAAAACTCCCAAATGATTACATGTCACTGCTGATTGTGCGACTCTTACACCTCTTCTATCCCTGCTCCCCTCTCACCTACCACTCACCTGTAATCTCACTTTGTTGCCATGGAAATCTTGTCTGCCTGTGCATGCCATGTTGCAGGTTTGGTGCAGGTGAAACAAGGTGCCTTTTCATGACAATTGACTTTTTTTCTCCACACAATGGTCTTGTAGAAAACAGATCCAAGTTCTATCCTACAGAGGACTAAGATTCTTTGCAAATGATCTTTGACCCTACAGCAACTCTACAAATTTCTCCAAATCCCCCCTCCATTCCCCCTCTGCTCCTGCATGCCCTCTCTTTAGCTGTGGGGTAATTGTGCCTGTTGCCTGGAGTCTGTTCCATTAATATGTGGCCCCTGTCTGGGTTTACACTCGCCATCATACGCTCAACTCCTCTCTGACCAAAAGTCTCTCTTCCATCTCTGTTCGCTCAACATTTTGTCACTAGCCAGGCACTGCTGTAAATTTTAACCAGGTATAATCATCACCTCCACCACAAATAGTGGGCTCCATGTAGCTAAAAACCTGAAACAACTTTTATGAGGACATTCCTTTTGCCCTTTTCTTAGTAATGAAAATATCACAATCCCCAAAGACATCACATCAAACAAAGAATCCTGCGGTGTGTCTACAAACCGCGAAGCCCACAATGAGACCTTTTATTGCCGTGAAGTAATCACCTGCAAGCCACACAGGGAGAGGAAGAAAGCTTGCCAGGCACAAAAGGAGAACTCATAACCATTAAAGTCAGTACAGTAATTGAATGAAAGGTGGGCTGCTGTTTTAGTGGCTGGGGGCCAGGTATGTGTCCTAGCAAGATGGCTTGATGCAAGGCTTTTTCGCTCGGTACAGTAGGTGTTGCATCATTAGCCTTTAAGGGCTGATTCAGGGCTTGGATTGGGCGAAGTCAGATGTGAAATGGCTAAAGAGGGAATGTTGTTGTTACGGGAGGTAATTTCACACAATGATGGATTGACAGAAAGCACCATTTACGTGCCTTATCACATCCCCATGAGTGTGTGTGTGCGCACCTCGGTGTGTGAATACCTGGCTGCTCCCTGTGTTTGACTTTGTGAGTGTGTGTGTGTGTGTGTGTGTGCGTGCGCGTGTGTTTGCGCGCACTGATGTG